>NC_134237.1:87476402-87779432 GCF_965152275.1 Natator depressus
TGGAACATATTGGTTTGATCCTCCAGCAGCCTCAGCATTGAATCCTGCCTCCTCTCATCACGCTGCCGCCACATTTGAGCTTCAGCCCTGTCTTCAGCCCGCCACTTACTCTCTTCAGCCCGCCACTTACTCTCTTCAGCCCGCCACCTCTCCTCCTGGTCATTTTGTGCTTTCCTGCAGTCTGACATTATTTGCCTCCACGCATTCGTCTGTGCTCTGTCAGTGTGGGAGGACAACATGAGCTCAGAGAACATTTCATCACGAGTGCGTTTTTCTTTCTTTCTAATCTTCACTAGCCTCTGGGAAGGAGAAGATCCTGTGATCATTGAAACACATGCAGCTGGTGGAGAAAAAAAAAGTGACAGCGATATTTAAAAAGACACATTTTATAAAACAGTGGCTACAGTCTTTCAGGGTAAACCTTGCTGTTAACATTACATACATAGCACATGTGCTTTCGTTACAAGGTCGCATTTTGCCTCCCCCCACCGCATGGCTACCCCCTCAACCCTCCTCCTCCCCGTGGCTAACAGCGGGGAACATTTCTGTTCAGCCGCAGGCAAACAGCTCAGCAGGAACGGGCTCCTCTGAATGTCCCCTGAAGAAAAGCACCCTATTTCAACCAGGTGACCATGGATTATATCTCACTCTCCTGAGGATAACACAGAGAGATAAAGAACAGATGTTGTTTGAACGCCAGCAAACATACACTGCAATGCTTTGTTGTACAATGATTCCCGAGTACGTGTTACTGGCCTGGAGTGGTAAAGTGTCCTACCATGAAGGATGCAATAAGGCTGCTCTCCCCAGAAACCTTCTGGGAGTACATCCAGGAGAGCCGCGAATGCCAGGGCAAATTAATCCTTTCACATGCTTGCTTTTAAACCATGTATAGTATTTTAAAAGGTACACTCACCGGAGGTCCCTTCTCCGCCTGCTGGGTCCAGGAGGCAGCCTTGGGTGGGTTCAGGGGGTACTGGCTCCAGGTCCAGGGTGAGAAACAGTTCCTGGCTGTCGGGAAAACCGGTTTCTCCGCTTGCTTGCTGTGAGCTATCTATAACCTCGTCATCATCATCATCTTCTTCGTCCCCAAAACCTGCTTCCGTATTGCCTCCATCTCCATTGAAGGAGTCAAACAACACGGCTGGGGTAGTGGTGGCTGAACCCCCTAAAATGGCATGCAGCTCATCATAGAAGCGGCATGTTTGGGGCTCTGACCCGGAGCGGCCGTTCGCCTCTCTGGTAGGCTTGCCTCAGCTCCTTCAGTTTCACGCGGCACTGCTTCGGGTCCCTGTTATGGCCTCTGTCCTTCATGCCCTGGGAGATTTTGACAAAGGTTTTGGCATTTCGAAAACTGGAACAGAGTTCTGATAGCACGGATTCCTCTCCCCATACAGCGATCAGATCCCGTACCTCCCGTTCGGTCCATGCTGGAGCTCTTTTGCGATTCTGAGACTCCATCATGGTCACCTCTGCTGATGAACTCTGCATGGTCACCTGCAGCTTGCCACGCTGGCCAAACAGGAAATGAGATTCAAAAGTTCGCAGTTCTTTTCCTGTCTACCTGGCCAGTGCATCTGAGTTGAGAGTGCTGTCCAGAGCGGTCAAAATGGAGCACTCTGGGATAGCTCCCGGAGGCCAATACCGTCGAATTGTGTCCACAGTACCCCAAATTCGACCCGGCAAGGCCAATTTAAGCGCTAATCCACTTGTCAGGGGTGGAGTAAGGAAATCGATTTTAAGAGCCCTTTAAGTCGAAATAAAGGGCTTCATCGTGTGGACAGGTGCAGGTTTACATCGATTTAATGCTGCTAAATTCGACCTAAAGTCCTAGTGTAGACCAGGGCTAACAAATTTATTTGACCATAAGCTTTCGTGAGCTACAGCTCACTTCATCGGATGCACAATGTAGCCCAAGAAAGCTTATGCTCAGATAAATTTGTTAGTCTCTAAGCTGCCACAAGTACTCCTGTTCTTTTTGCGGATACAGACTAACACGGCTGCTACTCTGAAACACTTTACTGAGCAAGTATCTTGCTTCTTTCGATAAGCATGACTTTAAAATCAGTACATTCATCAGGAACCAGCCTAGGATTCTACTATGAGATTGCCTCTTTTTTTGTAGTAGTATTAGCTGATGCATTAAGTAGATAAAAATGTTGAACCAAGACTACAAAGGGCAGTGGCTTTATTGATTCCACAACACTCGTTAGAGACAAATGAGTGATTACAGTGTTGTTGCTGCTGCTGCATGGCAAACACCCATACCTAAACTGGAATGTTCCTTTAAGCATGCTTTCCTGCTAATACCAGACTTCCGCTCACTTTTTAATTTTGAAAATACATTCACTTAGTGTCATAGAAATCCAAGTTAAAATGCAAACCAAAGAGACTGCATGGCTCCAAGAATTGATAATGGGATGGAATCAGAGCCTTCAGATTACTAGTAAGACTCTAGTACAGGTCGATGATTATCCTCTGGCATCTCCATAGTGATCTATGTGAAATTAGTTGGTGGTTTCCGTCCAGTTCCTAGCAGACAGACATTCCAATCAAAAAATCCACTGGCCCTGACAATGACAGTATCTACAGAGATTGAATGGGGATGGAGACTGAGCTAATCTTTCACGACAGTGGTTGATTTGCTCTCCAAGTCAAAAAGGAGAGCTTATTTAGGCTGATAATGGCACTATTAATTATTATTTATTACGCAGCACTGTAGGTAAGCATTCTGAACTTTGGTATAATTTCTTAAGGGCGCTCAGAACGTCTACATTTTTACCGTGTCACCCCAACCTCCTTGGATTGCTTCACTGGCTTCCTTTCTCTTTACTGAACCAAATTTAAGTGCCTCATCCTTGCCTTCAAGGCACTAAATCAGTGGTTCTCGATCTGTTTATCATTGTGGACCACATATGTGTCGATACAGTCTCCCATCAACACAATCTCCCATCGACACAGCACAATGTAGCCACCGTGGTAAGTGGATCTAACTACGTCAATTTCAGTTATGTTATTCACGTAACTGAAGTTGCGTAAGTTAGATTGATTTACTGCGGTAGTGTAGACCAGCCCTAATAGAGTGAAGTGGATGGTGAACTTGTAGCTAAGGTTTAGATTAGGGATTCAGGAGATCTGGGTCAGATACAGACTTTCTGTGTAACCTGGGCAAATCAGAGTGGGATCCAAGAAGGGACTTAGGCGTTGTAAATCTGAGTGTCACAGCACCTAACTTTTAAGTGCCTAAAAAAAATCACACGAAGAACACTATGATCCACAAAGCCTGAGTTCAGCACCTAGGCTTCCTATATAATGAATGGGAGGAGAGTGATGTGATCCAAAAAAAGCAAGCACACTGTGGGGGAGCCACCTAAGCTAGCCAGTGGGAGAGAGGTGTGAGCTAAACTCTCCCCTAGATGCCTAAGTCCAGGCTGCAGGGAGGAACCTATCTTCTGCTTGTGATCCATGCACAGGAACGCACCGCCAGGAGTCAGGTGGTTTAATCACCTAATGAGTTAGGCACCTGCCTCCCTCCACACAAAATGGCCAGAGGAGATAATGGTACCCACCTGATAACGTCAGGTCCTGCTCACAACTTAGGTGGCCAAATGCCTGTTTTCCTCTGGTTCGTGGGCAGCAGAGTGCAATCCCCAGGGTCTAGAAATTAGGCACCTATAAAGCTTTTAATGCAGAAAGTTAGGCACTGAGTGAGTGTAGGTGCCTACAAGATTAGGCAGCCAAGTGGGAGTTTTGTGGCTTGCAGTGGTGCCATGCCTGGGAACTTGGGCACCTAAGTCTGGAGTTTAGGCACCTAAATTGCTTCATCAATCACACCCTTAACTCTCTGTTCCTCAATTTAGTCAACTGTAAAATGAGGATAATAAAAATACTGAAGGCTTGTCTACACTGCCCTGCAGTTCAGACTTTGGGGGTGTGAATAGCAGTGCACCCCAAAGTGCTGCGCTGTAACTCCCATGTGTCGATGCTGCAGTTGTGAACTAAAAGGTTCCTAGTTCCCATTAATGTATTCCTAACAGCGTAGCACTTCAGTATGCATTGCTATCCACACCTCCGTATTCCAAATTGTGGGACAGTGTAGAGAGAGCCATATTGACCTCACAAGGCTCAGTCCATTCGTGTATGTAAAGCCACCTCAGATCTTTGGATGGAAGGTGCTGTGTAAATGCAAATTATTAATTATTTGTATTTAAATGAGTGAAACATATATTTTGGAATCATGGCATGCGAGGTGGGTAAAAGCCATTCATAAATATGAAAAATGTACTACAAGCCCAATGGGAGTACTTATGTAAGTGCTTGCTAATGTAGAATTGCATAATTGGGCCCTAAATATTTCATCATTTATAACTCAAATTTATGAATGGTACCTTCCTAAGCCTTGTCTACACATGATTTTACTAAAAGGGTCATTTAAAACCAATGTAGTTCAACTGGTGCAACACTTACATCAATTTAAATCAGCCTTATATCAATTTAAGCATTGCCCTGATCTTCCAGGTGCAAGCTAAAGCAATGTAACTAGTATTAAAGAGATATATTTCTGACCACACAGAGGTCTGCTCAATTTATCTTAAACCAGTTTATAACCAATTTAAATAAAACTAGTGCAACTGCTATGTGTAGACAAGCCCTAACTTTCAACAGGAGCATTTCAACCTATTTCACAGATTACAAGAACTTCAATAAAATTGTATTATTCTTAATCCTGCCTAACCTTGATTCCACTTCCCCGCCCCCCTACACACACAAACTCATACCCCAGAGATTTGAGAAAATGTTGTCTCATACAGCGCCTTTCCCAGAAGTGAAGGTCTTTCATAGGTTCTCTGGGTAACCTGCTTTCTATTCTTCTTTCCTTTTCTGTGGCTTGTTGCAGAAGTAACTTATTTTCTCTCTTTTCTCTAAGTCAGGCTGCCAAAGTACAATACTCTTCCAATCACTGCCATGCCAACCCTGTCATTTCCTTGTCTTGTAAAAGCTTAAAGGTGTAGCCAACAGAGAGAGGACAACTAATTATAGTGGCATTGCCTTGCCTGTTCAACAACAGGAAATGAAATTCCCTCTGGAAAGTTAGCATAGGTCTGTCTTACCTGCAATAGTTGTATCCTCAAGACTGAGTTGAAAAAGTTATGTCAGGGGCACCAGAACCCCTAAGGGACTCATGTTTTATGGGCCAGACCTGCATTTTAAACTCACAACCTCCTGCCATAGAAGAAGCATTCAAAAAATGCAGGTAAATTCAACTGAGCCTATAAGAGTTGGAATTAACTAAGATAAGAAGAGGTAATTGACTGAGCCTGTAATGGGTGAAAAGTGAAGCTTGAAGATACAGTGCAGCACCATTCTCCTGTTGACTAAAAGTGAATTAATGATCTGGAGCTGTGGGGGGGTTTCCAGAAACAACACTGTAATAGCCAACTCACAAGTTAGCAGCTTGCTGAAAGAGATGTGTATTCTTCACGCAGATCGCGGGTTCAGGTACCACACTTTATATCTGTCTGAGCTGAAACAACAGTTGGAACTTCAACAACCAAGAATTAATTTAAAATATGAGGCTGATTTGGGATAAAATTAAGCAATCTCAGTCTTTGATATGCAGACATTTTCAAAATTTCAGCGCTCTTTTACATGCTCGTGGCTTTGCAGCTGCTCAAAGTACTTGTGCATGTTCTGTATCATTTTAAGGCTCAGAATGTGTCTCCCAAAAAATGGGTGTTTAAACAATCATCAGAAAATGTAAAAGGGAGTAGATGGCTTAGGAAATTGTTATTGAGCTACATAGCCTTTCACGTTTAGCTATGACTTTCTAGTGACTGTTTAGTAGCCACTATGAAATGTGTTTGGTGGTCTCTGTCCAATTCCTGATAGATGGGTGTCCACATCTCAGAAAGCACCACTCAAATTAACAACTCTTTTAAAATAAGTCTTGATAATAAGGCCAAAGACTGAATGGAGATGGAAGTGCAGGTGGGATCCCTGCATTCACCAGGTGCTCATTCCAGAATTTGGGCCTAACATACATTTGGATTTGGAGCTGGATCCAAATTTTGCTGCTTATGCCCCTCAGTAACCAAAAACTGTACACTAGTTCCTACTGATAACAAGGAACATGCACGATACTCAGAAACTCACTCAGCACTATTCTATACAGTAACATTTATTGGAACAATTTTTTCAGAGCTGTTCCCATTGTTTCTTTTAATAGAGAATAAACTATATTCCACTATAGTGAGCTGTCATGACAATATTTTCTAGTATATATATATTGTAACTTGTAAAGTAGTTAAAGCAGCATTGACTGCATTGACCTTTACTTTTTGACAGTTGCTATCAAGGAAATGCCTCTAAAGCCCACTGAACATGGCTCATGCTATGACTAACATTTCAAATATCTACAGGTTAGGGCCTTGGAAAATAGTTGAAGACAACCAATGAATCAGTCGGCTTGTAGTCAGCCTCTGGAGAAAAACAGTGGATTGCAAACACTGTGAGCAAGAGTGTTTTTACCGAGGTTGTCCCTGTGTGGATAGGAGGAAGCTTTGACTTTTTAATCCTCACTGGTCTGTTGGCAGTGCCCTAAATCTGAGCTATGCCAAAATTATGTAGACTTTTGAATCAACTGCAGGCTCCCAAACAGCTGAACTTTGGAAGCCCTGCCACGTCTCACTGGCCCATCTTCACTATAAGAAAAGGAGTACTTGTGGCACCTTAGAGACTAACCAATTTATCTGAGCATGAGCTTTCATGAGCTACAGCTCACTGCATCCGATGAAGTGAGATGTAGCTCACGAAAGCTCATGCTCAAATAAATTGGTTAGTCTCTAAGGTGCCACAAGTACTCCTTTTCTCTTTGCGAATACAGACTAACACGGCTGTTACTCTGAAACCCATCTTCACTATGGCTCCCGTATTGCTACCACCCATAGGAAATGTTTAGAAAATGTCCCTGGTACAGACAGGGCTGTAGACACCCACCACAGGGCTGGTGCTGGAGGAACAGGGGCTTTGTTTAAAAAACTGGAGCTGGGCCCCATCTGAAAACCTCAGCTGGGGAATTTGCATTTCCTCTGCTGCCTTCCCTACCAGGCGTACCAAGGTGAGGAGTGCTGGAGCCCAGGGTTTAGGGTCATGCCTGTCTCAGTGCAAAGGGGGGGCGACTGTTTCATAAAGAAGGGGGTTGTACAGCAGGGTTGCCACTTTTGGTTGGATGTGTTCCTGGAGGTTTCATCATATGACATACTCTTTAATTAAAGATTACTCTGGAGACTCAGGGACAATCCTGGAGGGTTGGGAACCCTACGTAAAGCTCTCCAGCAGAGCGTGCCTATAGCCTAGGAGAGCATTGTCCCTGGGGAGCTGAGTCTTTCCAGCACCTCACGACACCCAGGCCCAGCTGGGGCTGGACGGGAGGCGCCGACGCGCAGGAGACAAATTGGGGAACAAGCTAAGTGATCAATCCTGCCCCCGGTGAAAGAGACACCGAGAGGGGCGGGGCGGCAGGGGGCGTGGCCTGCGGCTGCCCAGCTGCGATGCCGAAGTTTATGTGGGACACGGCGGAGGGGGGGCTTTTTCAAACTCATCGCAGAGCCGCCGCGGCAAGGCAGGAGCGGAGGTCCGCGGACCTCACCCGTCAGCAGCGCGCGGGGGCCAGGCGGCCCCAGCCAGCTCCCCGGGGAGCCGTGCGGGAGAGGGGGCGATGGCTGCGGGGCGTGCAGCTGCCAGCCTGCTCCGTGACGGGCTTGGAGCGTGAAGCAGGGGAAGGCGCTGGCCGGCATCCTGCGCGCCGCTGGGGAGATGCGCTGAGGTCCGCCCAAGAAGCCCGCTGGCCGCGCGTGCCGCCCTTTCGCCCGGCCCTTGATGTGCCAAGAGCCGCAGGAGACCATGATCCTGACACGTAAGCCCTGTCCCTGCGCGCCTGCAGCGCTGGCCCAGCTGCGAGATCCGCTCCCGCGCCGCTGGTCCGGCTGGCCTCTCTCTGCTGCCGATCGCTCGTGGTGAGCGTGGCTTACAGCCACGGCAGGCAGGCGGGGGAGCCGGATCCTGAACCCCTCTCTTTTGTGGGGGCCTGGCCTTCTGGCACTCTTTGGTCAGTTCCTCGCCTGTGGGCTTTCACAGCGCGGCACCGAAAGCTCGTAGCTTTTCCTTGTGCCCCTTGAGAGAGAGAAAAAAGCGAGCAGGGTTTAAGTTGCGATCGCTACAATGTGTTATGCTGGGGGGGCGGGAAAATGCCTTTCGTGCGGGCAGCGGGACTGGGTTGATGTGGGGTTGGGGGGTCGAGAGGGAGGGGAGGTTGCGTTCAAACGCCTGGAAATTTCCCTTCTGCTGCGACAAGCCTGATCCGGCTTGAGAAGATCATCGATAGGCAGATGGGTTCCCTGCATGGGTGTGATTAGATCAGTGTCTCTTGCTCTTGTTGTGCTCGAGGAAGGGGCGCCTAGCAGAGCTGAAAGGGTGGGGAGGCTTGTCAGAGCAGACCTTTATCTTGGCACGTACACTAACTATTCACAATTCCCCGGTGTCTCCACTTCTCCCCCACCCCTCTTTGCATTTTGGTACGCGTATTTCTTAATGAGCTAACTAGGATCCTGTGCATCCTTTCTGGCTTGCTTGAGATTCAAAATCAAGCTTCAGTGCTTTTAGTGTTGTTGTTGGCTTTTACCTATCCAGGTTAGGTTCCCTCTTTCCCTCAGTTATCTACTGAGTTAAAAAGTTTTTGGTGGTGGTGGTGTTTTTAATAGCCACTGGCAATACTTTCAAATCTCTTTCTAACTAGGAAAAGTGTTTTTAAAACACAGAATGTGTTCAGGTGCTGGAAAGTCTCAACTAGCAGTTGACTTAGTTTGGAAATTTGTTTGTAAATGTTAACTTCTGTGTCTGGTGACATACCAGGGCAATAGCTAAGCTTGCAAAATGTAGGTTATTAAACTTATGAAAAATCTGGTGCTGGTTTGGACTAGCAAGACTGAGGGGCTTTTCTTGAAACATGCTTTTTATTAGATTGCTTAGAATTTGTGACTTTCAATTCCAAGTGAAAATGTCAGTTGTAATTCATAACTCATAAAGGAGCTTGTTGTAATTGAGCTGTGCCTGAGGTTTTTAAAGGGCACTACAGTTGAAATAGTTAAACCAGTCTTAAAAAAAAAAAAAAAGTGCCCAGGAGAAGGAAGCATATAGTTTCTTTTGAAGTTCTCAATAATTAGTCTGATGGCTTCAAGGAGCCAGATGACTCCCTCCTGTGCGGTGGTGCCCAAGCCCATGATGTCATGACTGGAGCCTTTGATCTCTTTCAAGGAACACCCCCCCCCACCCCACCCCCCCGCAAGTAGTAAACAACCCCCTATATTTCTAGCACAAATAGAAAACAAATTCTTTTTGTTGTCAAGTTACATTTTAGTACTCCCCTCCTCTTTCTTGCAAATAGCAACCATTCACCAAAGACCCACTTCTACCATAATTGTAAAGCTGCTGAACAATGCGTTTCCATTAAGCTAATGAACATGGTACTACTACAAGTTAAAGTGCTTTTACAATTAGTGTGACAAATCTCTTTTAACTCTATTCTTTTAAAGAAAATAAGTTTTACAGTGCCACCTACATTTATGGCACTACATAAATAATTTTTAATATGCCAGAAGGTTTTGATTTCCACATCATATGGCAACAATTTTTTAAATGTGTGGGTCCATGGGCTGAGGGAATGCATCTTTATCTTAGCCATCAATTACAGATGCATTTTTGACATGAGTAAGTGTGACCTATTTGAATTCTCTGGCCTGATCAAGAAATTCCCAGCAGCAAAGCAGTGAGATACCAAGTGTCAGATTACATTTTTAATGCTGTTTTGTGGAGAACTAGAGGGAAGATAATAGCCAAACAGATTGCAGAACAGCCTCTGAATGTAAATCTATCAGCAGCTCGAAGTTTGACTAATTCAGCATCCATCTGGCCAGCAGGCTATTGCTGGTCCATAGCGTAGATAATTGGTATTAGGTTCCTCCATTAATTCAACCAGTTTGGTTTGCCATGTTGCCTTTCAGGTTGCAGCAGATGGTAGCAGTATCCTTTAAGTCACTTGACCTGCATTTCCAATAAAAGGAAAAAACTCGATGACAGATTAAAATATGGAGGAGTGGGATAGCCTGCTGTTTAGCAGATGGGCCCAGAGGTTATTTCAAGACTTGCCTGAGACATTGTTTAAGGTTAAGATTCCTATATTCAGTTTAGGTTCTGAAATACATTATATGCAAAGAATATGTATCTATAGTTTAATCAGTGCTCCTGCTCTGATAGTTTACAATGAGTCAAAACAATTTGAGATCAGCTGCATTCAGTAACCTCTGGGAATCCCCAGACCTATATGACATGTAATAAAACAAGTTCTCTGTGCTCATTCTTCACCAATGGAATGTCTGAAAAATGCAGGTACGTTATATTGGTTTGTGCACATAGAGAGTTCTAGTTCTCTTTGAGTGATACCAGCTGTCACTCAAATCATTTTCTAAGGAGTAGTTAAAAATATGGAAGGTGATCTCTTTTGTTTTGTTTAGATCTTAAATCTCAAGGACATAACCAGAAGTTTTAGAACGTGCAGGGAGATATTTGAACAGTACATTGCATTGCAACAGAGAACCAGAGCTGAAGCTGGGTATGTTCTGTTGTCAGGCCTGGGGCCTTACAGCCAGAAGTTGAGTGCTTCTCTTCTGATAAACAGCACTGTAGCTGCCCCTACTGGATGATGGAATTATACTGGTGCTCACTATAGAAATCTAAAAGTACTTGCTTGCATACCATGCATACTGACCCTCTTGAAAAGGAAAAAGTGTGTACCACCAGTGTTTCTGTGTACGAATCTGTAATGCTGTTAACCTACATATATAACATGTTTTTGATACCCCGTAAGAGCGTTCTAGGTTGCTGATCTTCTCCAGTTGTACTTTGAGTTATGAGCAGGGAGGTTGGGGGAGAGTGATCATGCTTTTATTTTATTCTTCCTTTCAAGCAGCTATTTTTCATACTACAAGTAGTTTTTAGCTTACATATTTATGCATTTTGTAAATATTTAAAGGTGGGGTTTGTGTGATGATTTTTTTTTTCCTGCCCAAGAATACCATGATGTAGTGAGTTTCTTGGGGCCCCACCCTTTTTCCATTGAAGTCAGTTGGTGTTTTGCTATTGACTTCAATGGGAACAGGATGGGGCCCTTGGCCTGTAAAAGGAGATGGAGGAAAAGAGCCCCTGTGTTGAACAGGATGGTCCAGTATTGTAAACAAGAGTTTCTCATGCTTAACTATCTTTCCTAGCAACAGGAAGAAGGAAATGAGGCTATGCAAAAGGACCCTGACAGGCTCCAGACAATACTAGCCCCACCCTAACATTCACGCTATATGACCAGAAGACTTACAGAAATAAAAATAACTTCAGATGTTTCCCCTTCCTCCCTGTGCATATTGCAGAAATATAGCCAAATCAAATGATCTACAGTTCACGAAGAGTACTGTTTTGTTGTCCAAGGACTGCACTGTAGTAAAGGATAACAATATAGCCCTAAACGATAGTAACATCATGATTGGGTATTACAGTAGGTTTTCTCTACAGACTACTCCTTACAGCTGTCATTGACAGACTAAATTTTCTTTCATTCTTTTTTAATTCTGACAATTTTTTAAAACTGAGTAGCTCTCAAGGATATAGGTAAGAAATTTGACAAAATCAGCAGGGCATTTCTGGAATTATTTCTTTGACTTCTTAAAGGGAAGATAAGCTTTGTCATAGTTGAGATGAACTGCAGAACTTGTAAGCTCTTGATCCAAGAAGTGACCATGAATGTCAAACCAACTAATCCCAGTAACGAGTTAGCAATTCCAGGCATATTTCTGACTTATCCGTGTGCTTTTGCAGGCTAAGGTAGACTGTAAATAATTCTGTGTGGTTCAAGATGTCAAAATGGTCTTGTTTATTTTTTACTCCAAGGCTGATGAATATAGAGGAATGTGAAGGCTGTTGCTTTTCCAACAGAGACTGACTGAATTAGTGGAGTGGGTTATGTTATTTAGGCCAAAGATCTGACCACAACTTTTAACTTGTTCTTTCACCCTCTAGTGAATACTATGTCTCCAATAAAATTGCTTCTGAGTCTGGAATAAGTTGCTATGATATATCTTTAGTCTTTTGCTGTTTGAGGAAAATCACAACCTGTGTTTCATTACTGATGAGATGCATGAATGGGCCACAGGACTTGAGCTTTGAAGTCTTGGTTCTTTTTCTGGTTCTGCTTGCTGTGGACCTCATGCTGACCTACCTTACCCTGCAAATATACCCAATGAAATCAATGGGACTACTTGTGAAATAAGGTACTGCTTGACACACGTATAAAAGTAGTTGAATCAGGTCCTGTATGACCATGAGCCAATTTACTTAAGTTCTCTGTCTCAGTTTCCCCATCTTAAAGTTGGGGATAGCGATACACACCTTTAAGAAGCACTTTAACATCTGTGGGTGAGTAGAACTGTGTAAAGTACTAAGCATTATTATTTGTTATGAAGGATTATTTCTTTCAAATAGTATCCTAGCTCCAACAGAGATGTATGTCATTCTCTTGAGAACGATAGTGGTGGGTGACATGAGATTATGACATTTCGTCCCAGAAATACATTCCATGCTAGCCCATTTATGGCCAAGGGGGAGATTATCAAAAGCACCCAAGGGATTTAGGTGGACTGTTTTTCCATTGACTTTCTCTGAGATTTGTTCACCTAAATAGCTTTGGTGCTTTTGAAAATCTGCAAATCCTGCAAATCCTTCTCTTTGCATGCAGCTGAAGACCACACACAGAGGAGAGCATGCATAGAAGAGATCTGTTGGAGTCTATAGTGGACACACATCTTCCCCCAGAGAGCTATTCCATGGCAACTACTGCAGCTTCAGGGTTACATTCATGGGGTTTTTTGTATGTCCCTGTTATGTGAGGAAATGGCCAGTGTCACAGATGCAGGGGTACGTCACCCCAAGCTCCCCATACACACTAAGAAACAAAGAGCCTGTGTAACCCACACACTTTCTGGGTGTGGTGTTCTGTCCCATCTAGTGGCACCGAGACTACTTAGAGTTAGCTAAGGCTGTAGAGCAGACTGATTTAAGAGACAGTTATCAGGTAGTCTGTATCCACAAAAACAATAAGGAGTCCAGTGGCACCTTAAAGACTAACAGATTTATTTGAGCATAAGCTTTCATGGGCAAAAACCCCACTTCTTCAGAGACAGTTGGCTTTTAGCTCATGTGGTAGAGGCTCATGCTTTAAGTTCCAGAGGCCCCAGGTTCGATCCTGCCCACTGACAACCAGGGTCTGTCAGTGTTACACCTGCACTGGATGAAGTCCTCTTCTTCAGATGTGCCAGAATCTGCCTGTCCCCCTGCAACAGATCAATGTCTCCACTGCATTTAGGCCCTTCTGTAGTTCTTTCTTGTTACAAGGTTTGGCCTTTAATTTGGTAATATTAAGCAAGGTATTTTTCAAGAGGACTTTATTTGGCTCGATTGAAACCCGTTATTATAACTCTCTCCATAACATATCTGAAGTTTCTATTATTTCCTAAATACTTGCTCCAAGAAAAGCCAACTTATCGCCTGGCATGTTAAAAGTGCAATTATGGAAGTTACCTTATCTCAGCCTTGCAGTGCCTTCTGTGAGCAAGGTTGTCTTCCAGGAACTGCTCCTGAGTTTATCAGCCATGTCTAAAGGCTTTTATCCATAATAAAAATCCGTACTTTTATCTTTAACTTGTGTAGTAGGAGCTTGTTTTTAGTCTTCAGATTAAATAGTGGAGCCCACTCTGATATCTGTTAAAGGAATGGCCTCTTAAAGGAGCAATTTTCATGGGAAGCAATCAAAACTATATAACTTCATTTTAAATATATATTAAATGAATGTCTCTTGAAGGAAGAGACATTTTGGATAATGAGAGTGGTTGCACCAAACACTAATTTAAAATACTGAAGCCCTAAAGTATGTATGGTTTAGGGCCCAAACCTTTCAAGGGTCCTGGATTTCACAGTATGCACCATATTCTGGGTGAATCAGCCTCCCTGTCTTGCAGCACCACCAAGCCAAAAGACTTACTGTCCAAATAGCCTTTGTTTTAGGGAGTGGTCATCCAGCTGGGAGCCAGGAGGCCATAATTTCAAAGCTCATCTTTTCCATTGACAGGTGTTTATATTTCTTCAAAACCCTTATGACTGAGCATTTCTGTCAGAAGTGGAATAGAGACCAGATCCCTGATATGACAGAACTAAGTCTTGTCCACTCAGCCGTGCTGCTTTTCAGAATGAATGTGGCAGAAATGTGTGTTTGGCTGGCCTGTCACGAAGGATTGCTCTAACCACTAGCCCAGAAACTTCTAGATCCAGAAATGGAATCCTGATATCCACTGTCTCACAAATAGTTGTGTAAGCCATGGGCAAAGTGTGTATGTCACGTTCCCCTCTAGGGGCTAGTCCCCATTGAGAATAACAGTGTAACCAAAATGGAAGAGGTCTGTGCCTTAGATCTGAAAGGCCTGGCTTCAAATTCTGATGATCATGTATGTGTGGGGAAAAGTAGTATGTGACTACGTAGTTAAAGATTGTGTGGTAATGCATGACTAGTATTATTTATTTATATTGTAGTGGCACCTACAGGCCCAGTTTGGGGGTTGGGGCCCCACTATGCTAGTCCCTGTACACTCATAGAATAGCCCCTGTATTGGCAAGGCTGAAGACAGGTGTAGTGAGACCTGACTAGCTAGAGATCAGATGCTTCTCTTTTGAGTCTCCATTGTGACAGTTGAAATCATCTGGGGGCTGCTTTCAGTGGTCTCTCGATCTGAAATCTTGAGCTTTGACGCAGGCATTCTCAGTGGAGGCTCTATGGGTGTGGGACTTGTTCACTCTTGCTTTTCCCCCCTAGAGCCTGAGTTTGCTTGCTGGCCTTTTGCTTGCAGAACAAGTTCTTGGTTTGGCCTTGGCCTTGGCCTAGACTATGCAGGCTTATGGATCTTGTATGTTGGGATTTTTGGCGGGGAGGGGGAAGTAGCTGCTGTTGCTGCCTTTGGGGGCAGTTCTGTTGATGTTCGTCTTTCAGTGTATGTCCAGATGCCATAGTAAGCGGGCACTTTTGTGGGAGTGGAGAACAGGGATGAGGTTTACTACTCCCTCCATCCATTTGTTCTTCTCCACTTCTACTCCAAGGTCCTTTGAGAAGGATTGGATGTTTCTCACTCTGGAACCTGCCAGCATGGCTCCTTTGGGTGGCCACGCACAAGACGCGACCGTCTGCTTTTCCTCCTTAATAATACTTTGCATGCCATCACCCTATGCCAGTGGTAGGCAACCTGCGGCCTGTCAGGATAATTCGCTGGCGGGCCACGAGACAGTGTTTACATTGACCGTTCGCAAGCATGGCCGCCCGCAACTCCCAGTGGCCGCGGTTCACCGTTCGTGGCCAATGGGAGCTGTGGGAAACAGTGCAGGCTGGCCGCCGCTTCCCACAGCTCCCATTGGCTGGGAACGGCAAACCTCTGCCACTGGGAGCTGCGGGCGATCAATGTAAACACCGTCTCGTGGCCCACCAGCGGATTACCCTGACGGGCCGCAGGTTGCCCACCACTGCCCTATCCTATCATTCGACCAATAGTCAGGCCAGATAAAAATTGAAGTGTCCAAATTTTTTTCCATACCTTTTCTCACATGGATGCTCATGGGATAGCTTATGTCCCCACATCTTAAGCCCTTCCTTAAAATCTCTGAGAGAACCTCTTTAGCACATGAACACAATAGTTTATTGTAAAGGAAACATACAGATTATAATAGTCCATTCTAAACAAACTTGTTAAATTTTTTTCTTTTACAAAGTTACAGTGTACATCAGATTACACTGTATTTTAACTTGTTTTCATGCCCTCTTTGTATGAAGGGAGGGATGTAAACTGTTAATGTGGCCAACATGCAATAAATATTTGTGAATCACTGATGTTCCTGGTGTACAACTACACTTGTGAGTTGTGGTGTGTGTTGGGCTTTTCTGGCTTCTTTACTGCTAATAAATCTGTGTTGAATTAGGGATTAGGCAGAGGAGACATATTCATGCTTGCAGGCTTTGTGCATAATCTTTATAAAGAGAAACAATATGTACAGGTGAGTGGTCTGTATCCTTCAGTGAGTAGTGCCAAAATACCAGCAGTGATATTATTTCTCCTCCCCCGCTCCCCCCCGCCACCCTTTCCAATCTATTAAAAGTAAACCAAGTACACATCAGTTTGCCCCATTGACAAATTTGAAAGTAAAGTGATCGCTTTTGGCAATGCCAGGTTGATTGGTTTTATCCAGATTTGGGAAGATCACATAAACCACTAAAAGCTCGATTGTTCCCAGCCATGATCCAAATCTATGGGGAAGGAGATAGAACATAAGGCGATTTCTTACCTTTATCCCCTTGCACTTCTGAAAACAAGGATTGCTCTAGGCTAACACCTGATCCAAAGCCCTTTGAAGTGATGGAAAGACTGATTTCAGTGGGCTTTGGATCAGGTCTTAAATGAAACTGAAACATTTTAATCAAAATCAGTTTCCTTTTCTTTACTAATCCACATCCTTTAAAAAAAGAGAGAGAGAGATTGGCCTGAAAAACATTTGAAATAATTTTATATACCAAGGACTGTGGAAAAGAGAATTTTGAGCATGAGTTAATCAGCGTTTGATGCATGAGGTCAATGTTATATTTCATGTGTTGCGTGCTATCATCAATATGCAATAAAAGCTATTATATTATTTATCTTCCTATAATTTTTAGGAAAAAGTAAATGGAGCTAAGAAACAGAGATGGGTTAATGAATTTGGAAACTAATGTTAAAATTTGGCTGTCATCATTATGCAAGTAAGTAAACTTTAAAGCAGCAGCTATAGAAATGAGCTGCTCACTCTGACTCTGAATAAGTAGTGGGGGCCGGTATCTTTATAAAAAGTTCTGTTTAAAAATTGTACTCAGGCTTTCAGAGAAAGCATCAATATCGGATCCCAAAAGAGGATCCTAAAAATCTGATTCCTTTCATTCTACTTTCTTCTCCTTCTGTTACCACAATGAATTTCACACATTTTCTGTTGCTTCTCCAAATGTGGTGTGGTTTATACATAACATGAACAGCATAGTTAGAGCCTTGCGACAGGGTTCCAAATATCTCCATAACTTGAAAATCCCCTCCAGTGCTTGACACAAAGCCAGTCAATAACACAGGGAGTGTTTTTCAGTTGTCATCAGCTCATCGAGAAATACTTGAGTGGGTTTTTTTTTCTCCTCCTTCTACGGCTTTTATTATTAGAAAGCAGCACGATTGTTTGAAAACTCCAGGCATTGCTAATCTGAGGAAGGGAAAGGAGAGGTGGTGCCACACATCTTGCCTTTCAAAGACCTTACACTTTTTTTTTTTTCCAAAATGTTTGGCAAGAAATATCGTGAAAATCAAAGAAATCTGTACCGGCATCTTTTAGTTTGACTTGACTATTGAAACATGTAGAGTTAAATAGAGATTGACACACACCCCTGGTGAATGTAGATCAAAATAGGTTGAAGCAAAGTGAAATTCGAGGGTGTATTAAAATAGTCATTTTGCAAAAATTTCTTTTGTGTTTTTGAAGATGCAGAAGAGGGAGGAAACCTCAGGAAAGGCTGTATTTTTAGCTTTTCTTCAGACCCTGCAAATTGAACACAAGGGCCAGATTCATCCAATGTCAGTGGCACTAACCAGGGGTGAATTTGGCCCATGATGTGTTTAAAAGTTATCCATTGTGTACACCTGCAATAAAAGGGACACGGTATAATTAAGTTTAACTCTAATGTCCTATCACTGTTATAATAAGAATGGATTAACACTAGTAAAATCAACCTTTGAGCAAGAACCTTTGTCAGGCTTTTCAGAATTAAGTATTTTTTGTTTGACTGTCCATTGAAATTTTTAACAGATTTCAACATTTATATTAAGATAATTTATGATAAAATACTGATTTTTTTCATTATACATTTTGGGTTTTATTTTTTTTTTTTAAACTGACACTTGCCAAAAAACAATGTTGCTTTCTTGTAAGGTGTACAGCGCTGAGTTAATAATTCCTCTGCTGCGTTCATACTAAGGAGTAAGTTAATAGTAGTTTTGAGAACTTTATCTGAGGTTATGGAAGAGAATTTGTGGATGTGGTGATCCTGGCCTGAAAGGTAACTTCAGAATGGAAATCACCGGTTGTGTTATAATGGTCTGATCAAACCTGATGTTGGATCTGTGATGTAACTTCATAATATTTGGCAGGAATGTAATTCAAATACACAGAAAAATGTTTGCTTCCCAAATTGCACTGGGGTCGTTGTTTTGCATCTTAAGGGGGACAGGCATTAACATGGGACATCTTCTGCCAGGGTATGAGCCACTGCAAATCCTCTGCAAAATAACAGGTCAGAACTTCTTGAATAGTTCAAGACACTAGTGTGGTATTGACCAGAAACTCCCAAACTGTGCCAAAAATTAAGATGCTAACCATTTTAATGGGAGAACCGTGAGGAGCAGAATCCTTTTGTGCTGTATCCATGCAATATAAATCCAGTACCTTAGAGAATTCAATATATTGAAGTAATTGTGACATCAGTTCTAGTATCTGACATCACGAGGCATCACGGGGGATTCAGTTTTGGTTAACGTACATCTTTGCATAGGTCTCTTGTGGTAGCTAGTCCATGAAGGTTATTTTGTTAACTATTTTGCAAAAAATATTTTTTGGGCAGGAAAGTGAGTCTAAATTAGAACTATTAGTCTGCTTGTGAATTAAGGAAAGAGTAAGTGGATTTTTTTCCCCACAGCCTCCCCAAGTATCTATGTGCTAGGGTTGTTCCAGGCTCTGATCTTCAGCAGCAAAACCAAGCTTTTGGTGAGATCCACTGATATTAAACAGCGGTGATTCTGTTCTACCTCATAGCAGCTCTGTAAAACCAACCACCTTGATGCAGCCAAAAGGAGTGATAAGCAGAGCTTCACTGATGTTTAGAGGAGAGAATTAGATCATAAGGGTGTCTTGAGTTCAAGCCAGGGGAAACCATCTGCTTGGAATAATTGCTTACATTCTGTTTGGTGCTTAAAGGGAGCTGATTTATGTCTTTCTGCAGGTGTATGAGGTTTTCACTTTGTTGCATGGGGCTGCAAAAGTACCAGTGTGTAAACCTTTGGCAGAAGTTCATGGATTCATGGGAATTATAAAAACCTGCAAACCATTTACAAGTTTTGGATAGATCAAAATACTCTCTTTCCTGTGTTCAAAATAGATGGTAACTGTTGTGAATTTTCCTGTTAAAAAGAAATTAACTTCTGAATCAGGCTACATACAGTTTTGATTTTTATAATCTGGTACCAACAAAGCGAAGTCTTTAGACCTCTTGAGCATTCCATTTTGAAATCTCAGTGTCAAATGATGTGAGAATTAAGGGATTTTGCCCTGATGCTTTAGCATTGCAAACTCTCCTCTTCAGGAATCAAGACATTGCAAAGTTAAATAAATCGAAGGGAGGGTTAAGAATTCCTGTTTGTACGTACTGCTTTGGAGGAGGACTGGGTCATCTTAACACCCCAGGAAATGTGTAAATGTGGCCTAATGATTCCCAGCTCCACACAAAAGGAACTCCTAACCTTAATTTAAAGATATTGGTCTGCTTTGTGAAACAGACTAAAAAATAAAACTGTTTCCAATAAAAATTTCCTGTTTCCTCCTTAACACATTTGCCTGCTGTTTCTTGATAGAAAGCCCAAGAATAAAGACTTCATTGTGTTTCCTTTTTATTTTTTGTTCCTAAAATAATTTCTTGTGTATTGGGAAATTTTGAAAAATGTTTTTCTCACCAAAAGCTTTCCATTGCTTAAAGAGAAGTAGCACAGGGCAGATTCTGTCTGAAGGGCCACATATAAGTTCACATTTCTTGCCTTGTGAAAATACTGAATTTTGTAGTCTAAAATGATGGGTTTTTTTATTGACATGAGCATTTGAATCTATTGCTAGTGGCAGACTACTTATTTTTAAAAGGAAATGGCACATCCTTGAGACACGGACAGTTGTAGGAGCTCCACTTGTCTGTCAGACTGTAAACCAGTGGTGGGCAAGCTGCATGTGGCTCATCAGGGTAATCTGATTGTGGGACATTTTGTGAGGGCTTTTATATACAAGTGTCACTAAAGCAGATTGGCAGATGGTTTCAAATCATTTGTGTGAGTTCCCTCCTTGCCTGTGTCCCCACTGAAGTCCCTTTTCTAATTAAGGTAGCCCTCATCAACGATATGCTCAGAAATCCATTTATAACCAGGGCTCTGGCCTATAACCTGGATTTTCTGGGCTCAGGTAAAGATGTAGAAGCAGGGGCCCAGGTGTCCCTCTGCCTTCAGTAGCTGCCTCCAGACAGCAGCTGCCATCAGCATCATCCCAGTGGCCGTTCCCATCAGCTCCTTCCTTTCCTTTTGTCTCTGTGCCCCAGTACCCAGACAGGCACTGATGCACCCATCCACACTTACTCTGACAAGCACTCATACGGACTCACTTTTCACCTCCAGCTGGGTATGAGCCCAGGGCAGCTGGGGATGCCTAGAGCCTCAGTGGCGATCATTCTGACAGAGGAGAAACTGTTCTGGGCATAGGCTTTAGTTGTCCTCAGCCCAGGACAAAATACCCTGGCTGTTCCACACTGATTTTTTTAACTAAAGCCTTTTATTTTCCTGTAAGGTTCGCACTTCATTTGTGGCAGGAATGGCTGCTCTCCATCTATTTATTCATTATTCTGTAAAACAACAAGCTTTGCCACACAGTGAAAATTATCTGTTATCAGCAGTTTAATAAGCTGTTTGTTCAGCACAAACTAGATGCTGAATTCTCATACTGTAAAACCTGGTATTTAAATCTCTTTGAATAGACGTTCATGTTCTATATTGCTTGTCATCCTCTAGCTGATAGAGCCTAGCTATGCTGAAGCGGGGACAGATGCCTCCTAAGCCACCTTTCTATTCCTCTGATCCTGGGCCAATTGTAATGAAAGAGTCCCAGACGTTACTTAGAGCATTCTAAGGGCAGATCTAAGTTCTGCCTGCTGGAGCTGTCCTATAGGAACCACTCACTCTGTCAGCCAAGGATCTGCTGGCATACTATTCACTCAGCTTCACTGCTTACCTGCTCCTCCCTGACCTGCTCTTTGCAGAATGGTAGGAGTAGGTGTCATAGAGCCAGCTACTCCACTACCTCAGAGGAATTCCTGGTTTCCTTTTTAGGGCAGCTTTCCAGCTGATTTGCAGTGCAAAACAGTTGGAAAGGGGCCAAGGAAGTGGTCCATAGTTTCCCAGAATGCTTTGAGATAGATTTGGGATAGCACAGTGTCTGTGGGTTAAATGAATGCTGCCATTAAACATTTGGTCATATCTCACGTCCATCATCGACTACTGTAACCTGTTTGATTTAGAGGCACTCGGGTGCTGTATATCAGCTCTTCTGCTGTTGTGGAAAAACCAAGAATAACTAATTAGAAGCCAGATTTTGCAGGGCTTTGGAGTGGAGGCTGGAGCTGGAGCATAGAGCAGCTCCGGAGCAGTGGAGCTGCAGGTTTTTGCCTGGAGCTGGAGCGGAGCCGGAGCACAGCTCCAAAGCCCCGAGAAAGGTATTTAGGTGTTGCTGTCCTCAGTGCTGCAACACCTACCTGATTTAGGAGTCTAAATTTAATTTTCAAGAGTGATTTTAGGCACTGAGGAACCAAAATTCCATTGACCGGAATTGACAGAACATGATTTAGCTTTCTTAATGCCTAAATACCTTTTGAAAAATGAGATTTAGGCTCCCAAATCAGTTAGATGTTGCAATACTGAGCTCTGCAGTGCCTAAATTATCTTTTAAAAATCTGAATCCTAGGCTTTTAACTCCCATCGATCCTTTTGTAAATTCCACTAGATGCCTATCTACATCTGTGGGCACCTAAATACCTTTAAAATCCTGGCCAATTCTGTAGCTTTTAATCATGCAAAACTTCCATTGAATCAATGAATACTGCAGGATCTAACCTATGAAAATGAGAAATATTGCAAACACTGGGTTTTTGAAATATTTTCAAGAATTTATTTCAGATTAATAATTTAATATGTCATTGCATTGGAACCTCTTTTCTATGAGGCCATTAATATTTTGTTGTTGCCTTTCATGCCCTTAGCAAGACCAGTCTCGAAATAACTTTGTGTGGGATTTCTCTCAGCATCCTTTCACGTACCACTGGACTCTGCCTAAATTAAAATCCAGCACTGAGTAAAGCCCCAAGTTTCTTATGCTTTATAGTTGGAAATGAAGTAATTTTTTTTCTTATTGAATAGCTGGGTGGATGTGGCTGCACGTGCTTGTTCTCATGTGGTCCCTTAATCCGAAGATGAAACAAACACAAATTGCACAAATACTTGCCTGGCTTTGTTAGTGAGCAGGGATTTCTTACTGTTTGTTTGTCTATCTTGAATGTTGTGCTCTGGCTCTCCTTAGTATCTTGATTTGGATGTGCATCTTAGCAGAGCAGCAGTATACGAAGTTCAGCAAAACAGAAAGCTCTTACTTTTTAATTCTGCAATATATCTGGAAGCTCAGAGTAAGTGAAATTGTTTTGGAGACGCAAAAGAGTCTCACAATTTCTTTTGACTTCGTGTGCGCATCTTTAGGAATATTTTATAATGTGTGCCAAAAGCATGCTATGATTTTAAGTATGCAAGTGAGGCATTGTTTTAAGTCCACTGCTACCAGACCTATGTGCTGTAACTCGTATTCTGAAGCAACTGTATTAAACTCCTGGCATGTACTGATAGCAATGGTATCTAGTCAAAGTAGGTGGCAAAATTGTCTAGTCACTTGTGTCTAATTAAGCCTGTTTTGTTCTGGCCCATCAAGAAGTCCTGAATGTAGTCAAGGCTGAATAAACATTAAGAATTTCTGATTGCTCACCACCTGTTTGATCAAGTAAAATGTTAAAGAGCCAAACACATTACATGTATTGGAACGGCTCTGGAACAGTACAGGACTGGACAGTAACAGAGGAGTTAGTTTATTTTCACCTCCCCCTCTCACACCAATAAGTTTCAAATTCTTATTTCTGTATTAGCTATTATTGTCAAAAGCTAAAGCAAAGACAGTACTTCTGTGTACCCTATTAGGTTTGCAATGCATATATGCAGAGCTTAAAAAGGCAAGTGATCCCCCGCACATTATCTTCAACATCAAAGCAATTGGGTTTGATTTTTTTTCCCCCACTTGCCCAACTTAATCAATTTGAGATTAATCTCTTTTAATAAAAATGGACCATAAACTTGAAGCCCCTGATAAGAGAAAATGCTTCAGTAAATCACCACTATTCACTGAATTTTTAAGTTTGGCTTTCTGGTTAACCAAATTTAGTAAGAATCCTGCCCTTTGATTCTTTTGTTAACAAGCTGCAACAGTTTGCTATGGAGTGTATGAATTACCAATACTGTCCTTTTAGTTCTCATTATGGACCATTAACTCCTAGATATGATCAATTCTAAGCAAGATACTAAAATATTACCCAATTTATCATTTTCCTGAGTGTTTAGAAGAGCAAAACTAGATTCAGATTCTCCTGTCAGTTGAAAGAGAGCTCTTCTAGCTCCATACAGTTCTGATTAATCCATAACTGATGCTCTTCTAGAGCTGAACTTAACATCCATTACATTCTTCAGGCGTGTGACCTATTGAGACATTAACTTCTCTATTTCTTCTGGGATAAAGAACCCAAATTAATTAGGTATATTGACATGCTTGACAAGAAAATAGAACCCTTAATCAGTATATACATTTCCTTTCTCCCAGTGTCATGTGCATATTTGTGAATTATTTCATTTTGAAGAGTACTGGTATTTTCGGGTGGAGGGAGAATAATTTGCTTACAAACAGTGCAATTCATAAATGACTTGGATACCTCCAGTGCTGCTCAGTTTTAACTGAGTAGTAACTATAAGCTTGAGTGAGCTGCAACACAATGTGTCAGTTGTTCTTAGGCTTTTGGTCTATCAGTATTATCTACATGATGTTAAAGCACAGGGTATTATAAGCTTTATTAGGTATTTCTGACTAGAGAGAATAGCTGTGCCAAGAGATTACACGACTTATTGAATTAATGCTGTTCACGTTGACTGCACTCTGGTTTCTCTGGTTTTAACAAAACCTGCACAGCCTAGTCCATAATACCAACAGCATTCATCTGTTTTATTTAAATATTGGCATTGAGCACCTTGTAAATATGAGATGAGTATTAATGTAGTTCCAATATCTAAGTTGTGTTTGGTCACAAAAGGAAAGGCAAATCAAACATGAAACAACAAAGCTTGGAGAATAAGCTATATTTCAGCTAGGATTTTGTTGAATATTTACATGCTCATTTTGTAACCATAGCAAAGGAAATTTTACAAAAGAACTTTTTGCTTTGCAAATGACTAACCAGAGGGTGTTTTGCTCCTCTTCTCTTCCAGAAATTGAGGCTAAGGAAGCGTGTGATTGGCTACGAGCAGCAGGGTTCCCACAATATGCTCAGCTTTACGAAGGTAAGTAGCGGAGTTGATTTTTTCTGTGTCATCAATTTACGAGAGCTTTATTGTTTAGACAGGATAATTAATTTCTAAATGCAGTGTCAAATATGGAACTAGAGTGGGGTGTGAAGAATTGAAGCACTATCAGATCCTGTACTGTGCTGGTATCTACCATCCACCACATGCAAACACACAAGTTGGCGAGTTTATACTAAAACGTACAAAGACACTCCAACATGGTGGCAATTTTAAATAGTTTCACTTCATAGATCTTTAGTTTAATGCAGGGATTCCCAAAGTTTTTCTTAGCCAGATTTGAATGACACTCATGGACCCCTCCCCTTCCCATGTGTGATCTCATAATATGCCTATGGCATTTATAGCAATTAATTACATGACCATGTAAGAAAGTTTGTCATTCATTTTTGGCAGCGCTGATGCTATTTTAGCAGCTGCAAATAAGAAGGGGTAATCAACACTCTAACCAGCAAGTGCTCCACTGACCGTAGTTTTGCAACCTCTGGTCTAGAGGACTGAACAGGACTGAGATCCGAGTACACTTGACCTCTTGTCCCAACTCTGATACTCATTTACATGGGTGGGGGGAGAGTTTCAGAGTTGGGGGAAACTGAGGCAAATAATACTTTAGAGCTCAGTGAGGATTAGTTAATGGGCCAAATTAAACAGACTTCAATATGCAGAAGTATTATACTATTTGTGTTCGTGGGGATTCACCTCAGGGCAGGAGATGTCTCCACCATGTCCTTCATGGGTGGACAGCTTTTGGAACCCAGTCCTTCACTGCAGTAGCGTCCATAGCTTCTGTGCCCAACCCTTCATGCACACAGTGCCCATTGAATCTTTTCAACAGTGGATCCACCAGTCCAATCCGACTTCTTACTAGCAGCTGTAGCCAGAGAAGACCCTCCAGTGGAGCCACTGCCAGGAAAAAGAGAGAGAACTGAGAACCTATGTCAGTATGTAAGCACCTGGGCTCCTCATGGATGGTCCTTGCTTCCTGTGTGTTTTCTGGCATGAGTTGGTTTTGGGGGGCAGGGTTCATTCTGTGGGGTTGAGAGAGTGCACGCACGCGCGTGCGCGCGCACACACACACACAAATTTAAAGATAAAGCCCTAAGGAGATTTTTCAATTCCCAAGACTCTCAATGCCAGTATGTTTGAGGGAGGGATTACTCTAGGTCACTGCTTCTTCAAAGTCCTTACTCCAGCAAAACTCTGACTTCACTGGCAGTTTTGTCTGATAAGCACTTCAGGATTTGTCTTAGAGTTTTTAAGCTACGTCTGGTTTTCACTAAAATGCAAAGTCTGTTTTTAAAAAGATGCAGTGAAAGTCCTTGGTTTTGTCTGGTTTTTGTTTATAAAAATTATTTGCATCCTTGCAAAGTTATGAAGCACTGTCATAGCTGCCTGTTCTTATTCATAAAACCAAATCCCCAGCTGTTAGTTTTAACACTGTATATAGACAATCCACTATTTACAGAGAATAATGGTAGGAAATTGAAGCCAGTGCTAAACTGGCCCTCTTGAAAAATGAGCCATTTGAGCTTTAATTCGTAGCTGCATTGGCAATGTGAGAAAATAATAGCAGTCGCAAAGACAGCGGTTGGCAATTTTTTTGTTTGCCTGTTTAGAAATGAAATTTCCTTCTATTATGTTTCCTCTCTTTTGGTGCTGACACGGTGCGAAGAACATACTTTCTTGGGACGTGTGCTTGGGGACTGTAGATTCAATACTGTCAAAATCCAGGGGGCAGGGATTTACATTTGGAAAGTTTGGATTCTTAGGCAACTTAGTGCTTTTGAGGGTCATTTTGAGCATGCTTTACTGTTATGCAGAATCTCTAGGAAATTGTTTGTACACAAAATTGCTTTTCCTTATTCTACAAAAATCTGTGTGGTCAGAAAGGCAAAACAGCTGCAGCAGTAGCTTTAGCCCCTGTTCATATATTACTTGAATACTCAGAACTTTCAGTGGCTTCAGTGGGAATTTTGGCTGTGCAAGGAATCCAGGATCAGGACTTGTGACATTCAGGAATCTGTGGAGCACAGTAAATAATATTTATCTGGGTGCTGTTTCAGAGCTGTAGTAAATTTCCAGCACACTGCCAACATTGTTTCCTCCTCCTTGCTCTCCCAAAGTGTTTATCTAAACAATCTTTTAGGGAATGAAAACAGCATAGGGCTCTTAGCAGTTTGGCTTTTTTTAATTTCAGTTCCTATCTTCTTAATGTCATAAGTGACAGACTATTAAATTGCTTGATTAACAGCCAGAGATTTTGATTTTGCTGACCTTTTGCTTTAATGTGAGGTATACAAGCTTGATCAAAGTGCAAATATTTGTTTTAAACTAGGCTAGCTTGACTCAATTGCAGCTTTTGATGACAGGCAGATGGCTGCATTCAGCTTGTTGCTGCCTCTCTTTCCTTGTTTCATCTTTGCTTTGCTCAATATTTTTTCCCTGACGCACGTGAACTTATATCAGTTATCAGAGCTACATGCAAAAGTTTCTACACGAGGAGTAAATATCTTTCTGGCATTTGAAATGGTAAGATGTGCAATTTATCTTGGAGGAGCTGGTTGCCTGCATCTTAGTGAGCTGACTCTGAGACAGCTGGCTGCTTTGAAATGAGTAAATTTTGGGAATAAGGTTCTTTTTGATTGTCCATCTCTCTTGTTTCCTTCAGATCTCCTCTTTCCCATTGACATCACTTTAGTCAAGCGAGAGCATGACTTTCTGGACAGAGATGCCATTGAGGCCTTATGCAGGTAAGTGAAATATATTGTTTTGCAAGAAAGCACTTTATGTGGGATAAGAATAACCTCAACTGAATCATTTACTAATTAATAATCTCTTTGAGGACTTTTGTTATCCAGTAGCCATGGCCAGAATATCTTAATTTAAAAAAGTCATATAAATATGTTTGGGTTTTTTATTTTAAAGAAAAGTGCTAAAAAGCAACTAGTGGCCATCTTCATGATAAATATTTCCCAGTCTCTTTAATTCCTTGTTTGATTTGACTACCTCTTCTTGAATTATTAAGCCACAGCAGAATCAGAACTATGCTGGCTAAAACTGTATTTAAACAGGGTTGTTGCTAACATCGCTGTATCATGGTGTCCATCCCAAATGTGAACAGGGATGATTTTCTGAGAACTGTGCTACTGCTACCTCACAGCCAGATTGCTAATCCCTTACTCACATTGGTGAGCAGTTACTTACACAAGTAGTCCTACTAAACTCGGCTTGACCACTCATGCAAGTAACTGATCACCAGAATGAGTAAGGCATTAGCAATTCTGCCTTAAGTATTCTAGACTACAAAGCCAACCACCCTGTTACAACGTCTTATTCTGACACAGTTAAAAAACCAATTTGTGGTGTTTAGATGTTGCTTGCAATTACTAGAATTGGGAGCACTGGCTGTTCGGAGTCTGAAAGGACAGGAAACAGGAAGGAGGGGGGAGGAGTTGAAGAGGCTGAGGGAGAGCTACTGAGGGTGCAGCAGCAGCTTGGAAAAGAGGTTTCCACTTTAACAAAAATAAAGTCCTGTTGAAGTTTGTTAGTACCTTGCCTGCTACTACAACACAATTCCATTCTCCAGTGTAAGATTTCACTTTCTTGCATTGGGGTAGAACCCGATCACTCATCTTTCATATCTGCCTCGAGCTAAATAAAAGTAAGTCTGGTAATTTTTTCTACTCCTGCCTTTCACTACTGCAGCTTTCCAGCATTCTAGTCAAATGAACACTGTAGGCCAATACGTGCATATGTCATCAGCCTCTACAGAGTTAAAACCAAGTCCTGAAGAGAAGTTTGTAACTTTGGTGCAATTCTATGCTGTCCTTCCAGCACAGGGGAGAGAAAAAGGCACCAGCTAGAATAGAAAGTACTTCAGAAATATCTAAAATGATTTAAGCTGAGTCACAGAAAAGGAAAATTAAGTTCACTTCACATTCATTGAGGATAGATAATGTCATGAAAGTGAAAAGTTCACATGCAGTATGCAATATACTGCATTTCAAACGCTCATTTATATGCTCTGTAACCCGTAAGGCCATTTAACAGAAAGCACAGTGATGTGGTTTTAAAAAAAAAAAAAAAAAATTCCCAGAAATGTAGTCTTTCCTTGCCAGGAAAAAAAAATGTAGCCAAACCAATGTATTTTGAATTCAACACTCTCCTGCTTAAGTATTATCTTAACCTGGATTTTTATTTATTTATTTATTTATGTGGGGGGCAGGAAAGCGTTTCTCTCTCTCACTGAATGAAAGTAAGACTATTTTCTGTATTAAGCTATGACATTCCCTGCTCATGTGATCCGTAAAGTTTTAGGTTCTGCTTTTGTAACCTTCTACCTTAAGGATAAGTTACAAGTCTTCAGGAAATGGAATCTGACAAAACAGCCTTCTGATCAAAAACCAACTCAAGAAGACTTTTTTTTTTTTTTTTTTGTAAAAGTATCCACTGTTTTATATGGCTGTTTGTTGTAAAATAGCTAATTTGCTTTAGTCTTCAAAATATAATATACAATAATATAATTTGCTTATTAGCCTAATGGGATTACTATATACAACAGTAAAACCAAGGACAGAGTTTTTGAAGGCTATAACATGGTTTTGAAGCCATTGTGATTGATCTGGCAGTATTGTACAAATGAAGAATGTTTTTGATTTAAGTTTAAAATTTTGGGGGACATATTCAGACTCTGCTAACCATGAAATAAAACCAAATAACTCCATGGAACAACTCTGAAATCAGAATTTGGCTACATATCCTTTATAAGTATTGCCCCATATTAATAGGTTACCAAATTCTGTATTCCTTTAGGGTTCCATCATACTCTCTTGGTTAAATTTTGTTAAGTCAATTAAATATCTTTGGCTAGACTACCTCTAGCTAATGTGGTTTGGAATTAATGTGCTATATTTCTTCATGCTTTTTGCATTTATTTTGACTGATGTTAAAGACACTTTGTAAACATTATAATTAATTTAGGAAAGGGCTTACAGCTGTTGTCACACAGCTATAAATCTGTCACTAGATCTTGGCTGAAAATCTTGGTAGTGGGGAATTCTCTTGCATTTTTAGCACAATATTCAGTTAACACCCAAATGCAATTGACAGTAACAAAGTAATGGAAGGTGTGCGTGTGTGAGACTTCCTGTGCCCTGGGCTGAGAATATAACTCTCCATGTCAACTGATGTGCTACTAGCAATCCTTGTTATCTTCTTATGCTTATTGCACATTTTACAGAGAAATTAAATCAGAACATACATTTTGAAAACTCGTACAGTAGAAGTGATCAGAATTATACGTCATTTAATGCAGCATTTCAAATAACTTCTCTTACCCAAAGAACAGGGACACACAATTTAATAAACAGCAATTTATAATGTGAGCAGGGAAAACCACCAGCAAAACTTTAATCACAGACTGATTGTATAAATATTTTTCCCTATTGGAAACTATAACATGAAGAGAAGTCAAGAAGTGTAGTGCTAAATGTTTGCTGCAATACTTTTGGTAAACACTTCACTCTGAAAATATATAATACTTGCCTTACTTCAAAGGGAGGCATTATTATTTGTATACACTAAAGATTAGTGATTTACAGGTGGGTATGAAGAAAAGGCCCCGCCCCCATATAGTTTACAATCTAAGGGCCCCATCCTGCACAAATTTAGTGGGATCTGCAGGTGCTAAGCACCTCTGAAAATCAGGCCATCGAATTAGTTGCCTAAACAGGGGCTTACGTCCCCAGTGTTAAGTCAAGCATCCAAGTTTTTAAAAACTATCTCTTTAAATTGTGCCCAATATTGACATTTTAACAGGAATGGGTCCAAACCAAATCCCCAGATCCAAACACTTCCAAATTTAAGGGAGGCCCAGTTTCAGATCCCAATTTTATCATTTGGACAGATCTCTAATTTGTATATACTGCTCAAACCTGAATGTTAGTGTTTTTTAGTGGAAAGGTTGAATGTTGTTCCTGTGTTACTGGCTTCCCTGACCAATATAAACCACCAGATAAAATCAAGATTATAGAGATAGCATACAGTGCTCATGATACTTAATAGCAACACAGTGGAAATAATTAGAAAACAGTCTGTTACTGATCATGAAACATATGGTTAGCAGATAACATCAGGGATTATATCCTAATCTGCCAGGGATGCTTCAGGTGGTTACTGTCTGCAAAACCCTGTTTGTTTGTTTCTTAAGAAGCTCTGTAGAGTAGTGACTAGGAATTTATCTTCAAAGGGCTACTGGACATACAATGTGTGTATGAAACAAGGTCCTGAAACATGCTCGTCCTACAGGACGTTGCTACCGAAGTACAGATTTTGTAGCAGACTCTTATGGAAATCCTGTCTTATCTGTGTCTCATTTTGGGGGTTTCTAAAGCATCGCCACCGTAGTGGCTACACACAGGCATAGCTGCATAAGAGCGATCGGAACATACTTAAACCCTGGGGCTCCCAGACTTTTGAGCCAATTAAGATTATTGTAGCAGACCAACATGACTAGTGCTTGCAGCTCCTTTGAGCTTTGAGTTTGGAGTCTGCCCAGCCACCATGGCAGGTTAGAGTATGCACAAATGAATGGGAAGCAGGCAGGCAGCGAAGGCACATTATGACCCAGCATAGAGACTCATCGAGGTATGGTGGAAAAGATTAAATCCCAATCACAAAAATCTGAAGTACCAGGATTTAAGCATACTGTATTAATGACTGGGAACCACTACTTTAACACAGAGTAGTGGGCCAAATTTTGCCCTCAATTACACTATTCACAAACATCACTGAGGGCAGAATTTGGCCCAGCAGCAATTTATTAAACCTTATGGCTGAGTGTGCCTAAAGGATTTAAATGCTCAATATCCAAGAAGTATTTTTGTAGGCTGGGGGTTGGACAACTAAAGGCCAAGAGGGAGAAAAGAGAGACCGATTGGATGAGGATCTAGAAGGGGAAAAACTGGGTCTGGCTAGGAAGATTGAGGACAAGGAGCCAGGAGGGATTGGGAATGGTTGAATAAGGAGATTGGGATGGGGGCGAGGGGAGAAGATTGTGAGGGGAGGGGCATGTTGGAAGTGATGAGGCAGAAGAGATCTATACAGGGGAGAACAGTCGGAAGAGTCTGTGCTCACTAGAGAACATTTCCCTCTAGAGCTTGGAACGGAACCCATTATTTCCGAGTCTCCCCACTCCTCTGCTGTCATCAGATACCTGTGAAACCCACTGGCAATGTGTTTCAATGCTCTAATGCTAAGTACTCTGAAAAAATCAGGTCCTAAGTATCTCAAATTTGGTCCCCCCAAATTAGTGGATACTGTTGTGCCTCAGTTCCCCATCTGTAAAGGGGAATAATACCACACCCTCAGTTTATAGGGGTGTTGTGAAAATAAGTATTAAACGTTTGAGACAGACTCGGATGCTATCAAAAGAAAAGGAGTACTTGTGGCACCTTAGAGACTAAAAAATTTATTTGAGCATAAGCTTTTGTGAGCTACAGCTCATTTCATCGGATGTATGCAGTGGAAAATACAGTGGGGAGAATTTATATACACAGAGAACGTGAAACAATGGGTGTTACCATACACACTGTAAGAGTGATCAGGTAAGGTGAGCTATTACCAGCAGGAGAAAGAGGAGGATGGGGGTGGGGGGAACCTTTTGTAGTGATAGTCAAGGTGGGCCCTTCCAGCAGTTGACAAGAACCTGTGAGGAACAGTGATGGGGGCGGGGGGGGGGAGAATAAACATGGGGAAATAGTTTTACTTTGTGTAATGACACATCCACTCCCAGTCTTTATTCAAGCTTAATGTAATGGTGTCCAGTTTGCAAATTAATTCCAATTCAGCAGTCTCTCATTGGAGTCTGTTTTTGAAGTTTTTTTTTTGGTTGGTTGAAGTATTGCCACTTTTAGGTCTGTAATCAAGTGACCAGAAAGATTGAAGTGTTCTCCAACTGGTTTTTGAATGTTATAATTCTTGATGTCTGATTTGTGTCCATTTAGTCTTTTACGTAGAGACTGTCCAGTTTGGCCAATGTACATGGCAGAGGGGCATTGCTGGCACATAATGGCATATATCACGTTGGTGGATGTGCAGGCGAATGAGCCTCTGATAGTATGGCTGATGTGATTAGGCCCTATGATGGTGTCCCCTGAATAGATATGTGGACACAGTTGGCAACGGGCTTTGTTGCAAGGATAGGTTCCTGGGTTAGTGTTTTTGTTGTGTGGTTGCTGGTGAGTATTTGCTTCAGGTTGGGGGGCTGTCTGGAAGCAAGGACTGGCCTGTCTCCCAAGATCTGTGAGAGTGATGCGTCCTCCTTCAGGATAGGTTATAGATCCTTGATGATGAGCTGGAGAGGTTTTAGTTGGAGGCTGAAAGTGATGGCTAGTGGCGTTCTGTTGTTTTCTTTGTTGGGCCTGTCCTGTAGTAGGTAACTTCTGGCTCTGTCAATCTGTTTCTTCACTTCAGCAGGTGGGTATTGTAGTTGTAAGAACGCTTGATAGAGATCTTGTAGGTGTTTGTCTCTGTCTGAGGGGTTGGAGCAAATGCGCTTGTATTGTAGAGCTTGGCTGTAGACAATGGATCGCGTGGTGTGGTCTGGATGAAAGCTGGAGGCATGCAGGTAAATATAGCAGTCAGTAGGTTTCCAATATAGGGTGGTGTTTATGTGACCATTGCTTATTAGCACCGTAATGTCCAGGAAGTGGATCTCTTGTGTGGACTGGTCCAGGCTGAGGTTGATGGTGGGATGGAAATTGTTGAAATCATGGTGGAATTCCTCAAGGGCTTCTTTTCCATGGGTCCAGATGATGATGTCATCAATGTAGCGCAAGTAGAGTCATTAGGGGATGAGAGCTGAGGAAGTGTTGTTCTAAGTCAGCCATAAAAATGTTGGCATACTGTGGGGCCATGTGGGTACCCATGGCAGTGCCGCTGATTTGAAGGTATACATTGTCCCCAAATGTGAAATAGTTGTGGGTGAGGACAAAGTCAAAGTTCAGCCACCAGGTTTGCCATGACATTATCGGGGATACTGTTCCTGACAGCTTGTAGTCCATCTTTGTGTGGAATGTTGGTGTAGAGGGCTTCTGCATCCATAGTGGCTAGGATGGTGTTTTCAGGAAGATCACTGGTGGATTGTAGTTTCCTCAGGAAGTCAGTGTTGTCTCGAAGATAGCTAGGAGTGCTGGTAGCGTAGGGCCTGAGGAGGGAGTCTACATAGCCAGACAATCCTGCTGTCAGGGTGCCAATGCCTGAGATGATGGGGCGCCCAGGATTTCCAGGTTTATGAATCTTGGGTAGCAGATAGAATACCCCTGGTCGGGGTTCCAGGGGTGTGTCTGTGCGGATTTCTTCTTGTGCTTTTTCAGGGAGTTTCCTGAGCAGATGCTGTAGTTTCTTTTGGTAACCCTCAGTGGGATCAGAAGGTAATGGCTTGTAGAATGTGGTGCTGGAGAGCTGCCGAGCAGCCTCTTGTTCATATTCCGACCTATTCGTGATGACGACAGCACCTCCTTTGTCAGCCTTTTTGATTATTATGTCAGAGTTGTTTCTGAGGCTGTGGATTGTATTGTGTTCTGCACGGCTGAGGTTGTGGGGCAAGTGATGCTGCTTTTCCACAATTTCAGCCCGTGCACGTCGGCGGAAGCACTCTATATGTAGAAGTCCAGTCTGTTGTTTCGACCTTCAGGAGGAGTCGACCCAGAATCCTTCTTTTTGTAGTGTTGGTAGGAAGGTCTGTGTGGGTTAGTATGCTGTTCAGAGGTGTGTTGGAAATGTTCCTTGAGTCAGAGACGTAGAAAATAGGATTCTAGCTTACCGCAGAACCGTATCATGTTCGTAGGGGTGGAGGGGCAGAAGGAGAGGCCCCAAGATAGGACAAATTCTTCTGCTGGGCTAAGAGTATAGCTGGATAGATTAACAATATTGCTGGGTGGGTTAAGGGAACCACTGTTGTGGCCCCTTGTGGCATGTAGTAGTTTAGTGTCCTTTTTCTTTTGTAGAGAAGCAAAGTGTGTGTTGTAAATGGCTTGTCTAGTTTTTGTAAAGTCCAGCCACGAGGAAGTTTGTGTGGAGGGTTGTTTTTTTATGAGAGTATCCAGTTTTGAGAGCTCATTCTTAATCTTTCCCTGTTTGCTGTACAGGATGTTGATCAGGTGGTTCCGCAGTTTCTTTGAGAGTGTGTGGCACAATCTGTCAGCATAGTCTGTGTGGTATGTAGATTATAATGGATTTTTTTACCTCCGTCCTTTTGGTATGATGTCCATCTGTTTGCATTTGGAAAGGAAGATGATGTCTGTCTGTATCTGTACGAGTTTTTTCATGAAGTTGGTGGATTTCCACTCCATATGGCTAAATTCAGTGCGTTGCATAATGACCGGTTTCAGAGTAGCAGCCGTGTTAGTCTGTATCCGCAAAAAGAAAAGGAGTACTTGTGGCACCTTAGAGACTAATACATTTATTTGAGCATAAGCTTTCGTGAGCTACAGCTCACTTCATCGGATGCATGCAGTGGAAAATACAGTAGGGAGATTTTATATACACAGAGAACATGAAACAATGGGTGTTACCATCACTCTCGTTACACTCTCGTTACACCCAGGAAATAAGACCTAAGGCCACACATTGAATAATGAGGAAAAAACAAAATACTGACTAGCTGCTCGTTAATTGAGCACCATCCATCTTATGCACTGAATGAGACAGGGATCCTATGGAAAAATAGTATGTGATCATATAATGCATATACCTATGGGGGCTGAATTAAGGTTGCAAAGGCAACATTAATCCCAGCATTTCATACCTTTGAGTGTTTGATTTTTGTAACCTGAATAAGTGTGTGTGTGTGTGTGTATTTATATATAATATTCATTCAGTGGAACTACTTATAGAGTAAGGCACCACTATGCAACATGATTAAAGGTTTCAGTGTCTCGCCCTGTATAAACAAGCTGGAGGTGTGATTATGGGACTGTTAAATGAAACACACACATCTGAGACATCTCTGTAGAGCATTTAGATTTTCAAAAGGAAACTGTTTTTATAATGAAAACATGTCAGATCTGAAACGGAATCTTTACATGCCTGGTTGTTCCTGTAACTGATCTCATTCATAAAGGGATGATCTTAACTTGCTTTCATATTTGTGTTTGTGAGGGGTTGGAGGTTTTGTTGTTTTTTAAAAGGATCTCTGTAGCAATAGTCTCTACGCTTATCTCATTCAGCTGTTCAAGGGTTGTATTTTAAATGGGGGGGAGGGCAGGCTACAATATAATCTTTGTGAAATCAAAGAGACACTTATCAGGCAGGCCCTAAATATGTTTTTCCCCTGACAGATCAAAGTGGTCAGGCTAGTTAAATGCAACAGTCTGGAAATAGATAAAACCTGATATGGGGACTCAGTGGCAGCTTCTTTGCTGTATGAGGCAAATGCTTCAATACTGTAAAATTCACAAATTGTTACATGAAACAGAACTGAAGGCCAAGTTTAGTATGCCTTGGATTGAGGCCCAGGAGTTCCAAATTATAAATCAAAAGTTAAAGAAAAGCCAAATAGTGTTTACTCCTCTGGAAGATATACAGTGACCTGTGTTTTGAGTAACATTTTATTCACAGTAGGTGAATAAAAGCATGCAGGTATGCTTTTAAAAAAGCTAGTTTAGTTTGGTTTTTTGCAACTAAACACTTGGGAATTCATATTTTGAAGAAAGGTTTTAATTTTTCTTCAAAATTAAATTAACAATTGCTGTTATGCAATCCAAAAAGGAGGGTTAGTCACAATCACATAGCTGAGCCCTGTTGTAAAAGTTATTTGTGAACAACTCCATTACATTTTTTGTTTTTCTTTCATGTTGATAGTTTAAAAACTACACTGAATATATAACATTAGCACAATGCAGGTTATCCAAAAAAGAGAATCAACATATCCCATCAATGTTTTGCAAGAGAAAAATGTCCCCTATAACATTCTGAGAGGAGATCAGCGAGAGTGTGAAGGAGGAATTAAAAATAAATTTGAATACACCCTTCAGTCAAAATTGTTTTGAATCTTACTCTAAGGCAGAAACACTTTCATGTGTGTAGGGCCCTCCTCAGGGTCTGTTGTATTTGGTCTCCAACTCAATATCTATTTGGTAAGGCCTCACACACCAGAATGTCAAGTTCCCTCTGATACTTGTCTAAAGACCAGTGAGCCTTATTCTGCTCTCCATTACACAATCAGGAGTAACTGCATTGAAGCCAGTGAAGTTATACAAGTGTCAAGCTGGTATCAGTGGAATCAGACTCCGCAAGTTTCATCACAGAGTAATTACTCTGAAGACAACATGGAGTGATGTTTTGGAATGGTGGTGTGCACTGTAATCTTTGTCACTTGGAGACAGGTCTATTGCAAGGAGACACAGGACTGAGAGTCAAGACCTGGGTTCTACTCCCAGTTTCCCATTTGTAAATGGGAATAATCCCACTCCTTTGTTTTGTAGGGGTGTTGTGAAAATAAATAGCAATGTTTGAGAGACGCTCTCACATGCTACAATGATGAGAGCCATAGGAAAGCACACACGGAAATTAATAATTCTGTCTTCAGAGCAGGGGCTGACTAGTGCCCTGGAAACAGGGCCTAGGACCACCCATTGAACAATGAGGAGACTGTCCTGCCCCCTACTTGCTGTGTGACCTTGGTTTTGAGCAAGGCTCTGTACCTTTGTTTCATCTTTATCATGTAACTGGATCCTCCATTTCCTAAGGGCCTGATCCTTCACAACTGAAACCAATAAAAGCTTTGCCATAAACGTCAGTGGGTGCCGGGTCAAACCCTGTGCAAAAACCCTTGTCTGTGCAAAAGGTGGGCAGAAAGTGAAGGAAGTTGGTGGTTAATCCTCTAGGCATTACTAAGTTATTACATAAAATTAACAAGACTCAGTATTGATACGTAAAGGTATCTAGGATTTCCTTTTAGTTTCTCTTTTTTTAAAAAAAAAAAAGAGAAACTAGGGGTATATTAGCTTCTCCAAATTTAGCTTAAAAGACGTCAACGTTGTAAAATAAAGACCTACATTTTAAACTGGGAGTGTTTATATGCTTGATTCTGCTCTCAATGAACTCAGTGCCCTAATTTATCAGTGGACTAAGAAAGGTCAGATTACTCTGCTTGGAACTGTATGCACGCAGGGCCTGATTCAACACTACTGAATTTAATGGAAAGACCTCCATTGACTTCAATGGGCACTGGATCAGCAGCCAGCCAGAGAAGATTATACAAAAAGATGCATATAATGCCTTAAAGTATGAATTTAAAAGCGCATTTCATGGGGAGCCTGGTTAATTATAGCTGCTGTACTCTTACCCAGCAATGAATTTTGTTTGTTTTTATTTTGAGAGCCACAGTCTTAGATATGAAAGAAACTGTACAGACTTGGAAGGAAGAACAAGGTCTATGGTTTTCTTTTTCTTCTTTTTTTTTTTTTATGAACAGATTAGTAGAGTTGTCCTGGGGCTGTCCTAAAAGTAATTTATGTTACACCACAGAGGAACAAAATAGGCACCTGATGTGTGGAAAATTAGTTTTCCTCTTTGAGGTTTCAACTAGAAGGGTAAAAAATTAAAGCAACAGCAGGCTGCATTACACCCACAATTGCAGAGAAGCACTTTCTTTGTACCTTATTCTATGTATGTTGGGATAATTTGCTTCAGGATTATATGTAAAAAGATATCTGATATTAAGCAATAATTATTAGTAATTCATTAATTTAAAGGCACTTTCAAACTTGGTCTGTCTCTACGCTCTTTGGACTGTTCAGTTATTCACTTCCCTCTCTTTGACTAGACCCAGGGAAACAAGTAAATGCTCCTCTACCCCTACTCTTCTCACCCAGAATTCAGATGAAGTAATGTGTTAATAATTAAGCATAATTGCTAATTGAGGCTCCCCTTGTGGCTCTTTGTATGCAAAGGAGTTTGGAGATAGCCTTCACAAAAGCATTTTAATTGAAATAGCCAGCGTCACAAAAGTCATACGCCTGCTATTGTTAACTTGGTGTGTTTTGTTTTTGTTCCACAGGCGCTTAAATACTTTAAACAAATGTGCAGTGATGAAGCTAGAAATTAGTCCACATAGAAAAAGGGTAAGATGTGTGTTTTGTTTTGTTTTTGTTTTGTTTTTAACATCCTACGTTACAGAACCATTTAAAAAAAAAAAAAAAAAGCTGAACATGATCTCATAGTTCATCTAATTTAGCTGCAGCGCAAGATTGTTCCTGGGCCAAATCTGGCATCCTTACACAGGTAAAACGCTCTTTACACTTCATTGTGATCTTTTGATTAAGGACTTCAGGATTTGGCCCTGTAAGCGAATACACTCATTGATTCAGCTAAATCTTTTACGCACTCTGAGACACGGATGTGGTGCACTCTCAACTACTGTGACCTGTCAGTACACTTATGTCAACTATTCACACTCTCGTGTTCAGCTGTTAGCCCATATGGTGCTGACTAATCAGCATGGACCAGAGTAAATCATCATCTCAGCTAACTTGAGTTGACTCTTCAGAACCAAGTTAGAACACCAAAATGCTTTTTCATGTAGGCAGGCTCAGAGGGAGCGGAGGATTCCCAACCTTTCCCAAAAGATGCTCAGCTTGCAGAGTTGGACCCATTACTTTTTAATCACTGTTTAAAATACTAATCTAAACTAAGGCAAAATCTCTGAAGAATACTGTTAAATAAGCTTGAAGTAGTTTGCACATTGGTAAGGAAATCAGCATGGTTTGTAGAGTTTCTCTGCTGTTCGCTCAGGACAATCTCATTAGTCAGTGAGTCTTAAACTAAGACCACTACCATTCAAGATGAGCAATGATAGAATTTCTAGTTTGGATTTGGTATGATAGTATTTATGAAAAGTTTAGTTGTGCTTATTGATTTTTAATAGTAAGGTATAAATAAAGGAATTGGCATTATAAAACATTATACCCTGGCTTAAGTCCTTGATTGATGGGCAAAGGCATTGTGAAAAGTTTTTTGGAGATGGGGGAGGAACTTCTCTTCAGTTCAGTTGAACAGCTGGATAGCAGTCTGAAAACATGTCTGCCTGCTAAAGGTCAACAGTAGTCACGACTGTCCACTGGAAGTGAATAGCTGCAGATGAAGATGACTAAACTTATGCAATACTATGCTGCCATTCTCATGACAAGAATGCTTGCAAATAATCTTAAGGGTGTTTACGAAGATCAGTCTCCTTTCTCCCTCCCCCCCCCAATCCATTTGTGGTATGTAGCAAAGAAGGTTCTGAAAGATAACATTTTGTGATAGCATACACATAAGAAATGTATAATGAAGTTTTCTGACTACCAGAAGATTTCTGTTTCCTGAAATCAGGTCTCTTTCTTGTTTCTGAGCCTCATTAACAACGGAGTGATCAAGATTTATGTTAAAAATGGGCCTAATTTTCTACAAAGTCTGGATCTTATGTTTTGGTTTGGACCTGTTTCTGGTTTTGACTCAAGCATCAGTAGAGTAATATACAAATATAGGGCCAAATTCCACTTTTGTTGACTTAATGAAGACCAGGATTTGGCTCTTAAAGCCTTGTGTACAAGAGGAAAATTACCTGTTGCTGACAGTGTCAGCAATGGGTGCATCTGAATGAATATTGTTTTCTTGGTCTTCCCTTGTAGTCAAATCATGTTCAATGCCAATTGAGTGGCACCCATTGTCAGGCATAGGTAATTTTCCTGTTGTAGGCAAACTTCTCAGTTTAATTAACAAGGCAAACTTCTCCATTGTTTCCTCACTCATGAATGGAATCTTAAGTTTCAGCATCCGGACCACAGAGTGCAGTGTGTCCTCTATGTGCTGTACATACGTGTATTTGTAATGGCTTCTGTGGGGTTTTTGTTTTTGTTATGGTGGTGTTGGTTTTTTTGTTTGGTACTTTCTGTCTTCTTAAGGAAAACAGTTCAGACAAACTGGAACTTTGGCACATATTAACTATGTAGAAAACTAACTTTGGCAAGTTTACCTTTTGATCTTTGTTTAGCACCAAAGATGTATCCTGTATTGCTATGGTGTGTTAAAATAGTATTCTTTTTAGTTCTGGTCTTCCAACTTGTGTGTCATATGATCTTCTCCATGTAGATGGAAGAGAAGTGTGGTGGTCATACAAGATCATTCCCTTGCAGTAAAAGATTGAGGCTTAAGCGGCAATGTTGAAACATACCCTCAGGCACTGCCCATACATCAAATATAATCAGTGGAGAGGTTACTGACAATTTACTTGTGTTACACACTGTTGCTGGCTTTTACTGCTCAGTATCTATGAAGTAATGTTTAAAAGTGCCTGGAGCTAATCTGAAGTAGAAACTTCACAGGACAATCTTAGTGTCAGCTGCTGGGTTATGGGGGAGGAAAGGACCAGGTAAGAGCCTGGAGGCATTAAACTGTAGCAGTGTAATAGGTTCTCTTGCTATCTCATTAGTCACAGTTATAAGACCATTTAAGCTTCAAGGGTGTGTAAGAAGTTAAGCTACTACAATTGAGAATGTCTGAGAAGCATCTCTTAATTGCAAAGGAATATAAACAAAGCCACGCTCAACAGAGTAACATTGGAGAGAGACCAGAGTGAGACCTGCCCCTCACTGACTCCGGTTTAAAATTTTATGCATGCCAGGAATTTCCACTGATCTCAAGGGTATCCACTGTGACCAATTAATTAAAAGCCTAGAGATACTGGGGTTTGTTGAAAAGAACAATTTAAGGCAGATTATATTATTTGGTCTGTTTGCTTTATGTCTACAAGACAGCTTTGAAATGAACTTCAAACATATTTTCATCTATTTTTTAAAAAAAATAAGTCTTAAGATATATTGCATATTATGTGTTATGACCTATGATTGGCTTCAAAGGCCCAGTCTTGCTCTAATTGAAGCCCATGGCTGTCTTGATATTAACTTAAATGATAGCAAGATCACACACTTAAGTATACTTACTGAAAGGACTTTGCCATCATCACTACCAGTTTGCCATTATACCTTATGGATGCTCTCTTTGCTCGCAGAGTGAAGATTCCGATGAAGATGAGCCTTGTGCAATAAGTGGTAAATGGACTTTTCAAAGGGACAGCAAGAGGTGGTCCAGGCTTGAGGAGTTTGACGTCTTCCCTCCAAAACAGGATTTGAATCCCTCATCCCCAGAAGCTCCTCTCCTGACGAACGCAGCTAGCCATGAAAGCGTGCTGACAGACCTCAGTGAGCGTCAGGAGGTAGCTTCCATTCACAGCACCAGCAGCACCAGTAGCCACCAAGTCACCCCCCAGAGTGAGGCAACCACCACCAGAACAAACTCAGTCGTTAGCGTTTGCTCATCAGGCAACTTCATAACAAACGATGACTCCTTCAGCAGCCTGCCCTCGCCTAAGGAGCTGTCTAGCTTCAGCTTCAACATGAAAGCTAATGAAAAGAATGCGAGGTCTAAAACGAAGAGCCTGTTAAAGAGAATGGAGAGCCTGAAAATCAAGAGCTCTCACCATGGCAAAAATAAAGCCCCTTCCAAACTGGGTCTTATTATCAGTGGGCCCATCCTGAAAGAGGGCCTGGATGAGGACAAGCTAAAACAATTTAACTGTGTGGAAATTTCTACTCTCAATGGCAATCATATTAATGTCCCCATGGTACGAAAAAGGAGCGTCTCCAATTCCACCCAGACCAGCAGTAGTGGCAGTCAGTCTGAGACAAGCAGCGCTGTCAGCACACCCAGCCCCGTCACAAGAACACGCAGCCTCAGTGCGTATAATAAAAGGGTGGGAATGTACCTCGAAGGCTTTGACCCCTTCAACCAATCAACCTTCAGTGATGTCATGGAGCAGAACTTTAAGAACAGGGGAAGTTTTGCAGAAGACACTGTTTTTTTTATCCCTGAAGACCACAAGCCAGGCACCTTTCCCAAAGCGCTCTCCAATGGTAACTTCTCTCCATCAGAGAGCAACTCTTCAGTGAACTGGAGAACTGGAAGCTTTCATGGACATGGACATCTCTCCCTCAGGAGGGAGAACAGTGCAGAAAGCTCCAAGGAACTGAGCACTGGGAAAAGGCGCAACTCCTCTAGCTCAGTGGGCAGCCGCCTTAGCATTTATGACAATGTACCAGGTTCAATTCTGTATTCCAGTACAGGTGACCTGGCAGACCTTGAGAATGAAGACATCTTTCCAGAGCTGGATGATATCCTGTACCATGTAAAAGGGATGCAGAGAATAGTGAACCAGTGGTCAGAGAAGTTTTCAGATGAAGGGGACTCTGATTCAGCACTAGATTCTGTTTCCCCATGCCCTTCCTCTCCAAAGCAGATTCACCTTGATGTAGATAATGATCGAACAACCCCCAGTGACCTTGACAGTACAGGAAATTCCTTGACTGAGACTGAAGAGCCCTCAGGAATGCAGGACAGAAGGGACTCTGGGGTGGGTGCATCACTGACACGGTCCAACAGGTCAGTAACAGGCTTCTTCCACTAGACCAGGGGTGGGCAAACTTTTTGGCCCGAGGGCTACATATGGGTGGAGAAATTGTCTGCAGGGTCATGCTGGGCTGGGGCACAGGGTTGGGGTGCAGGAGGGAGTCTGGGGTGTGGGAGAAGGTGTGGTGTGCAGGAAGGGGCTCAGGGCAAGGGGTTGGGATGCAGGAAGGGTGCAGAGTGCAGGAGGGGGCTCAGGGCAAGGGTTTGGGGTGCAGCAAAGGGTTAGGGGGCTTAGGGAAGGGGGTTGGGGTGCTGGGTACAGGAGAGGTTTGGGGTGTGGGCTCCGGCCTGGCACCACTTACCTCTTGAGAGTGGGGTGGGGCATGGTGCTGGCCACTTCCAGGAGCAGTGTGAGGCCAGGGCAGGCAGGGAGCTTGCCTTAGCCCCACTATGCCACAGGGCTGGCAATCCCACAGGCCAGATTAAAAGCCCTGATGGGCCAGATCCAGCACTCCGGCCACAGTTTGCCCTCCCCTGCACTAGACCGAATTAAAGCCTTAGCACAGAAGTAGCTGTGGTGATTAAAGCAAATATGTGACTTTTACATATCAGTTTCAGAAATTAATGGTGAGGATAATATTTTTATAGCACCTTTAATCTGGAATGGTTTCCAACCAAGCCACTTTAAAAAAGTGTATTTGTTTATTCAAAATGTTGTGTCCACCACTGAAATGCAACTCTTTCTGCAGTGCAATGTCAGAGTCATCTTCACCAGCAACATTAAAATAGTTTTTTAAGCGTGGGTGAGGAAGAACTTGTCAAGCTGAAATTGGGGTGTGTGGGAAATGTAGAATGTAATTGCCAGAATTTTAAATAAGAGAGGATACTGGTGGTGGTATCCCTGCTCTTTCCAAAACAGCATCACAAAAGAGACCATGGCTATGTGGTCAAATCCTTCATTTTACAACTTGTTGGAAGTGCCATATTTTGAACATCATAGTGCCCCTTCGAACCATATTGTGCAAATTGCCATGATAGAACTAACTACATCGCAGTAATCAGCCCAGGTTGTGTGCTCCCATATTAATACCTGAAAATTCTGCCTTATCTACTATATATATGGAGTTAGGAGTTTCTGATAAGGCAAAATTTCCAGATGTTGTCAGAAATGTCAATACGGAATGGAATGTTCTGCTAAATGGCACATTCTTAAATACACTCATTAGAACGTATGCTCTCCACATCATTAGAGAGAATCCTTTCATTGTGGTTTCCACATGTACCTTCCAAAGACACTTCAATAAATTGCTTTTTATTTTCCCCTCCTTTCCTGCAGGCATAAACTGAGATGGCACAGCTTTCAGAGCTCCCACGGGCCCAGCTTGAGCTCTGTGTCATTACAGATTAATAGCCAGTCTGTGGCACAGATGAACCTATTGCAGAAATACTCTCTTTTGAAGTTAACTGCCCTCCTGGAGAAATACACACCTTCCAATAAGCATGGCTTCAGCTGGTAAGGACCATTCAAATCCTGGGGATTTGCCAGTAATGAATGAATATAGAAAACATGTCACTAATCCCCAACTATCTTCCCTGTTTGTTTACTTGCATCTAACATTCTGCCACCCTCCTAGGGGGCTCTAGCTTCAGAGGACAATACTAAACCCATTAACCCTTCACTTTGTTTTAATGTCATTGGGTGTCAGATGCTCATTAATAGGGAGCCATAGAGAGTGGCTGCAATTAACGGGGAGGGACATGGGAATGCATTTCAATACAGATGCTCATGAAACACAGACCAGCTAGCTGTGTTGGGAAAAGTCCAGCTAGCATTCACAGCACAAAGGAATAATCATGTATTAAAAGAATTCGCACTTAAGGAGACCTACTTCAGGACATCTTAAGATACCAGAAAACTGTCTTCAAAGTCTTCTGCCTTTCTCCGTCATTGGTATTCTTCTTTATATCATTTATTTAATGCCAGGGCACTTCAGCTGAGTAAGTTTCCATCACTTTGAGTGTGTCACTATCTGACCACTAACCTTTTTTATGCTGAATACATTCTGTTTTAAACGAAAAACCCAAATCCAGTTAAGTTATTTATAAAAACAAAATAAAAAAATTCAGCAAATTTGGAAAAAAACACGGAGTTTTCCTGTAGCCGCTTCAGGTTTTCGTTACCCAGTCAATATTTTTTGTCAGATTAGTGAAATAGAAAACCTGTTATTGCCATATCTGTATTGCACAGTCTGTGCAACCCTAAAGCAGCAAAAAGTACAATATTTTTTCCCCCTTCGTTCTTATGGCCTCCTCCTTTCTCCAGGACTCTGAGTATTTAACTCCAACATCAAAGTAGCTCCTGTTCAAAGGCTGTTATTATGTGAGCCATGCTAAATACAGAAGTTGTTTGTTCTGAAAGACAGAAATAAGTATTGACCGGTTATCCCTGCATGCTTCAGATTCTCGGTGGGGATCGTAATGTGTTCTTTCACATTCTGCTGGCGTGTTTTTTGACAAAGCGAGTATTATTCACACATATATCAATAGTGCCCCATGTTTAACTATAGTGTAATAAAGTTTGATTCTTTTTATTTTTTGTAGAACAGACTAGCCCCCAAAAGCATAATACATTGTATAGTTAAGTCTCCCTGTTTTCTAACACTGTTGTGTCCTCTGAAGTTTTGTATCCTACATTAACTTTCTCTTTCATTAGCGAGATGATGTCAACACTTTCAGACGCTAAAGGATTTTTTTATTTGAGAAAACACTCTTGAGACTCCAAGAGTAAATAATTCTTTTGAGCTCTGGTACATTTTTCCTCTGAGTCAAAAGCAAATGGAAAGGCCTTTCATTGAAAATAGGGGCCTGGCAAGGAGGGGGGTCCCTCAAAGAGGTCATTTGAAGAACTGAAATTTTTAGCTGACAAACTCAAATGTATTACATCAGCTTCCTGCTGTTACACATACGGGTGGGCGGTTGGCCTGGCTTGAGAGCTTTATAGAATGAGTGGTTGACATACAAAAAGGTTATTGTTCACATGCCCATCTTTCTTGAGAGACCTAAAGAAGCTACATTATAAAGGGTTGTTGGCCACAGGATTTATTTTGACTCTACTGTAGTTCATCCTGGCTCTTGTTCTACCCCATAGCATTTGTCGTACTGGAGTTGATAGACTAGCACCACCTATTAATGCTTGCAATCAACATATAGCCCCTTCCTAACATAGAGATGCTCCATTTCTACCCCCGCCTTCCTCTGTGGAAAAGATGAAATGTTTTCAGTGCTACAGCTAAGGCTTTCACATAGTATTCACTCTATTAAAGTCTTTCTATTTCACTTATTTTTTTAGCATGTTACAGCTACTGGAATCCAGAAGATGGTGGGTGGGTGTGGTTAGGAATGATGTGTATGCTGTGCTAACAGCTATGCTTTCTCCTTCTCATTCTTTCTGCTTAAATAGGGCTGTACCAAAGTTTATGAAAAGGATTAAGGTCCCAGATTATAAAGATCGAAATGTGTTTGGAATTCCCCTGCCAATTAATGTCCAGCGTACAGGGCAGCCTCTCCCACAGAGCATTCAGCAAGCAATGCGGTACCTCCGCAGCCACTGTTTGGATCAGGTTAGTTTCACTTCACTGCCATTCCACTACTCTGTCACCATCCCAGCACTTGATTGATTATTGTTCTTGAGCCAGATCTTCAAGCCCTTATTTCTTTTTTACTCTAGCCGTATTCAAGCACAATTCCCATTGAAGTCAGTGGGTAGGACTGTAGGATTTGGCACCTCCTTGGTGGATTAATGTCCTTTTTTTTTCTTTTAAATATGCAAACACATGTAGGTTGGACTGTTCAGGAAATCTGGAGTCAAGTCAAGAATCCAGGCTTTGCGCCAAATGAATGAGAGCTCAACAGACAGCGTTAACTATGAAGGCCAGTCTGCTTATGATGTGGCAGACATGGTAAAGCAGTACTTTCGTGATCTACCTGAGCCGCTCATGACCAATAAACTCTCTGAGACCTTCTTACAGATCTACCAATGTAAGTCCTCAGATTCCCAGGGTGAGACAGAAAATTGGGCCCTGGTTTCAGAGAAATGTTCCCAAATACGCACTCCTACAATGTGTAATTTACAAGGCTGAACTGCCAGATATATACCTCATCTGGGCACCACATGTGTTGGCTGCTAGGGAATTTGGAAACAATGCCATTTGATACCATCGTATACTTTACTTTACTTTTTTGAAGTCTCCATTATTTGTCGTCCTGCCTCTTGTGAAACTGCTTTTTGGTTCTCTAGTTATATGGTGATGTAGCTGGCAAATTCTCACAGTTTCATCTGTTTCTGAATGCTTGGAACCAATACAAACCCTCTGCCTCTTTGAATTGGAATTTCCTGTCTTCTCCTGGCACACTTGGTGATGAACTTTTATTTTAAATCTTAAATCTTTAAATCATTTGAGAGTGGGGGGAAGGCATGCAGATACAGGGTTAGGAGAGCTTTCTGAAGAAATTTTGCAAACTTGCTTTGAAAATTACTACGTTGTTTTACATCAGGATTGATCAAACTTGTGACATTCCTTCATCTTGTATCATTTTATGCCCGACAGCAGCACTCATAAGCTTATGAAAACATTTTTAATCTTACAGCTGCCATTTTATCATTTCTACTATTGGTGCCTAGGGTAGGAACCACAATGGTACTTAGGCACCCGAGGCCCAGTGTTGGCTCTACTGCAATCCACAAGACTCCTGCCGAACCCTGTTGGCATCTAAACTCACTTGGCGCCTAGGGGCTTGTCTACACAAACAATTGTTTCATGGCATGCTGAGGTGTGACTCTACCCCGCACCAGCCTGCCACAGACAAACTGTCCTTGTAGACCCTGCTGATGTGCAGTTAGTTACTTAATGCACTTTGATCCAGTCCCGTTTCAAGGAGGGTTAAGATCAAGGTGGGTGCCCTTAATCAGTGGCCTAGAGAGTCATTTTCACTCTCTCTAACCCAGTGACTATATTTAATTTATCCACAGTGGAACAGTCATTGGGCTAGAAAGGTGGGAGACTCCGGTCCAGTCTCCCATCTCCAATCACTTTTTTGTTGTTTCTCCACAGTGGAACAGCTTCAGCAGGAGAGATTGCAGGAGCCCCACATAAGACTATCCCAGAGCTCTGCGATTAGAGCTCTGTCCCGAGAGGTGGGAGACCACTGTCCAAATCCTTTCTCCCCCTCTGGCAGAGGAAGGAATTGGTTCTGGGTCTCCCACATCCCAGGCAAGTCCTCTAACCACTAGGTAGAAGTCACAAGGTGGGTGGTGCTGCTGATGCAAGTGCCATCAGCAGCCATTCTGCATAGCATGAGGCAGGTGCCTAACTCATTTAGCAAGAAATATCTTAGGCACCTCAGCCATCTGACTCTAGGCGGCTGGTTCCTGTTCATGGATCAGTAAGCAGAGTTACATGCCTATCTCCAAGAAAGGGGCAGGGCTTAGCACATTACCTCTCATTGGCATATCCGATTAGCTAGCTCTGGCAGCTGGCATGCTGACTCTTTGTGGATTGAATTCTTAGGTGCTTATCTTTCCATATTCATTGTAGAGGGAGCCTAGGTGCCTAACTCGGCTTTGTGGATTGCAGTTGTTCCTATGACTTCCCCCCCCCCCCGATGCCTAAAAGTGAGGTACCATGATGCTCAGTGTTGCAAAACTGAAGTCCCTTTGCGGATTCCCCCGCCCAGCTAGTATACTATAGATGATCAGATCACACCCCAATTCTCCTCTGTGTTGAGGTGTTAGGATTAGAATACCTAACCGTTTCTTTGGAATGGGAGGGCGTCAGCTGTCATAACGTTTAGATCCTCTGATCTCCTCGGGAGGCCAGGTTGATGCATACATGGACCTTGTCGTTTCATGCTGCCTCTGTGGTCCCATGATGTCCTCCTAGGCTCCATGGTAGCATAGCTCCAGTAGTGCTATGCTATGAGGGACTCGTCATGCTATCCATCTAGGTTTCATCACTGCCCTCATCACCATATCTGAATGCCTTACGTCACACCCCACCTTCCCCCAAAGCTCCCCATGGGAATTCTACAGGGCTGAAGAGGTTGTGCTACTCAGTTAGCACCAACTGATACGGGGTGGAGAGGAATGATGGCTGTCCCACCACCCTGGATACCAACCCTGCAGAGAAATACTTTCTAGTGGCTGGTGCCAGGGGAAGTTTAATACAGTGCTACAAAAACTGCACTCCCCCATTCTGCGTCTCCTTCCCCTGGGATTGATCTGCAGGGGTTGCAGCTGCTGTGCCCATAAAAGGGGGATGAGCGAGGCCAGAAGTTTGATCTGTTGTCCATAGACAGCAAAATCCTTTGGAAGTTGTACATTTTTCTTCCGGGTTTATGGCCAAAATTTCCCCTCCCCTTGGTATTATCCTTAGCATATTGTATGCTGATTGTGCCTGTGCACCACTTGTAAAATGCCTTGAGCTTGTTGAGGGTGGAAGGCAGTAGATCATCTGTAAGATATTTTAGTGTACTCTTTAAAACATTTTAACATCACCTACGTCAGTTTAAAAAAACCCTACAGTTTAACTTATGCTCAAAGTGATACAAAATAAATGGGCTGTTAATAGTGAGAGAATTACAGATGAGATGTACTGCCAAGTTTCTCTTGAGCATGTCATCAAAGTTTTGCAGTGCCAATGATGGTGGAAAGGCCAAATGATTCAGCCCCTCAAATTGCCTTTTTGGAGGTGGCTCACTGGCACTCACTCTGAGAAGCAGAGGTGGCTTGGGTTATTTCTTTTTTTTTTTTTTTCTTTTTCTTTCAGACTTTGTTTTTATAAAAACACGAGTCAAAATTTCCTGCCCAAGGTGTTTGTTGTCCGTAACCATGGAGCTGTGTAATGGTATGGGGCTGCATCTCAGTGACTTTTCTTTTTCCACCATGTGACTTTGAAAGATCTAGTCAATAAAACAGACCTGTGTGTGTTTGGTGAAGCACTTTCTGGTTTATGGCATCAGTGTTGAAAAGGTTTAGTACCCATTTATTTATTTTGTTTTTTTGCTTCACTGATTGTTAAATGCATTTCCCTTGTGAACTTTATGAGAGCTGAAGAATTTTTGCTGGAATCTGAGTTAGCGGGACGTTGTTTCCATGTTCGCTACTGCCCATGATCATCAGTCAGACTTCCGCAGTTAACAGCCCTTTTAGCAGGGCTGCAGGAGGATGTAGCGCTTGAAATTAAATTCTATTACAAACTGTGGTATAGGCACAACTTTTATACTATTGAGTTTCTCTTGAGGCAGGAAATAACTGAGGGGTAGGTAAGTTGACGACAAAGAAAAAAAACTTTTGTGCGTTCCCTGTGACTGGTATGCATCCTGGAGGAAATCCTTTCAAACTTGAGTGAAATAGTTGAAGCTGGAGTTTTGGATTGGGATGTATTCATGCTTGTGTGTGTGGAAAATCAGTGAGCTGATGAGAATATTACTAATGTTATGCAGATGTGCCAAAGGATCAGCGGCTCCAGGCTATCAAGGCTGCTGTTATGCTTCTACCCGATGAGAACAGGGAGGTCCTGCAGATTCTTCTTTATTTCCTGAGTGATGTCACCGCTGCAGTGAAGGAAAACCAGATGACACCAACAAACCTTGCTGTGTGTTTAGCACCTTCCCTCTTCCACTTAAATACTCTCAAGAGAGAGAATTCTTCTCCAAGGTATGTCTCCTGCAGTTGTACAACAGTATTAAAATAACACCACTAGGTATCCCTGTGGATTAAGAAGGCATGTTTTAGCCTCCTTACTGAATATGTCTTGCAGGGGTAATTCAGTTCAGTTGTGCCACTATCCTATGTCAAACTAAGTAATTAAACTTTAAATTCCCAGAGTTTAGGTCAAGCTAAAGAATGGATGGGTGTTATGAAGTTCATTGGGTCATTCCATTGCAAACAGACCTGGTTGGTTACAGATTTACCCTCATTCACTGGAGAGTGGTACAGTTTACCCATAATCAGAATGGAGTAGTCCAGTTAGTGCTGCTTCCTCATTTACTTTATACATAAACACACACTAATGCTGGTATTCAGATCACCAGCAAGAGCAAGGAACCAAAGTGTTTACAGACAGGTTTTTATTCCAATTTCCTCTTATCTGGGGGCTAATTGAAAGGAAAGGCTTTGCCCTAGTGAAAAAGTCACCAAATAGATTACCAGGAACTAGAATCGCATCGGGGAGTTAGGCTGAGCGTTGCAGCACCTAACATTTAGGGGCCCTGTCACTCAGTGGAATTCACAACCCGGAGTTGGGAGTGAGTGGTAAGTGCTATTTAAACTATTTTTTTTTTCAAGACATTGAACTGTGACTGGTAACCAGCCTTTGAGGCCACGTCAGCAGCATCTCCACAGCTCGAGGTGGAGTCTCAGTTTTCCCATTATGAATACTCCATTCTCTTTACTGGAACTGGTCATGGTGGTCAGCTAGGCAGCCAGTGTGGCTATTTACAACTATGAACAAGTTTACAATGGGTTAGACTTGCCACAGAACAGGCATAGCTGCAGTAGCAAGAAAAGTCATCAATAACATTTAACATTACATCCAACTTTTCTGTCCTAGGCAGCTCTAGTCTATGCCATCAGGACATTGTGCAGTTATACTGCTTACTTACAAGCCATTAACTAATACTAACTTGTTTGTTTTCCTCCTCCTTAGGGTGATGCAGAGAAAACAGAGTCTGGGCAAACCTGATCAGAAAGATTTAAATGAAAACTTGGCTGCAACTCAAGGCCTCGCCCATATGATTGCTGAGTGCAAGAAGCTCTTCCAGGTGAGACAGCTGTCTGTGAAACAAATAGCACCATTGGTTCAGCAGTAATCAAAAGAGCTCTCTGAAAAATAGACAAGTACTCAATGGAGAGCCAAGAGTCTCTTTAGTTTGTTTACAGACTGACTATATTCTTAGACAAACAGATAAGCACCTTTTAAAAAACAATATAGAATCATAGGACTGGAAGGCACCTCGAGAGGTCATCCAGTCCAGTCCCCTGCACTCATGGCAGGACTAAGTATTATCTAGACCATCCCTGACAGGTATTTTTCTAACCTGCTCTTAAAAATCCCCAATGATGGAAATTCCACAACCCCCCTAGGCAACTTATTCAAGTGCTTAGCTACCCTGACAGGAAGTTTTTCCAAATGTCCAACTAAACCTCCCTTACTGCAGTTTAAGCCCATTGCTTCTTGTCCTATCCTCAGAGGTTAAAAGAGAACAATTTGCTTCCCTCCTCCTTATAACAGCCTTTTCTGTATTTTAAAACTGTTTTATCTCCCCTCTGTCTTCTCTTCAGACTAAACAAACCCAATTTTTTCAATGGTCCCTCATAGATCCTGTTTTCTATATCGTTAAATCCTTCTTATTGCTGTTCTCTGGTTTCTCTCCAATTTGTCCACATCTTTCTTGAAATGTGGCACCCAGAACTGGACACAATACTCCAGTTGAGGCCTAATCAGCACAGAGTAGAGCAGAAGTAGTATTTCTCGTGTCTTGCTTAAACACTCCTGCTAATACATCCCAGAATGATGTTTGCTTTTTTTTTTTTTACAACAGGGTTACATTGGTGACACATTTAGCTTGAGATACACTATGACCCCCAGATCCCTTTCTGCAGTACTTCTTCCTAGGCAGTCCTTTCCCGTTTACTTCAGACCATTTCTCCAGTTTGTCCGGATACATTTGAATTTTAATCCTATCCTCCAAAGCACTTGCAACCCCTCCCAGCTTGGTATCATCCACAAACTTTAGAAGTGTACGCTGTGCTACTGTATAAAAAAAATTGATGAAAATACTGAACAAATCCGACCTAGATCCGATCTCTGCGGGACCCTACTTGTTATCCCCCCTCCATCTTGACTGTGAACCACTGATAACTACTCTCTGGGAATGGTTTTCCAACCAGTTATGCACCCACCTTATAGTAGCTCCATCTAGGTTGTATTTCCTTAGTTTGTTTATGAGACGGTCATGCGAGACCGTATCAAAAGCCTTACTGAAGATGTACCAAATCTACTGCTTCCCCCTATCCCCAAGGCTTTTTACCTTGGCTAAGAAATCTATTAGATTGGTTTGACGCTATTTGTTCTTGACAAATCAACGCTGTTACTCATCACTTATCATTCTTACACATTATATATTTATGTACATTTATATATAATAAAGTTTGTTGTAGTTTGATGCTGGTAGTGAGGACTGCAGTTTTTCCAACCTGCAGGGTTCAAAAATTGAGTCAGATCCCAAAGCATGAGAATGGTTTAAATATAAGCCTTGGGCTAGAAATCACAACAGTTGGGAGGAGGAGCTCCGGCAGGTGGGGCATTGGGGTGTGGAACGGTGTGGACATGGTTGGGTGTCTGACTTGAGAACCTGGCCTCTGATTTGCAGAAGTGCTGAGCAGTCAGCTGCAAACTGAAGTCAATGGGAACTGTGCTGTGAACATTTAAATTGTTATTTAAAGATGAGTACTCTGAAAAATTAGGCCCCACGCTTCTCAAATTGGGCACTCAAAATTAGTGTCTTCCGTATCTGTAAAATGGGAATAATAATACCCCTTCACCACATAGGGATGTTATGAAATTAATTCATGTTTGTGAAGTGCTCAGATCCTATAGTAGTGATTGCTGTAGAAAAGCCCATGAGGCTATTAAAAATTCTGTGTTCAGAACACAGTGAGTAGTGTGCAATAAATGAGGCATGGGGCACACATTGTACAATGAAAAGAAATATTGAGTAGCTGATCCTATAGTGAGCACCATCCGTTCTGTGCACGGAATGAGGTCCTGTGTAAAAATAATTAGATCATGTAATTAAACTGTAGCATAATGCATGCACACAAGGGGATCAAATTAAGGTTCCATGAGCAATTTTAATTCTGGCACATAACGTGAGTGCTTGATTTTGCAACTGTAGCATTTTTAAATATAGTTTGGGTGCAGTATATACACACATGCACCCCTCCATGTCTTTCACTGTTTTTTTCTCATCAGGGTTGTGACTATATTTAGCTTTTAAATCCCAGTTGGCAGGAATATGTAGCAAATATTTCTTTCAACAGCTGGTGGGTTTTTTCCCCCTTCATTCTTTATCAGGTTCTTTGTCTTTGTCTTCTTTCATTTATACACTATCAATCTCTAAATTCATCCTCTGTGTTAATTGTCATCCTGCATATCTTCAGTGGGGGGCTGAGTTCAGATGACTGTTGTTTATGAATTTTTGAACTGTTAGCTTTGACCCTACTGAGTCCTTCAGTTTCCCTCAAAATATGAAGAAACGGTTCTAGGATGATTATTCTCTTTCTGCAATTCCCAGATTCCTGAAGAAATGAGCAGATGTCGGAATTCTTACACAGAGCAAGACCTGAGGCCTTTAAGCCTGGAGGAACTTGGGCGAAACAACAGTACAGAGCCCTCAGACTATCATTGTTACCTTCAGGACTGCATGGATGACCTGCTTAAAGAGATGAAGGACAAGTTCAAAGGCTGGGTCAGCTATTCCACATCAGAACAAGCAGAGCTGGCCTACAAGAAGGTACATCAGTGGAGTCCCAAGTTCACAATTCCTGTTTAGTTGGCGGTTTCTGTGGTTTTAGTCTGGTACAGAATAGACCTTTTAATAGATGAGGGTACAGCAGAAAAGAAAACAATTGGTAAAGTGCATCTGTATTCTGAAAAGTGATTATGGGGAAAAAAAAGCGCACACACCTTAGTGAGTCTGCTGTTTTTAGGGACAAAAGTAAGTTTATTCCTGTTCGTACCACAGAGCCAGCACATCTAGAAGGCAGCTCACTGCCTTCTGTACTTTCTTGTGCATCATAATCAAAAGATTTACTGAACTTCATTGACAGGATCAGTTACCCCTGTGCAAACCTGTAGCCAACAAACTTACACAGATGTAACTGAAGGTATTGTTTGGCCTACAAGAACCTTTATTACTTGTAAGAAAAGAAGCTTTCTTGCCTCTCAGATCAAGTTTGCAGAGCTGGTAGCGAGAAGTGATTTGAGAGGCAATAAAGATGGAACCACAGGGTGCTGTTCTCAGTTTCCCTTTTCAGTTCAGAACCACTCTTGGAAGTTATTATCACTCCCTTTAGAAAGTAACTTTGGAAGTTTGCACATCAATTCCATTGGGCCATGCAGCTTATTCTCACGCATGAGGTTTTCTTTCTTCTGACAAGACTAATAAGACATAATGTTTTGATCCCTTTATAGTAGGTTTTTCAACACTAAGAAATTAAGAAAGAAAAGTGTAACTTGTAATAGTACTGACAAACCTATGCTGATGTTCCCAGGTGTGTGAAGGACCCCCGCTCCGGCTGTGGAAAGCCACCACTGAAGTCCCTGCTGTGCCTGAAGAGGTTTTAAGCCGTTTACTTAAAGAGCAGCATCTTTGGGATGAAGATCTCTTGGATTCTAAAGTAATTGAAACCTTGGACAGTCAGACAGATGTATACCAGTATCTCCAGAACAGCATGGCACCACACCCAGCCAGAGACTATGTGATTTTAAGGTGAGCTTTCACATACTGCAGCACTAGGCTTAAGACAGAGAACTATCAAAACTTAAGAAAAAAATCTGGTTTACTCTACTTCAGAAGAAGGGAGTTTGTAGACACATGACTATTTATGCAAATTCTAGCAGTTTTTCTAAGGCTAGTAGAAACTTGTCACATTACTGTAAGAAAAGGAAGGCAATTATTTCATGTTTGTTTTTAACAGAACATGGCGGACAAATTTATCAAAAGGAGCTTGTGTGCTGTTAGCCTCCTCGGTGGATCATGACCGTGCTCCAGTGGTTGGTGTTAGAGTTAATGTGCTTTTGTCCAGGTATCTGATTGAACCCTACGGGTCAGGAAAATCCAAACTCACCTACATGTGCAGAATTGATTTAAGGTACAGTCTACTGCTTTGTCCCAGCAGATTTTGTTGGTGGCGGCAGTTCCTCAGGGGTGGGGGGAGGTTCGTTTTGGGTTGATTATTCAGCATTTGTACTCATGGCCGGCTCGTATCATAGGCTGGGGAAGGCTATGCCTCACCAAACAGCCCCACACGGCCCCACCCACCCACACTCTGCCTCAAGGCCCCCTCCTGCTTGCTGCTTCCCCCTTGGCCCCAGCCCAGGCAGGCTGCTCCTCTTCCTGGAAGCATGCTAGGGCAACAACCTGTGGGTGGACTCTCTCACAGTTATTCAGTAAGCCAGGTACATATTTTGGTGGTTCTGTTCTTTATGTAGTTAGTTGTTTTTGTTCCCCTTCACTTCTAGTAGGCATGAGTATTTGAGAGAGAATAGTTGAATTCACACACTTCTTACATTAGTGACCGAGCCCAAGTTCTGATGAAATCTTAGTTTTCTTTGGTAAAGCTGTGTGCGTTTGATTTGGATGTCGGATTAGTGAAAACTAATAACCGACCTCTCCAGAGAAAAGGGGTTTCCGCAGAGTTCTGTTCAACCAGGCTTTTGGAATAAACCAGTACTGCAGCCAAGTAGATGTTCATTTGAGCGCCTTTGATATACTTTTGTTGAGTAAGGACCAGTCCTGCTGATAGAGCTTCTTGTTTACTTTGTTTCCCTCTATGCCACAGGGGTCACATGCCAGAATGGTACACTAAGTCTTTCGGACACCTATGTGCATCTGAAGTTGCTAAAATCAGAGACTCTTTCAGTAATAAAGAAGTAAAATCCAGGTGACTACAACTACGCATTAAACCCATCATCAGTGTACACATTCCTAGCAACTGAAGACTATTGAATGGATTATAGCATGACATGCAAGTGGTGAATTGGAAGACTAATATATTGAATTGGACTGTGACCATCCCATACATTTTAAAGCTGCTTCCTGTCTGTGTAAGGTCTGTAGTATAGACCTTGACTGGAATATATAGGAGGACTGTATGCAAGGAAAAATAAACTGTATATTGTACGATTACGAGATGGTTTGAGTTGCTTCTGAGAAGCAAAACTCTAAACACAAATATATTATGGAATGGGGTGAAAATACTTCATTCCCATGTGATTATTAGCTTTATGTACATATGTCATTTTATTTGTAATGTTTTGGGGGACTGGTGTATCCACTGGAATAGCTGGTACTCTTCAATGTGCTCTCACTGAGAGAAGCAAAGAAAGGTTTGCACAGAGATAAGTGTGAATGAGTGTAATTGTTGAAAGGAATAGGTAGAAGCATGGTGTCTGGCACACTGATATGGATCCACAAAATGGATTTTAATGTATTGGATACAGTTCAACCTGGAATCTCTGACTACCCAATGGACCAGCAGCAGCAATCCTTCATTCTTGCCTGTTTTGTGTTACTAACATTTGTTAACCTGTAAGCAATTGTTATAGTAGACTTGCTCTGTCTGTTTCATACCCATGTGATCTTTTTAGGAGTGATTAGCAAATTTACTGCAGTACAGAATACACTTGTAAACTATGTAGATTGAAGTAGCGTTGAAATTCCTCTCTAGTGGTCAAAAAAGCCACGAATGTCAAATTGTTGTATTGCCTAAAAGTGAATATGTGTTGCATTTACTTCTGGATGTGTTGTAATAATTGTACATGCTCTTGGTATGTTTCGCTATATCCTAATGGTTTAAGAGGAAAATGTAGACATAGGAATCCTGATGGTAGGACTCCTAGGGCAGCAGACAGAGTAAGTTGACTAGGAAGATTCAGATGGATTTTCTCTCTCTCCTTTACCTGCCTTTCTGAAAGCTGCACATTAACATGAAGCTTTGAGAGCTTCAATGTGACCATTTAATTTTTTTTAAAAACCTTTGGATATTTCTCACTGACAATCATGTTATGGACGACAGGAAACCAAGAGGTCCTCTGGAAAAGGTGGTCTTTATGCAGGTTTTACAATAAAGTACAGATTTGATTTAGAGATGCAGTATTAAGTGGAAAATGTATTTTGTGGCTGAGGGTATGAATGAGTTGCAAGGTGGTTGAGACTTTGTTACCATTGTCAGTATTATTTTTATTTTTTTTAATGGCAAATGTATTAGTTTCTTCATAAATAAGGAGCCCTTCTATATTCAATTTGAAACTTTGAATTTGTAAAATTATATGGTGTACATACCATTCTATCAAATATGTATACTTGCCCACAGTGTACTGTCAAACATAAGTAAAGCATGATAAAGATAATAATTTAAAATATACTTGTATTTATACCTCAGATATTCTTTTGGGTGTTTGTACCTCAAGTATTTTTTTTTCTTCTAGTGTAAATATGCTTTACATATTAAGGTTTAAGAGAACACAAGAGGAAAAGGTTTATAACTTGGTATATGTCTGTACAGAGTATAATCAATAAGTGCACTATTAAATGTTTAAAACTGGGGGGAAAAAATCTAGTGTCTTCACATCTTTTTGAACATAGTTCTTCCTAAATTCCTGCCCCTAATCTGTATTTCATACTAAGTCTGATCCTGAGAGATGCTGGAGTGCTCTTAACTCACATGGATTTCAAAATTGCTCTAGATGTCACCGAATCCTCGTCATAAAGCATCCTCCATTCAGCTCCCACTCAAAGTTCCCACTGCCATCAAAGGGAATTTTTGCCTGAATGGAAACAGGGACTGTAGAATTGGACCCAAAATCAGTACAATAGCTCCAGGAAGCAGAGTTCATACCCTTGCTAAAGAGATCTTCTGATTGAAAAATTGCATTCAGATAAAGCTTCATGTAAAATGAGGTTCACTGCAAACAGGAAACTCTGCTGGCTGTTCAGGTAGTGTGTAGATTCTTTCAAAACAAGAGGACAGATGAATAAAACATGAAAATCTGAGAGGTAAATCCTATGCACCAATGAAAAAGTCAAGCAATTAAAAATTATAGTCAATTGAAATATCCCTGGTCATCTGGAAAAGGATTTACAAGATTTTTTGGGGTTGGTTTGGGTTTTTTTGAACACCAAATCAATAATTAAAATGGTGCCGCTTTGTAATTAAGTGCACTGGGTTTAAAACTTTTGTTTTTGATGAGCAGGGCTGGGTAATCTCAACTCATTTATTTTAATGGGACAGCTCCTCCAAATTGGACCCACAGAGCAATCAATGCAAAGTAGTGATAGGCATCTTGAACATACTTTTATTGGTCAGAGCTAAACACCCCTTTGCTTTTAAGAGTTTACAATATTAAACTTCTCCAGTCAGAAAACCTTGACCTGTTTTCTTCTTTAGCAATCCTCTTTTGGGCTTACACCATGAAGCACTCCCCCCCCCACAAACTGGATAGAGTAGTAATCAATGTGTTAAACAGTAACTAACAAAAACTGATATCTGAATGATGAGGTGAAAGCTGCATCTTCAATTTCAGGTTTTTTAACCCATGTTGAAGTTTACTCAAACCTCAGTTAAAGCTAAACATGGCTTTTCTTCCTTGGCAGATATGCCAAAAAAAATCCTGCCTCAAACATCTTAGACTAATGGTGACCTAAAATGTCTGATTTCTTTGGAACACTTTGCTAATGAAATAAGATGGGCTTAATATGTTGAAACAAAGTCAATTTTTCTTCACCTTGTAACTTTAAGCTCTTTATGCCTAACAAGGTGTTTGTTTGGTTACTTCAGGTTCAAGAGCCCAACACTAGTCTCATTTCCCCTTTTTAAAAAAAAGATAAAGTAAAGTAACACTCCTATACGCCTTAACTCTTATTCAGACCAACTTCTGTTGCCATCGCTGGTAGCTTGGTGCCAGGAATGCTGGTTTGCACCCCAATGAAATTCCCAATACTTTATCTGCATGACAAGCTATACAATTCTTGCCTAAGTGTAGCTCAGTGAGGATTAAGGTATTCTGTGCAATTCCAGTTTGAATTTTTGAAAAACAAAAAAAAAAAAAAAAAATCAAGCATGACATTCTCACAGATTTCATGGGATTCCAAAAACTCTGAAGAGAATTTCCCAACACCATGAAGTCATAGTTAATTCCAGTGAGTTCACCCTCAAGCACTACATGCTAAACTCCCTTAATTATTTTGAGGTCCTAAATGAAGTGACCACATTGGTCTCAGCTCAGTTCTTTAGGCTAGGAGACCAGCTCACAAGCCAGAAGCATCTAATTTGACAACCTGATAAGGTGAGGTGCAAGGATGAACTGAAGACATACTTCTCCTTAAGTCTGAATGGCAGTGGCTGTGATCCCTGGAGGCTGGGGTAGGAAACCCTGACAATTTTTTTTTTTAAACCGCAGAACAGTTTATTTATCCTATTAAGTACAGGAAATCACAATCAACAGCTTAACTTACAGGCACAGGTTAACCAAGCCATGTAAAGCATTTTTTACTGAAATGTGAAGAGTCAGGGCCCTAAGACAGTTGTCAGAACAGTTCATATTGGAGTCTGAGCTTATTTATCTTAAGTTCTTCTGATGTTGCTTGTGTATACTGGAGGTGGAAGTACTTCTGCAGAACTGTTGAAATTGGCCAAACCAGCTGCATTTAACAAGCACTGAAACAAGGAAAGATTTAGAGACTGCATTTACTGATGTGCTATTAGATTGCCTTCCTTCAACTCCCTCTTCAGCATCTCACGCAGACTTGCAGAGAGCCACAGCAGAAAAGCAAACTTCTCGTCTCTCACATTCTGTGGGCTGTCTGCAGATCTTGACAGAACCCTTCAATAGTAAGTCATCTGAACTTTCGCCATGATTTACAGGGAATGGCATGCATCCATCCACATAGACAAACAGAATAAAATGGAAGTTCACGTTATCCTCCTCCTACTTGACATTGGCCTTCTTGTGCAACAGCATTATGGACTTCCTGAATAGCCTTGTTATTTTCAAGGCATTTTGCTCTCTCTTCAGCAGAGAGATCAGCTGTTTCCTTGAGAAAAACTAACAAAATTAAGGAGCAATCTTTGAGGAAAGATTAAAAGAAACCACATCTAGTAAATACTTGTCAGGCAGCCAAGTGGTGCGTAAGGGGAATATGGTAAGTGCCTGCTAGTATTGGAAGATTATAAAAGCCAACCAAGGAGAGCAATGATTTAATACAAGCTAGAAATCTATAAACTCAGAGTAATGGGATGAAGTTTATTAATGGAAAAAGTGAGGCTGAGAAATCAGGGGAAAAAAATTCCAAATCAGTGAGAGGTTCCCCCTCCAAAAGAAGTGGTAAAAACTTACACCATTTACAGGGGGGCTGGAACAGTATTTATAATGGGGATATTGAGAGCCATCGACCCAAACTGTAAACATTGTATATGATGGAAACCACTTCAAGCCAGAGAGTGTGGCAGAACCCCTAGCAACCAGCAGTTCTGGAACTAGGAGTATTTATAACTGCATTGGACAAAACTCTTGATATACGCTAGAGGACATGATGGTTCCATACAGCTTTCCTAGCTCCTCTTTATAGGATTCTGTCTGACAGTAGCTCAGACTTTACTAGCTAACAGTTTTCACTTGAGCACATTTGGGGTAAGTCCTAGGCAGCACTTTCTTTCCTAGTGTAAACAAATTTGAGTTACTCCCCTGACTTCCAACCTTAACCTTGTGCTGATTGTTTAGGTGTCTCAGATTTCTGCGAAGCTTTTGGTGGGAGAGGCGAGGCATGACCAGGAGTGTGTATTCATCTTGGTTACCAGTACAGCATAACAGGGAGCAACACTGATAGTTAAGGTTGCCCAACACTTTCTGTTTAAGACCCAGTTTTCAGTTGCTTGTAACTTTGCCAAACTTTAACCATTTGTATCTATGCTGGGTGTCTTTTTGGAAAGCTTCAGCTAAAATGGCCAGGTCTTGTAATTATTTTATTGAGACAGTCAAGCACCTCCAACCTGTAGATCCAGGAGTTGAAATTTGGCATAGGGGATCATCACTAGTGAGCTTTTTTCTGTTCCCCTGAAAATTCACCAATTTGGCCAAGTTACAAACCTCTGGAAAAGTCTCACTTTGCACATGCTCAGTAGAGACATGCATGAATTGGGCAGAAAAATTCTCTGAAGATTCCATTTGCACTGAGCACTCTCCATCTCCTAACAGCTCCTGTGTGCTGGTTGAACTAAGTGGCACCATCCCTGGCCCATAGTATGATTGAGTGTGCTCCATCCCCAGGCTGAGCAGGGCTTTCCCTGCAGTTGCTGCTCCCAGTCACAAGAGCAGAGAGCACAGAAACTCTCTCCTGTGTCTTCAATGTTGCCCCTGTTGACAGTGATGAGGAGAAAGAGGACACCGACTGACTCAAGTGCAGAGAGGTGAGGAACTGGAGGAGAAAGATACAGAGGGTGTGGGGTGGGAGGGTAGGAGCTGAAGTGCAAGAAAAGATAAAAGCAGGAGGGAAACCATGAGCAGAGCTAAGGATGGGGCAGGAGCCAGGGTAGTGAGTAGGGGCAGGAGAAGAAAGGTCTAACCATCAAAGTAGAGTATAATCCTTTTCAGAATCTGGACTTGGACCCTTTATGCCTCAGTCTCTACAGGCCTTTGCTGTCTAGAAAATAGCTGTGAAACTCATTGGCAAAAGCAAAGTGTCTCTCTATCCCTTTCTCTCAACAAGTCCTCACACAAGATACCAGCCTTCTACTGCTACCAATTACTCCATTGGCTTGAGTGGTAGATTACTGTGCTGTGGCTCTAAAAATCCCAACTCTGCTGCTGTTGCATGGGGGCAGGTGGGCGAGAGGAAGGGAGGGTCCAACATGGTTTCACAGGATGAAATTTGTTTTTTTTTTCAATTTAAGCATTTTAAAAACCTTGAGGGGTTAGATGCAATTTCCTATGTTAAAAAGAGAACTCTAAAGTTGCTAAGTCAAGGACTTTAAGTTAGGAACCACCAGAATTAAAGTTGACCATACAACCTTAATTCAGTCTTCTTGTGCATGTGTATTATGATAGTATTTAATTGCATGATCACATTTTTGCTGCCTCCTTCAGCGCACAGACTGGACTGGCTCTGGAGATTAATCTGGATGGTGTAGTAAATGATGTTGCTTGTCAGATTCCTGCTTCAGGTATTGCAGAGACTGGAAGATGTGTAGTGTACAAGGTAGGGGATGGCAGTATGAGAAAAGAGGGTCTCATGGTTAAGGCAGTAGAATGCCACGCTGGAGAACTGGATTCTAGCCCTGCCTCTGCTAGACCTCATGTGTGTTGCTAGACACGTCCTGTAAAGCAAACGTTTGCATAGCTGGTCAGTAATTGGGTGCTTCTCATTTTCTGGGTCCCTGACTTGAAGACCTGGGGTCTGACTTGCAGAAGTGCAGAGCAGTCACAGGGTGCCCCTGAAGTCAATAGGGCAAAAAGTGCTCTGAAAAAACCCAGGCCCCTGGCATCTCCTAGTGGACACCTAAAATTAACAGACACTTTTGGCCTTAATCTCTGGGTCTCCATTCCTTGTGTGTCAAATGGAAGGAGCACCACGGTTCACTGAAGTGGTAGTATTATGAACATAAATATCTCGCTATTGTTTGTAAAGCAAAGACTGTCTACAATGTGATCACCACAGAAAATCCTATGAGGAAATCAATTCTGTCTTCAGAGTAGGGTTTAAATAGTGTGCAATAAGTAATGTAAAGTCCACCCACTGAATTATAAGGATATTAAAAAAAAAAAAACAACCATGAATACTCATTAAGCAAGCATCATCCATCCATCCTGTGCATTGAATGAGGCAGGGATCCTGGGGGGGCTGAGAAGAGAGGGAAAGTAGATCATCATGTAATTAAAAAAAAACTATCATAATGCATACATGCTAGGAGGCTTAATTAAAGATTGCCCAGGCAGGCTTAATTCTGGTATTTCCTAATATATGAGTTTGCAACCTTCATGTTCTTTTGAGATAATAAATACATTTTTTTAAATTGCTAGTACAGTAGCACCGGTACACTTTTACTTACAGTGTTAGCGCCTGCCTAGTCTTTGTACCTCCTCCACAAGAGAAGGTACTAGAGAGATAATAAAGCAGGATATGAAATAAAAACCCTCTCAGGAAAGTGAAAGTTCATTGGGCATGTGAAGATTACTAAATAAGAGAAACTGGGCAGGGCTAGGTAGCAACATGACTAGGACCAAGATAGTTGCTGCTGCTGCATACACGGGGTTCACCTTTATAATTACAGTGTTGCCACCATGGAGCATTCAAACTGTCATATATAAACACACACACACACACAGCAGCTTAAGAGTTGATGGAAGGAGACAATGTCTTTTTCAGACTGGCAGACAGCGAAAGATGGAACTAAGAGTGGTTCCAAAGATTTAAATTAAGCTGTACTTATCTGTTCTGCTAATAGATCTGCCTACAAATATATTCCTGATCTTGGCTTTAAATTACTTTAACTTGCTTTTAGGACTATTTGTGCATATTTTATAAGTATAACTGATGCCAATATGGGGTTAGAGGAGCAGAAAACTGGTGCCCCATTGAGAGCCTTTATTTTTTAAGAGTAATACTTTCCACTTATATAGCACTTTTTATCTAGGGAGCTCAAAGGCTAAGTATTGTTATTCCCTTTTTATAGAAGATCACAGAAAGGTTATGCGACTTGTCCAAGGCCACACACAGTCAATGACAGAACCAAGAATGGACCTGGATCCTGTGTGTATCAGAGTAGTGCGTAATCTGGGATCAAGGCCCCACTTTGCTCAGCAGTAGACAAATACTAATTAAAGAGGCAGATGCTGCCCCGAAGAGCTTAACGTCTAGGTTACAACAAAACAAGGAAATTAAGGTGGAGAACCAGGCAACATTAAAGGTTGCCTGTTTTAGCATAGCAAGCAATAGTCAAGGTTCACCATTCGACTAACCAGTCTACAGGACAGTGCCAGCAGACATAACAGCAGAGGGGAGTTTTAAGGAAGCACTAGAAGGCATTAGTACCTTTATCGTACAGTGGCATTTCACATACCACAGATTGTTCAGCATTTTGGAATAATGGCTAGGTTCCCTTTAGGTAGCAGGAAGTCTCGCAGCCAGTAGCAGGGAAGTGGGTCACATCAAGAATCCGGACCAGGCCAGAACAGGGAGCCTCCAGAAAGGGTAGGTAGAATAGGACAGGACAGGACAGGACCGGACTTACTCCAACCCAGATTCCTGACCACAAAGTATCCCTAGATCTTTTCCTCCTCTCTGGCCCAGCGGTCTCCAGATCTCTGGAAATTGGCCAGTTCCCACATGTCCCCCAACTGAGAATCAGCCATTTGCAAGAAGAGTACTTTTAAAACCAACAATGAAAAACAAATACCTACAACAAGATGAAGAAAATACCATTCTAAATTCATAATTCTCCAGCAAAAACAATGACATTGTAGTATATTTGAAGTGTTCCACACAGACTATTTAAGTATCTAAGAAGACCCCAGAGATACTAAATATTTATTCTTCTTCGGCCACCTAGCAACACATACTCCTGGAGGCTCATTTCTGCAGTTTTCTTTTGAGTGTGTGCAGAGTGAACAACGAAGAGTTGGTCCTAAAGAACACAGGAAAGCAAAAGACTAACAAGTCCAAGTCTAGCACTAGAAACACCACAGCTTTCAGCAGAAAGTCAAGAGAACATTCAGCGGCAAGACCCAGGACTGCTTGAACTGGACACAAATGCTATAGTGCATGATTGACTGTACATTAACACTATTTCAGTGGTGTTATTGTGGAGACAGAGCACCAATGAAACCAAAGATCCTGATCTATGATCAGTTCTGGTCACAAGCCACAAATTATGGCTAAAATTGCTTTGCTCATGCACAGAAGGCCATAGAACATTTAAAGCCCTCTGTATCAAAAATAGGGAAGCCCACATGGATGCAATGGAATTGGATAACAGCACTGGCTCTCCCTTTGGGATAGTTAGGGTATTAGACCCATTATGTAAAAATTATGCCCCTTTATTTCAGCCATGAAGAGCCGGAAGTCAGGGGTACATAGCAGAGAGATAGCACAATGTGGTTCCATGTTTGGTGACAAAGTATTGTGTCCTGTCTAGTTGCAGAAACACAGCATTCAGAAGGCATCTTGGTACCTGTCCCTAGGGTGAATGGGAGAAATTGAGAATGCTCAGCCTCTAATGGTATTTGGCATTAATAATGGTTTCTTAAATATTAATTGATAAGGGTTTCCCCCTCAAGGTCATCAAATTCTGCATACAGCTTATCATTGCACATTTCTCTGAATACAAGAGCAAAGGGCCATTCAATGAAAGTAATAGTGCACTGGATCATATGTATGTTCCCATGCAGTCCTCATTACAGTCCCTCAAGTGCTAGGACTTGTGCTTCTTCTGAGGACTCTCAGTTCCACCTGGGAAGGAGACACATGGCTATGAGATCCCATGACTGCTTTTGCAGACTGCATAAGAAGAAACTCCGAAGTCAGAGGGAGATGCAGAGTTAGGGGAAGGACCTTGGAGGAGGTTCTCCCCACTGGTCCAGCCTCTGAGCTCTCAGAACAGTCTCAAGGACTATGAAGCCCAGACAAGTGGGTTTGCTTTTATTGAATGGAACTGTACGTTTGTCAACAAGCCAGACCCCAGAGGGCTGCAAGGATGGTGAAGCTCTGGAGGGAAGCATGGAAGACTTGCACTGATTGGAACTATACACTTGTTACTAAAGCAGATCCCAGGAGGAAAGCACGAATTGTACAGCAGGTGTTGGACTGTGAAGAAATTAAACTGAGGCATGGTGCACTGGATCCAGGGAGGGGAGAAAGAGAGAAATAAGCCAATCCTGCAACACAGATAACTGGAAATACTTATTATATGCCATTAACCTGTAGAACCAATTGCCTGCCATGACATCATGGAAGCGAAGAGGCTCTGTAGAGCTCACCAGACAATTAGATGTTTACATGGTCAGTGAGAACATTCAGTGTCAGTCAAAAGAATAAATAGATCCATATAAATAGAAGCTGAAGCATGAGGGTTTAAACCTATCTAATCCACTGTTTACCTGGGGTTAAGAAGAAACTTCTCTTATGAGCAGGTTATTTCCTAAGCGTCCACTGTGGGGTTTCTTGCACCTTCCTCTGAAGCATTTCCTAGTGGTGACTGTCAGAGATGGGACACTGGATTACATTCCCTGCTCCTATTTATTATACAACTAGTATAACAGACTGGGTGGGGTTGCTTGGGCATTTGAAACGGTTTGATTTTTCTAGTCACTCCAGCTGTGTGGCTCTCATTCAGGGTTTTATTTTTTAAACCCTCTTATTAATTATTATTATTAAACTTGCTTGACGGTTTCCAGAGCTACTCTTTCCCCTCAGTGGTTCACTGTTGTCTGATGGAGGAGTTGCTCTGCCAGATTTTGTTAAAGAATTATCACTGGAGCACAAGGGGAAGGAAAGTATCCATCAGAGCTCAATAAACAATATGAAAAGAAAACAGGGAGAGTAACAAACAAGAGAACTGCCCTCTGGTTGCCATGACCCTTGTTGAGATGTGTCTCTTTCAGGTGCAGACACATATAAACGGGTAAGGAAATGCTGCCATTGCTTTTTTAAAAGGCAAAAAGAAATAAAGGAAACATTGTTTAACAAACAAGATCACTCCTGGCCACCCTTGTCCTTTGCCTTAACTCATGTGGGAAGCATCCCATAAAGCAGTGGAAGTTTGGGCAGGAATAGTTTCCTGACCTTTTACAACATTCTTTTTTTTTTTCAAGTGGCTCTCTGCACTGCACTGAAAGGTAGCAGTCAGGCTAGAGCCCAGGATTAGCAGTCAGGAAGCCTGGACCATATTCCTAGCGCTGCCAAAGGCTTCCTGCATCATTGCTAGCAAGTAATTTACTTCTCTGTGCCTCAGTTTCCTCTCCTGGATCTGACAGGACTGTTGTGACACTAAATGTATCTTTGTAGAGTGCATTGATATACAGTACATTCCCATTTATCCAAACGCTCTGGGGGACAGACTAAAGTTTTCAATAACTGGGTGTTTGGATAAATGGAAGTGTACTATAACATTCATGGAGGACAAGCTGTGGATTAGGATAACTAGGATTTTCAGATAAATTGAATTATACTGTATGAGCTTTCCATGTATGAATAAGTTCATTTCTTTCTATTATAGGAACGCCTAGAGGCCTGGAATGATTTTGCGTTTCCATTGTGCTAAAAGAACACAGTCCCCAAAGAGCTTACAGTCTAAATCTGTAAAACAAGGAAAGGATGGGAGAAATTATTAACCCCTTTTTTACAGATGTGGAAAGATTAAGTGATTTACCCAAAATCACATAGGCAGTGTGTGGCAGAGCTAGGAATCAAGTTCAAATCTCCTAAATCCCAGTCGGCCGGTTAAAACGCACGACTAACCTTCCTTTCCAGTGTGTGTTTATTCTGGGAATTGGCTTAAGATCTCTCTTAAATAATTAAGGCAAACCTAGTTTAAAATGTACCTTGAATACATTTAAATCAATAATTAACAGATTATAGGTATGATTTTTAGAAATGCGTGAATCAGAACACCAGTCTCTAACTCACTTAAGTGCTTTTGAAACATTGCACTCTACCTGGATATTTATATTAGAAAATAAATGACTAATGTTAACACTGGCAATCAAAATAGTGCTTCATCTCTGGAAGTACGTGACAAAACTTTTATATTTAATGATAATTGTGGAACAATCAATAATCTGCACTTTGCATGCCTCCGTTTTCCTCACCTGCTCTCTATCCATTAGCATCTCTCATCAGGCCTATTTACACCATGTCAAACCTCTGAGCTGCTTTTTCAAAGACACCAGTTTTTCAAAATTAAGTCTGACCCAAAAATATTAGATTTCCCTCCAAATTGAACAGGTCTAATTAATCCCAGACCAGTGACACATTTACAGTAAAATGCTGTGAACCATCTGGGCTAAAATGAAAATTTTATACTGCTTAATTGGAATGTTACCCTTTCCTTCCCCCCCCCTCCCCCATTCATGAGAGGCATTTTTCCCAGCCTTGATAGGCTGTAACATAGCAGACCTTAAAAATAAATTGACCTTATGAATAGAAAAAGCTATATTTTAGGTGATTTTGCTTCAACTGTTTATAATTTCTTTCTCCCTCCAAAACCATTACATTAATATTCATGGTACCCAAGGTAGCCTGGGTTTACAAGGAGATGGATATATAAAGTGTACCAGTAAAAGATTTTAAAAACTCCCTACAAATTTCAAAAGTAGATTTTCTGTAAAACCTGTGGCATAAAGATAATATAGATTTTATTGTCTTGAGTATGGGACCACAACAAACTATGTTTTCTCTATATAGATCATTGGATTGGATTCAGTCTATCCTCTTCTCCTATCTTATGTCAATATGTCCTTCAGTCACACAGAACTAGGTGGAGTAATTCTTTGACAGTTGGAGTCTTATAGCTGAATAGCTCTAATATTTGTCCATCTTCTTTTCATAGAATCATAGACTTTAAGGTCAGAAGGGACCATTATGATCGTCTAGTCTGACCTCCTGCACAACGCAGGCCATAGAATCTCACCCACCCACTCCTGTAACAAACCCTTGAACTATGTCTGAGCTAGTGAAGTCCTCAGATCATCATTTAAAGACTTCAAGGTGCAGAGAATCCTCCAGCAAGTGACCCGTGCCCCATGCTGCAGAGGAAGGCGAAAAAACCCCAGGCCCTCTGCCCGGAAGGAAAATTCCTTCCTGACCCCAAATATGGTGATCAGCTAAACCCTGAGCATGTGGGCAAGATTCACCCGCCAGACACCCAGGAAAGAATTATCTGTAGTAACTCAGATCCCACCCTATCTAGTGTCCCATCACAGGCCATTGGGTATATTTCATAAGGCAGGTTTTCCATTCCTCGGATCATCCTAGTAGCTCTTCTCTGTACCTGTTCCAGTTTGAATTCATCCTTCTTAAACATGGGAGACCAGAACTGCACACAATATTCCTGAGGAGGTCTCACCAGTACCTTGTATAACGGTACTAACATCTCCTTACCTCTACTGGAAATACCTCGCCTGATGCATCCCAAGACCAAATTAGCTTTTTTCACAGCCATATCACATTTGCAGCTCATAGTCATCCTGTGATCAACCAATACTCAGAGGTCCTTCGCCTCCTCTGTTACTTCCGAGTGATGCGTCCCCAGTTTATAACAAAAATTCTTGTTGTTAATCACTAAATGCATGACCTTGCACTTTTCGCTATTAAATTTCGTCGTATTACTATTACTCCAGTTAACAGTGACTCTGTTGTGTGGCTGTGCAATGGGTTCTTGGTCCATGACTGGGGCTTCTTGGCACTATTGTAACACAGTCAGTGCTTGTGTTTCATTTGGATACTATATTGCACAGATATTTCCACTATTTATTGTTATGTATCTTGATCACACACAAACAGTCTATTGGGGTGGGGTGAGAAATGGACTTTTAAACAAAGCTAAAATACCAACAGACATTTTCAAATAAAATGGGAAAAATAGATGCAGAGAAACAAGAACCACAACTAATGCAACTTTGTGTGTGACAGTCAAGCAACCAAAAACATTTGGAGAGGATTTAATCAAGTGGGGGAGAAAAAAAATTGCCCTGCTCTTCCCTTCCTACAGTACTTTGTAAATAGTTTGCACAGAGAGAGGGAGAGACAGACAGAAAACAGAGGGGGATCTGTTTGTTATCATGCGAGAACTGGAATATGTGCATGTTTCTGTGGAAAGCTGCCTGAAGGAAACACCTATCACAATTGATGTATGGAGTCAGGTTTAGGTGTCTCCACAAAGGTTAGGACCCAGTGGGCTTTTCCATTATAATCTACACCCAGATTTGTACCATTTCAAGACATGCTGGGGTTTGTTTGTTTTTTTAAAAAAGTCACTTTTTTAATATTGTTATATACCCATTACCCTGCTCTAGGTGGTTATAGGCTGGGACCAAATATAATTTGTAGCCATTATCAAACCATGTTTTACCAAAGTCTAAACTAAAGACATTCATTTTTTGCAAAGAAAACACGTTCTGGGATGCTGCTTCTTAAAGCACAAGTATAAAAACCCCCTATCCACTCTTTACACTGCACATATCAACTCTTTAAACACACAATGCGATCAGTTAAAATTTACATAATACCAAAGAGACACCAAAAGACCACCCAATCCCAGCTAAGAATTTCCGGTTGGTCTCTGTAGAGGGCTATATGTTTATTTTAATACATGCAAGCACAAAGGAATACTAGGCTCCCTGAACCTATTTATTGCTCTTGTGGTACTGCTAGTTTTTGTATTATAACAACATGGCAGATTTGAGCAACATTAAGAGAGAAGCATCTGCATCTTAGATGCAGTTCTCTATTGCTTGCGTATTTTGCTTAGTAAGGACCATTGTCAGATTTCTTTGTACTCCAATGTTGATTGCCAGAGGCTAATGCTCCTTCCTTGATAGCTGCTTTTTACATTCTTTGGAACAGCTGATCTCCCCTGAAGCTCTGAAATAACCCAGGTGTTGAAAGCATATCATGTTATTTTCATTGTCCCCATTTCCCTACAATTCACTGAATAACTGTTCATTTTTGTTACTGTGCCTTTGAAGGCTGAAGTGACTTGAACAATAATCAGATTTTTTTAAATGGATTGAAATAAACCGGTGGATCAAATGCTATATTTTGCAAAGTTCTGGCAATTGTTAAGGCACGTTAGTGCGTATTATTGTTACCACACAATTCTTACCGTAAAATAGTAATGCTGTCCTGTGAACAGCTTTTCTCCATCTTTTGGAATAATGTATCTGAATCATGGACCATACTGCCCTGAGAAAGAGCATTAGCCTCTGGCAATCAACTGACAAACATGATATTTCAACATCACACTAGGAAAAATTATTTCTCCTGAACAGCTCTATAGGAAACAATGTTATTTACATCATTGCACATCCAAAATTGTGGAGCCATAGTTCCCATCGGTTAAACTCTACCAGCTATTAGCTCCTATCACCAAAAACTTCTCATGGCTCAAATTCCACTTCAGATACATACGCCAGCAACTCAGTCTCTCAGGAATGATGGGAACAACATTAGGGCAGCACAAAAGGAGAAAATGATAAATGGTTTCTTGAAATGCAAGTTAAAATGCAGGATCCCATTCTTTCTGGGTGAAAACCTGGCCCTGCTGAATGAAGTTAATGGTAGAACTTCCACTGATTTTAATGGGCCCCGGATTTCAACTCTGGTATTTAGAAGCCAAGATTTTTATTATTTGATATTCCCATAAACTTCAGAAGTCATCAGTATTAGATGATGCATTGGAACAATTGGAGAAGAGAGCACCGAGTACAGCTTGCAGAAAGAGGGTGGGGGGGGAAAGAGGATAAAAATAAACAAAAAAAAATGCATGCACTGGGATTGTTTTTCTATTAAACAATCATTATGAAAAACTTGAATTGAAGCAAAACCTAGCAAATAGCTACTAGGTTTTTCATCTACTGAGTTCCTAAAAGACCTGACCCTGAGCATTTTTTCCTTCACGTTAAAGAAGGATAAGCTTCAGACTTAAGTAGCTGAAACTAAAAAAAGATGGCAGAAATCCTTCAAAAAGTGAATGTGATATTTCTTAATTTGATTACAGGCTTTAAGTAGTGCTGAACTGGAATCTCCAGCCCCAAGAACCTTGCACACGTTGTATTAGACACATATGCCCTCCAGGTCCTTTTCTCATGGTGAATGGTAACTTGCTACATGAGTAGCCCATTGATTTCAGCTGAGCTACTTACAGAGTAAGGCAATACTCAATTCAGCATGGAAGGGTGGCAGAATCAGGCCCTGAACCTGCAAGGCCTGGCTCTCAGCAGATACGTATTTTTGAAAATTGATCACACTGCCTGCCATTAACCCCAATGCCCATAATATTTCATTTGGAAATATTTTTGCCTTGTTCCAGTGAATAGGCAGCTTTGCATGTTGAGGGAGGGTTGGGGGGAAAGGAGGGAAGGTAAATTACACATAGGGTCAAGGGGTCTCTCCTTGACTGTCTAGCAGTGTACAGGACATTCATACAGGGCATGATTTACATGACGGCCAACTATATACTAGGAAAATGAAGCAGCCATAGTGTGGAAATGTGCTGCAGTGTTCATGGAAGTCAGCACAAAAAGCAGACTGGCTTTACTGGGCTAATAATGATACATATTGTAGCACCTTTCAATTAAGATTCTGAACAAACAGTATGACGGTGAGGATGTATTTTTATTCCCATTTTACAGACAGTGAAACTGTGGAAGAGAGAGGTAAAGTGAGCTGCTGAAGCTTTACATCGACTCAGTGGCGCAGTCAGGAATAGAACTCCTGATCCCTTATTACCTGCTTTAACAGCAATACTGCCTCTAGGACATGACTCAGATTGCACTGGCATTTTCAGTACACTATTGTTACATATTTAACAAAAAACAAAGCTTTTACAAGTGATAACTGTTTGATGCAGAGTGGAATTCCACCACCAGAAGGGGATTTGGGAAAACTACTGTGATCTAGCTTTGTTTCTTACAAAGTTTAGTTGCATAAATAAAATGTGATTCTGGACATGCTTTTTTCTTCTACATTTAGGATCAAAAACAAGCAGGCTGAAAGATTGATTGAGGGAGCAAGGACACACACCACTGAGCTGTGGATCAGTTTTACTAACCATGCAAACTCTTTCCACTCTGTATGTCACATAAAGCTTCCTGAGCAACTATAGAAAGGTTTGTTTCTTTCTATATTCCATGTAGCATGACCAGGAAGCAATAGTCAGAACTCCAGGATATATACTGGTGTGATCTCAGATAGCAGGACTGGGTTATTTCAATAGTTCATTCAGCCTTTATATTGAAATATCATTTATCATTGCTCTAGCTAGTTACCATGGTGACATTCACATTAATGAAAGCAGCTGCCAGCAATAATTTACATTCTGCTGATTACAGCTATCTGTTGATCTAAGGGATTATTTTAAGAGCCTGAAGCTAGAGTTCCAATTGGTGCACCATAGAATATTAATAGGATAAACAGGACAGGAGGTCTCTCTCAACTAGCATAACAGTCTGAAATGAAGGTAAAGTAGGTTAATACAGTTGTTACCTGGGCTCCATGCAGATAGGAACTGACCCAAATGTACTCAGAGGAAATTAGCTGCAGCAAGTTCAGCAGACTGAAGACCACTTGGGGAGAAAATAAGTCAAGGAATGTAACAATCAAGCCAATACTGATTTTTACTTAGATGATGAAAACTGAAAGAGACCATCAGAGGTTGACCATCTCCATATTCATGGATAATAAAACACAAGTTGATGGTTCCTTGTTGGTCTTTCTACTCCCAGAAGATGAGCCCAACGTTCATCTAAACAAACCAGCATTTCTCTGAGTCCTAGCAATCAGCTCTCACACACTAGCAGGAGGAGGACAAACAGCAGTCCCAAAAATCTAGCTTTCCCTGTTACCAGAGTGAGTTTTCTCTCCCTAATGGAATAATTACTTTCAGCTAAGGCTAGCTACCTTCCCTGCCCTTCCACCTTTAAACTGGGGTCTTTAGCAGTCCCCACAGTGAGGGGGAGACACCTGTTGCATCTTGACTGAGCAGGGTTAGGGTTTTAACCCTATCACTGCCACATAGTGGGTGGAGACTACGCATCCCATCACAGAGCCACTTGTTATCTGTTAATATCTATTGATAACTTTTGTAAAATGGCAATTGATCAGATTCTTTTAAATGCACAATGAAATATTACTGTATGTGATTCAAAAGCATATTGACAATCAACATTTTAGGAACATGAGCCTGTAGGTAACCACTATGGACTCATGTATATGGTGCAGAGGAGGATTTCCCTAAGGATTTATAAACATATGCCCCAGTCCTTCAAGCTGAGCCAGCAAGGAGACTTCACTCAAGCTGGGGAGATAGCCCACCTGGATCAGTTTGCAAGATCAGGGGTATAGTGTATCTGCATCTTAGTGGAGTGCAAAACCATGCAAAGGAAAACGATAGGCTCTAGGTGCCTCCCACTAGATATCTATCTGCATCTCTGTGCCCTAGGGCAATTACCTCCCCCCCAGGCAACATTATATTTGGAATGTCACTAACATGCTATGTTTGGGTGATATTTGGCTAATGTTTGTGTGTGCGCGTGTGTATGAACCAACACAGGGGTTCAGCTTCTTTCAATGTGTTCATAATTCATTATTGCAGGAAAAAGAAAATGAAGTTTCAAACCACAGGCTGACTGCTCTGTGTTTTTGTGGTGAAGCTGAGCTGCTATTACTTTAATTGTTTCCTATTTCCTCAGTCTTGTTTTTCTTTTCCCCTCCTTTGTCTCATGCTTTATGTCACGTTCCCTTTTGCTCGCTTTGCCTTTTCGTCCTCTGCACCTTAGATTTTATTTTCCTCATGGTGCCTTTTTGCTGCTGTCTCTTCTTGCTCTTTAAGGGCCTGATCCACTGAGGTACCGGTCATGCTCAATTCTCATAGATTTCAGTGAGGCCTGAGGGACCTCAGCTCCTGGCAGGAACAGGCCCTGTCTGGCCTATCTATCCATTTTCGCTTTGAGTCTCCCAAACCATTTTTGTCTTTCCCTCTCTCCTGTCTTTGACCCTCATTTCTGCATTCACTCCCCTTTATTCTGTCACCTCTTTCATTGTCTTCCTTCCCAGTCATCCCTTGCTCTCCTTTCTCTCCTCTTCACAATATGCCCCCACCAAAACAAATTCAATGAATAACATTTCTGTGGTAGTATGCAAGTAACTAACTGTCCCTTGTCCTAGCGCAGGAGTTCAAAGACTTGGTTGAGCACTGCCTTGGAATCTGTGTTGCCTCCTTTCTTAGTTGCACTATGAACTGAGACACAGAGGCAACTGATCCAGCATGTTACCTGGGAAGGATCAAATCCTGCTTCTATTGAAGCCAATGGAAATTTTGCTATTGACTTAAATGGGGGCAGGAAGAGAGTTAAAATTGGGCCTAATATCATACTTTAACACTACTTCTGGTAGAATTTACAAAAATGAGTATTTATGGGAATTTTTTACAGTAGTTTTACCTCTGTATTTTCTTTATATTTTCACTTGGAAATATGGGCTATTTGGAAGAACTATTAAACTTGAATAGAAAAGGAGTACTTGTGGCACCTTAGAGACTAACAAATTTATTTGAGCATAAGCTTTCGTGAGCTACAGCTCACTTCATCCGATGCATGCAGTGGAAAATACAGTGGGGAGATTTATATACATAGAGAACATGAAACAATGGGTGTTACCATACACACTGTAATGAGAGTGATCAGGTAAGGTGAGCTATTACCAGCAGGAGAGCGGGGGAGGGAGAGGAAACCTTTTGCAGTGATAATCAAGGTGGGCCATTTCCAGCAGTGGACAAGAACTATTTCACATTTGGGGACAAAGTATTCCTTCAAATCAGTGGCACTGCTATGAATACCCGCATGGCCCCACAGTATGCCAACATTTTTATGGCTGACTTAGAGCAACGCTTCCTCAGCTCTCGTCCCCTAATGTCCCTACTCTACTTGCACTACATTGATGACATCTTCATCATCTGGACCCATGGAAAAGAAGCCCTTGAGGAATTCCACCATGATTTCAACAATTTCCATCCCACCATCAACCTCAGCCTGGACCAGTCCACACAAGAGATCCACTTCCTGGACACTACGGTGCTAATAAGCGATGGTCACATAAACACCACCCTATACCGGAAACCTACTGACCGCTATACTTACCTACATGCCTCCAGCTTTCATCCAGACCACACCACACGACCCATTGTCTATAGCCAAGCTCTACGACACAACCGCATTTGCTCCAACCCCTCAGACAGAGACAAACACCTACAAGATCTCTATCAAGCGTTCTTACAACTACAGTACCCACCTGCTGAAGTCAAGAAACAGATTGACAGAGCCAGAATAGTACCCAGAAATTACCTACTACAGGACAGGCCCAACAAAGAAAATAACGGAACGCCAGTAGCCATCACCTTCAGCCCCCAACAAAAACCTCTCCAACGCATCATCAAGGATCTACAACCTATCCTGAAGGAGGACGCATCACTCTCACAGATCTTGGGAGACAGGCCAGTCCTTGCTTCCAGACAGCCCCCCAACCTGAAGCAAATACTCACCAGCAATCACATACCACACAACAGAACCACTAACCCAGGAACCTATCCTTGCAACAAAGCCTGTTGCCAACTGTATCCACATATCTATTCAGGGGACACCATCACAGGGCCTAATCACAACAGCCACACTATCAGAGGCTTGTTCACCTGCACATCTACCAGTGTGATATATGCCATCATGTGCCAGCAATGCCCCTCTGCCATGTACATTGGCCAAACTGGACAGTCTTTACATAAAAGAATAAATGGACACAAATCAGACGTTAAGAATTATAATATTCAAAAACCAGTCAGCGAACACTTCAATCTCTCTGGTCACTCGATTACAGACCTAAAAGTGGCAATTCTTCAACAAAAAAACTTCAAACACAGACTCCAATGAGAGACTGCTGAATTGGAATTAATTTGCAAACTGGATACAATTAACTTAGGCTTGAATAAAGACTGGGAGTGGATGTGTCATTACACAAAGTAAAACTATTTCCCCTTGTTTATTTCCCCCCCTACTGTTCCTCACAGGTTCTTGTCAACTGCTGGAAATGGCCCACCTTGATTATCACTACAAAAGGTTTCCCCCTCTTCCCCTTGCTCTCCGGCTGGTAATAGCTCACCTTATCTGATCACTCTCGTTATAGTGTGTATGGTAACACCCATTGTTTCATGTTCTCTGTGTATATAAAATCTCCCCATTTTATTTTCCACTGCATGCACCCAATGAAGTGAGCTGTAGCTCACGAAAGCTTATGCTCAAATAAATTGGTTAGTCTCTAAGGTGCCACAAGTCCTCCTTTTCTTTTTGTGGATACAGACTAACAAGGCTGCTCCTCTGAAACCTAAACTTAAATAGCTTGACTGACATCTGGTGGAAAACTGAAGCGATTACAACCATGTATCTAATTCTGCCATTTGCAGTGAGCTCTTGCAGTGAGTTAAAAAACATTGATCGATAATTTTTATAAGAATTAAATAATTATCAATACTACCATCTCTCCCACATTTTACTACTAGATAATGTTGGGTGTTATACATCTATTTTAATGTTAATATATAAAATCACAGAACCTGTATGATCAATAATTAATAGACTGCAACATTTCCCATAACTCAGCATATTTCTCCCTCACAAGGATCAGATCAGTAGCACACAATGAGCCCTTTAGGTATAAGTAAATGAACATAGGATAATCCTTGAGAGTTGTATCCTACTGAGATTCTTATGTATAGTAAAGGCAGGATTTCTGATTCATTTGTAAAAATGAACCCTAAAATTTGGTTTTAAATTGTGATTTCTAATGGTTTTACAGAAATTCTTTGCCTAGCGCCATTTAGCTGGAACAACAAGAATGGAAAGAAAGCTTTGCTCATTAGAATTTCTATGTACTTTGGTTTCATTGGTCATTCCCTTTACTAGGCTGCTCAGCATCTGCATTCTTCCGTTATTTCCCAACGCCAAACATTGCTCAGCTGACACACTGTTCCCACAGATGAAAACAGAAGTGAACGTCCATATGGTCTTGTGACTAATAGATCTGATTCTTACAATGCTGTGCTTTACAGGACTTGCTGGGAAGTCACTTTACAGGGTCCAGCTGCAAGAGAATGGAACTGCAGGGATTCTTTCTCAGGCTAAATGCTCAAAATATAATTCCCCAGAAGAGAAACTCTTTGCATGACTCTCTGTAGAACAGCACGTCAATTCTTCTAACACCTATGTCCAAAATTTCCAAACCTGGGGGCCTAAAATTAGGTGTCTATGTCTATATTTAGGCCCCAAGACCGCAAACTCCTACCCTCATAAGTATACCATGTACAGGGTGCATAAAGTTATTAATGTATGTAAGTGATCAGCAAGTTTGCAGATGACACTAAACTGGGAGGAGAGGTAGATATGCTGGAGGGTAGGGATAGGATAAAGAGGGACCTAGACAAAGTGGAGGATTGGGCCAAAAGAAATCTGATGAGGTTCAACAAGGACAAGTGCAGAGTCCTGCACTTAGGACGGAAGAACCCCATGCACCGCTACAGACTAGGGACCGAATGGCTAGCAAGGACCTAGGGGTTACAGTGGACGAGAAGCTGGATATGAGTCAACAGTGTGCCCTTGTTGCCAAGAAGGCCAATGGCATTTTGGGATGTATACGTAGGGGCATTGCCAGCAGATCGAGGGACGTGATCGTTCCCCTCTATACAACATTGGTGAGGCCTCATCTGGAGTATTGTGTCCAGTTTTGGGCCTCACACTACAAGAAGAATGTGGAAAAATTGGAAAATGTCCAGCGGAGGGCAACAAAAATGATTAGGGGACTGGAACACATGACTTATGAGGAGAGGCTGAGGGAACTGGGAAGAGAAGAACGAGGGGCTATTTGATAGCTGCTTTCAACTACCTGAAAGGGGGTTCCAAAGAGGATGGATCTAGACTGTTCTCAGTGGTAGCTGATGAAAGAACAAGGAATAATGCTCTCAAGTTGCAGTGTGGGAGGTTTAGGTTGGATATTAGGAAAAACTTTTTCACTAGGAGGGTGGTGAAACACTGGAATGCATTAACTAGGGAGGTGGTGGAATCTCCTTCCTTAGATATTTTTAACGTCTGGCTTGACAAAGCCTTGGCTGGGATTATTTAGTTGGGGATTGGTCCTGCTTTGAGCAGGGGGTTGGACTAGATGACCTCCTGAGATCCCTTCCAACCCTGATATTCTATGATTCCATGATTGCAAAATAATGGCTTAAGATAGCTAATGTGGCTTGATTTTCCAGTGAGGCTGACCACCCACAACTACCACAGTATTGTCTCTCTCCCCAACAGAAGGTGGGCCAATAAAAGATGTTATCTCACCCACCTTGTCTCTCAGTTTGTTGCTCAGTCATCCAGTTTAGTGATATCCATTTGTAACTCTTCACAGTTAGCTTTGGACGTAACTATCTTGATTTAGTATTGTCTGCAAACTTTGTCACCTCACTGTTTATTCCCTTTTCCAGATCATTTCTGAATATGTTGAACAGCACAGATCCGAGTACATATCCTCGGGGGACACCAATATTTACATCTTTCCATTGTGAAAAATTACCATTTTTTCCTATGCTTTGTTTTCTATCTTTTAACCAGTTAATTATCCATGAGAGGACCTTTCCTCTTGTCCCCTGACTCCTTACTTTGCTTAAGAGCACTTAGTGTGGGACCTTGTCAAAGGCTTTCTGAAAGTCTAAGTACAGTGTATCAACTGGATCACCTTCATCCACATGCTTGTTGACACCTCAAAAAAATTGAATAGATTGGTACAAAAGCCATGTTGACTCTTTCCCAACATATCGTGTTCATCTATATGTCCGGCAATTCTGTTCTTTACTATTGTTTCAACCAATTTGAAGTTACGTTTACCAGCCTCTAATTGCCCACTAGGGACCCTTTTTTTAAAAATCAGTATTAAATTAGCTATCCTTCACTCTTCTGGTACAGTGGCTTATTTAAGCAATAAGTTACATACCACAGCTAGTAGTTCTGCGATTTAATATTTGAGTTCCTTCAGAACTCTTGAGTGAATATCATCTGGTCTTGGGGACTAATTTACCATTTTCTTCCACAACCTCCTCCTCAGAGTTGTCACCTAAAAATAATGACTCAAATGTGGGAATCTCCCTCACATCCTTGGTAGCGAAGATTGATGTAAAGAATTTATTTCACTTCTCCACAATGGCCTTGACTTCCTTGAGTGCTCCTTTAGTACTTTGATTGTCCAGTCACCCCAGTGATTGATTGACAGGCTTCCTTGCTTCTGAAATACTTTTAAAAAATCCTGTTTGGTTGGTTGTTTTGTGTGTCTTTTGCTAGTTGCTCTTCAAATTCTTTTTTGGCCTGCCTAATTATACTTTTACACTTGACTTACAGAGTTTATGCTTCTTCCTATTTTCCACAATAAGACTGGACTTCTAATTTTTAGGGATGCCTTTTTGCCTCTAATTGCCTCTTTTACTTTGTTGTTTAGCCATGGAGGCATTTTGTTTGGTCCTTGTACTGTTTTGTTTTGTTTGTTTTTATTTGGGTATACATTTAGTTTGAATCTCTATTATGGTGTTTTTAAATAGTTTCCATGCAGCTTGCAGGCATCTCAAAATGGAAAAGGCAATATCAGATCATAATCATAATCTCACTAATCTATAATCTGTTGTGTCTGCATGTTAGGCAGTGAATTTATTGTGTTTCATTTATCATTGTTAGGAGGATCTCACAGTTCATCCTCACCCCATATTGGGTTTCCATTGACTGTAGGATATTTTATTGGATGGATTAATTTGCAGTTCCAGCAATATTTAGCAAAAAGAAAAGGAGTACTTGTGGCACCTTAGAGACTAACGGTTAATCAACCGCAACAGTATAGGAGCGGGGATTTATCTGCTCCATGCATGTTGCCCTTTTCCATGTGGAGGCTCTGTCCTGAGGATATAGAGGCGCTCTTACTGGTTCTCCAGGTTGTCTCTCTGGAAGGTCTTTGGCCTGTCTTTCATAATAGGTTTTAGCTTTGTTGAGCTTCTCTTCTGATTGATCTGTGAATCCTTCCACTACTTCTGGTTTTAAAAGTAACTGGCTGTAGGCAACAATCTGTGGGTTTTCTTTAAGAGAGTTTTTGCAGTTTTGATGGTTGATTCAGTTTTGCCATTGGACTCACCATTGTAGTGGGAAGCTGTGATATGGTTCATTCCCAATCCTTGTCAAAGCATGCAAATGTCTTGCTGGTGAACTGTTATCGGAGATGACACAATCCAATATGCAATGTCTGTCAAAGTGTTCCATTGCTTTGTCTTATCGTAGCTGCAGCCTGTTCAATAGTTCATCTAATTCCCAAAAGTCAGAGGAGTAATCAACTAGGACAAAGTCGTCAGTATTATTTACAACAAAATGGTCCATTTCCGTCTTGCTCCAAGGTCCGTTGGGAATGTTCTGTATCTTCAAAGTTTCCTTCTGCTGACTTGCTTGGGATTCTGCACCTGTGTCACAGTTCCTTATCAAGACTTCAATTTTACTAGTGATATTTGGCCAATATAATACATCCTTAGCTTTTTGTAGCCACACTTCTATTCCTGAGTGGCTGCAATGTATTCAAGCTAGGGTCTCTCTTCTTAAGCTTCAGGTATAAGTATTTGTGTCGGACATTATATTCAAAGCAACCACTGAGTTCATCACGATAGTTCCAGTATTCACGAGAGGCCTCTAGAGCCTCTTCCTGGTCTCTCTGTGATTGCTTATTCATTTTGTAGGTTCAGTCCCTCTGGCAATAATGCCATCCTTTTCCATTTGGTTTATTGCTTTCAGTATTTTTTCTTTTAAAGCTATGGGACCTCTGTGTGGTAGGTGTTTCACTGGCTGGATGGTTTTGTGTATTTTTAAGTGTAGCGTGCCTGGGAGCCACCCTAGTCCTTCAAAAACATCTTTGTAGAGCCTCAGGATTAAGCCCTTGAAGATGCCACCTGGTTACGTTTGTCTATGTGCATCATTTTTCTTCTGATTTTGAGTTTACCATATGAATCGTAGGCAAGAGGTTTAATGTCACAAGGTTCATGTGTTCTCTTGTATTGGCTGATGGATGTGGTTTCTGTCTGAAGTTCAAAACCCAAAATTCTAGCTGGCATACTTTTCCTTGGTGTTCTGCTCATAACACCCATTTCCCTAGTGATGTGAGGATGGTTCTATCAGAGAGTTTTAATTTAGCGTTGCTTGGCCGCAATTTTGATACTCCATCTTGCATGATGTTGAGGAAGTCCTTGTATCCCATTACATTTACAGATGCTCCACTATTTGGCATTCTATTTCTTGCTTGTGCCAGTGCTTCAATGTTACTTTGCAAGGTGCTAGTATGAGCTTAACACACCTTTTTTTCCTCTAAGCATGTATTGCTCTGACACCATGTATACAGTATAAAGGATCTCACTATCTGGGTTGCTGCTCAGCTCATCATTGTTCATCTCTGCTATATGGTGTGTTGCTTTCGTTTGCTTTCCTTGATTGCATGCTTGCCCATAATGATTCCTCTTTCCACAGTTTCTGCATATAGTGCCATAAACTGGCCATTTGCCTGCTTCGTATCTTGCTCCTCAGTAGTCACAGCTTTCATTGTGAGGTGCGCTTGCCACATCACTGTACTTATGTAGTTTAGGTTTGTTTTTTGTGGATTCCTGTGTTTGCTTTCGTTTACATAATGCATACTCACAGTCTCCTGTGTGTTTATCTTCTTCATTTTAGTGAGTGCTTGTTAGCTCACTTTGCACATTTCTACGTCCCCTGTTAGTGTTAACGTGGGATTTCTGAGCACCTTTGTCTTTGGTTCCTATGACTAAGTGATCTTGTATCAACTCCTCTTTCAAAATGCTGTGCTCATACAAATCTGCCATTTTGTACAGCTTTGCAACGTACTGGTCAACAGTTTTTGCAGATGCTTGCTCATGCTTGTTGAAGAGGTAGTGTTCATATATAACATTTCTTGTAGGTTCAAAATGGAGTGCATCCAAAACTTTAGCAGGATCTCTGTAGTCTGCAGGTGCTCCTGGAGCATGTGGCATTCTTTCCCCATCACTGACAGCAGTATTGCAGACATTATTCTTTAATCTTTATCGTTCAGTCCAGTGGCAATTTCATAATTTTCCCATTGTGCACTGAAGAACAGCCGGTTGTTGAAGATATCCTCTTCCATGTCCATGGGTCCAAGGACCAGCATCAGGCTTCCTGCCTAGACTGAGTTTTGTGTTATTCTGACTGATTATGGAAGTATAACAATCAGATCTGCTGGTTCCTTTGTCCTTACAGGGGCACGTTTACTTCTGACACCATGTTTAATTCTGTCAATAAGACACAGAAGTCCCTGAAGCATTCCAGCAACAGACCTTTATTCCATATATCTGAGACGTTACACACAGGGCTGCAGCATAGACTCCTTCCTTATCTTTTGTCTCTGTGATCTGCCCTCTGACCTGATGCTGACTGTTTTACATCCTGTTATACAAGATGTTGCACAGCTCAGGCCTTGGAGGTTCTAGTTGCAGCTCCCTCTTGTGAGTGGGAAGCTGCCTCTCATAACACCCAGTATAGGCTTTTAACCTTCTATTTTCTTTATAGTTGCATATAGATTAGTTAGCTGAAGAACTGCACCTGCTTTGTAGTTCATATTCACACTTGAGTCCTGACTTTCTTTCTTTCTGACCCATTTCTATTTCATTTCTTTCTGCTTCTTTCTGACTGACTGACTGACTGCTTTGCTTTCTCAGATCTGTCAGGATCTGCTACCTGCTAGCTGCTACCTTCTTCCTCCTAAAAAACTGTCTCTCTCTTCTGTTCCTTTCATCTCTGAATCCTTCTCCCCTACTCTCACAATCTTTTCTACTTGTTCTCACAAAGGGAGGTGGCACACAAACACAGGAAAATGTTATGCATAGGTAATAAAAATTCTAACAGAACCTTCCATTATTCTGGTTGTGAGAGTATTAGCAATGACCTTGGCGTAGCTAGGAAAATTTCACCTTAAAGCGTTCTGTTCTTCCACCTAACAAAGGTTCTTCCACCTAACCTTGGAAACAGCCCGTACATAATACCTATATGCTATACTGGCACTTCTCTGAAGATCTTAGCTTTTTCTCCAGAATCTCAGCTTTCATTTAAAAGCAAGTAGTAGGCCTCCAGCTGTTATAGTTCCAGAGAATACTTGAAAAACAAGTAACAAGTATAATCGATGCAGAGGTGAGTCTGCAGGGACACCTGAAAAATAGCTCTGAGAGGTGTGACCTGCCTCATTCATTTTAGTGAGGAGTCCACTGAGATGTCCAATGATGATAATGTAATTTCAACATTGTGAACTATTTCATTCCTCATGCAAGAAAGGAGATGGAGAGTTACCGATCTGCACAGTTTCCTGAGAATGATGTCTCATTTTGGTTACACAACCGTGTGATGTTTAGGAGCCACCAATACTTACATTTTTCCCCCATTCAAGAAGGATCCAAGTCCAAGGAGCCTAGCAGAGTCCATGGGCATGTACAAGTCCTCCTGAGGGGGGAGCCAAGTTCCAGGAGTCCTGTGGAACCAAGCACCTCACACAAACAAATTTTGCATATTTTGTGAGTTGGTTCTCATTTTGGGATTCACACGAGTGGAGCTTGTTTTGTGGGCATAGCTTGAAAGAGAACGATCGTCCTTTTCTCCCCAGTCTGACAGCTCATGTATAGAGTTAAACTAGTTTCAGAGTAGCAGCCCTGTTAGTCCGTATCCGCAAAAAGAAAAGGAGGACTTGTGGCACCTTAGAGACGAACAAATTTATTTGAGCATAAGCTTTCGTGAGCTACAGCTCACTTCATCGGGTGCATGCAGTGGAAAATACAGTGGGGAGATTTTATATACACAGAGAGCATGAAACAATGGGTGTTACCATACACACTGTAACAAGAGTGATCAGGTAAGGTGAGCTATTACCAGCAGGAGAGCTGGGGGGGGGGGAACCTTTTGTAGTGATAATCAAGGTGGGCCATTTCCAGCTGCTGATAAGAACATGTGAGGAACAGTAGGGGGGGAAATAAACAAGGGGAAATAGTTTTACTTTGTGTAATGACACATCCACTCCCAGTCTTTACTCAAGCCTAAGTTAATTGTATCCAGTTTGCAAATTAATTCCAATTCAGCAGTCTTTCATTGGAGTCTGTGTCTGAAGTTTTTTTGTTGAAGAATTGCCACTTTTAGGTCTGTAATCGAGTGACCAGACAGATTGAAGTGTTCTCCAACTGGTTTTTGAATGTTATAATTCTTGACGTCTGATTTGTGTCCATTTAGTCTTTTATGTAAAGACTGTCCAGTTTGGCCAATGTACATGGCAGAGGGGCATTGCTGGCACATGATGGCATATATCACATTGGTAGATGCGCAGGTGAACGAGCCTCTGGTGGTGTGGCTGATGTGATTAGGCCCTATGATGGTGTCCCCTGAATAGATATGTGGACACAGTTGGCAACGGGCTTTGTTGCAAGGATAGGTTCCTGGGTTAGTGTTTTTGTTGTGTGGTGTGTGGTTGCTGGTGAGTATTTGCTTCAGGTTGCGGGGCTGTCTGGAAGCAAGGACTGGCCTGTCTCCCAAAATCTATGAGAGAGATGGGTTGTCCTTCAGGATAGGTTGTAGATCCTTGATGATGCGTTGGAGAGGTTTTTGTTGGGGGCTGAAGGTGATGGCTAGTGGAGTTCTGTTATTTTCTTTGTTGGGCCTGTCCTGTAGTAGGTAATTTCTGGGTACTATTCTGGCTCTGTCAATCTGTTTCTTGACTTCAGCAGGTGGGTACTGTAGTTGTAAGAACGCTTGATAGAGCTCTTGTAGGTGTTTGTCTCTGTCTGAGGGGTTGGAGCAAATGCGGTTGTATCGTAGAGCTTGGCTGTAGACAATGGATTGTGTGGTGTGGTCTGGATGAAAGCTGGAGGCATGTAGGTAAGTATAGCGGTCAGTAGGTTTCCGGTATAGGGTGGTGTTTATGTGACCATCGCTTATTAGCACCGCAGTGTCCAGGAAGTGGATCTCTTGTGTGGACTGGTCCAGGCTGAGGTTGATGGTGGGATGGAAATTGTTGAAATCATGGTGGAATTCCTCAAGGGCTTCTTTTCCATGGGTCCAGATGATGAAGATGTCATCAATATAGCGCAAGTAGAGTAGGGACATTAGGGGACGAGAGCTGAGGAAGCGTTGTTCTAAGTCAGCCATAAAAATGTTGGCATACTGTGGGGCCATGCGGGTACCCATAGCAGTGCTGCTGATTTGAAGGTATACATTGTCCCCAAATGTGCAATAGTTATGGGTGAGGACAAAGTCACAAAGTTCAGCCACCAGGTTTGCCGTGACATTATCGGGGATACTGTTCCTGACGGCTTGTAGTCCATCTTTGTGTGGAATGTTGGTGTAGAGGGCTTCTACATCCAAAGTGGCTAGGATATACCCTTGACTTTACATTCCACAGCATTCATAACAATACAATGTTTTTAAATGAGTGAGAGATGTGGTGCTCAACACCTTTGAAAATCAGATCCTGGGTGTCCCAAGGTGGGCTCCAAAAAGGGAGGCACCCAGAATTAGTGGGGCTCTTTTGAAAATGGAGGTCTTAGTGTTTGTACCTTGTCAGTTGATAACGTGCGGTTTGAGAAGAGTAGCTTCTACTGCTACTGTAGGGAAATAGAGATTTTGGACTCCAGGGATGTCACACCATCAATTTTCATAAGCAATAAACAAAGATAATTCTAATACACACAGATACGACAGTGATAAGCACTATACAAATAGCTAAAAATAAATACCATAGTTGTCTTGAGTATTTTTAAGAATTCTCCTCTCCTTCCAGGTTCTTTCCCACCTGGAGACTGCCATGCCAACAGTCTACTTAACTCTACATGAAAACATATGTGTTCTTTATACGAGTTTGCCTTTGATTGTTCATAGACGCAGCATCTTAAAACAATTGTAAAACGTCACAATAGAAAGGACCCACCAGGCCCAGATCCCCAAAGATACTTAGGTGCCTAACTCTCAAAGGAATTAGGCACCTAAATACCTTTGTAGATCTGGGCGCTAGGATCTGATTTAGTATAATTTTGCACTCCTGGTGTTTAGGGTTTTCAGAATAAAAATACAGAAAAGAATTCAATGTCTGATACATTTAGCTGTTGTTAGTGATATTTTAATCCAAATTTTGATCCCAGCCCTGCAGTGAGGATTGTGCAGGGGATCCCATGGATCACAGTGCAGAATCAGGGATTTATTTTTGGAGGAGGCACCAGCTATTTCTTTCTCAGGTAGGGCTGATCCAAAGTCCATTCAAGTCAATGGAAAGCTTCCCGTTGAGTTCAGTGGGTTTTGGATCTGGTTCTTAATGCACAGAGGCCAGGCTAGATAAAGCACAGCAATAAGTTTATTAGCATGTTGTATTCCTCATCAAGGCTGGGAGAGGAGCAGTTTTTAGAGAGAACCTGAGAACCCTATATCCTACACCTATTTAAACACCCTAAAACACAGGACCTAGAGCCTGTCGCCTGCAGCAGTCTGTTGCTCCCCAATATGTCCCTGCACTCCAGAGCCCTACTTTCCAAAAATGGAAGTGAATCTTTAGTCCCTGCCGCCACACTCACATCCTTACATAGCATTGCCACCCCAAGTGTTCAAAAATCATGGGGCAGCCCTCCAGAATCACAAGATTGGCTTAAAAACAGCAAGATTTGAAAATATAATAAACAATGTCTTCTTTATTTTGTCTGGTTTTTGAGGCTTTGGGGTACCCTGGGATCATATTTTCTAGCTTTTCTCCACAACTATGAGAGCTACAAACTTACTTTTTTGTAAAGTGAAAGCTGAGATTCTTATCTTATTAGAAGATGCCAGTGGCTAGCGGTTCAATAAAAAAAATCAAATCCCTCAAGAATCCCAATCAAATTGAGCAAACTGGCAGGGCTGCTAGTATACAACAATGACAGCTGCTCTGTGCTTATTTAAGAGAGAATTTTAGGAAGACAGCCATTACTAGAATATGTGTTTTGTCTTTTTATATTTTTTTCTTTATGTTCATTTCCTTGTTTTGTACAGATACATATATAATTTTATGACTGAACAGGAATAGATTAGTTCATTGGTAATGAAAGAATGTCTCTTAATAAACATGATACTGTTTATGAAAGCATTTTTGTTTCAATTTTTGATATGGGAATATTAAATTTTAAATTACCCATTTAACCGTGGTGTTAAATTGCCTTTGGATATTTAGCATTAAACATTAAGTTTAATGTTTTTCTTCAGTTCTTTGACTCCAGCGAGTTGTCATTTATTCTTCTCTACTCTCAGTTAACCAGCACCTAATACATTCCACAAAGTCCTTACACATAATGCAGGTTGAAGCACTCATTCTAGGCAGCCTGTTAAGGAACAATAATGGTTCGTTTAATATTTCATAGACCAGTTGGTTATAAATTCAATTGGCATCTGAACAGCTTCTTTGCACAACCATAAATAGCTTCATGATTTCTTTAAAGCCTTCATATGATATCAAAAGCAAAGGTGAATCTGAGGCCGTACATTTCCCTCACCTGCTATGACAGCCTGCATCCTGACTGAAGGTCCAGTGCGCTCAATGGCAAAATTTCCATTTATGGCCTGAGCCAAAGCCCACTGAAGTCAACAGAAATAGGATTAGGCCCTATTTCTTGCACAGCTCCCTTTTAGAAATCTTCTGTTACTCCTGTAGCACTGAATTGGCACTTGTGGTAACAGCTCTGTGTAAGGCCTGGGGCCAGGATGACTGGAAAGATTTGTTCCACTACTAGGTTGGTTGAAATTAAAATATATATTGAAATGAACTTTCCAGGGACCTTTGTTTATTTCAAAATCTAATCTGAAACAAAAAGGCAAAATCCAGAGTTAATATTCCACTTCATAAAGCTAGTGTCATTGTCAAGTTAAAAATAACATACTGTTAAAACAAGCACTCCTGAATATAGCCTAAATGTACAATCTCTCTCCAGATGCATAACATGGAACCTTGTTTACAATGAATTAAACATTTCATGGCTATGGATACTTCCTGTTTCTTAAATATTCCACGTACCATTCATTCTACTGAAAATGAAAAATTCTAATTACTACTGAGCAGCAATAGCAATTATATTATAAAGCACAGAAAAACTTTTTTCCCCCTGATATCTGATTTATTTAGTGTGGAAAAAAGAACAAGAGCATTGTCTGTATACACACACACATGCACACACACAATATTTGTTTAAAAAAAATTAAAGGACCTTATGTCATATTTTTAAAAAAATAATTATCCAATAGCCCTCTGTGCAGGAACATCCAATCCTTCTACAACTGGCAATTTGGGCCTGATCCCAGGAAGTACTGTGTACTGTTGGCTGCTATTAACTTCAAAAGGACTTTTTAGTGCTCAAGCATCTCTCAGGATCAGGGCTTTGTTAGGCATTGTCATTGAATAAAACATCAATTTAAAGCAGTCTGGGGATGCTGCATGTGTCTTGTTTTCTATTAAATCCATCAATGTCTCATCTCTTGGATTTTCTCAGACATACTAAAAACTGGCTTTGGATAATGTCCCACACTACCATCAGTGCGCCATCATTTTTTGTAGTAAGGTTTAATCTGGAACTGAATGGCTATGCTTGATCTAAATTAGAGCATATGCTCTTTCCAAAGGACTAATTCAGCCTCTGGAAGCAAAAGTATATTGCCCAAGCCAAAGATTGAAAATTAACCCTACCAGTCTTGTTGGGCCCATGGTAAGGAAGCAGGCACACTTCCAGATCAGTTGTTTTATTCTCAATAGTTCTGACATACCAGTATAGTCTCTCCACTGCCAGCCAGATAGAGGAGACACTGAGAAAGATACCTTGGAGAATATCACATTTCAAAGGCTCCTGTTAGAGGTCTATAATAGGGACACTCCACCCCCCATCCTCTGATGTCCCACAAACCTGTCAGACACTGTCCAGTAAGTGGCAACGTCATGTGGATTTATTTATATTCCCATCAACAACACCAATGCAGTCCCATGAAGCAAAGTATTTATAGTGTTTCTTGCCCTTTCCCATAGGGCCAGGGAAGAATAGCAAGATCTCAATGTGTACTAACTAACCCACATCTGCCCCCCCCCACTCCCTTCCTTCTTGTGTCTTCTTTTATACCCATCAGCTGATGGCTAATTGGTTCATCAACCCTCCCAGCCCGCTCAGCTAATTAGCTGCATATCTCCAATCAGCCTTCTCCAGGGGAACTGACTGGTGCCTAAGTGATCAGAGTTCTGGCTCACCAGCTAGCTTCCAGCACTCTGTCACAAGGTCTGAGTGACTGTTATTTTTAATCACATTTTATCTAGCCATTTGCTTAGATCTGTGTGTTTCAATAGAATTCCATGTTAGTATATTGACAAAACGTGTGCTGTTGCTAATCTACTAGAGGATGAAAAGATGTTCATGCCCTTCCCCTTCTCTTTTTCTGCTCTTACTCATAGCAAATCTAAAATCAATACATAAGATTCTCAAGGCAGGGACCTAAAGAACTTAGCCCACTCTGTAAGCCAGTTCTCCTCCTCACAGTAAACACAATTGAATTACATTTTCTCTCCAGAAGAGGGCACTCTAACACCATACCAGCACACTAGCATCACAGCATTCACCAAATTAAATGTGCTTCAGCAAAAAGAGTTTACAACACTATGTACAATGTTACAGGGCAAGAGGGAATCTCCTAGAATTGTTCAAAATCCATAGCACTACTAATAAAATTTACATTCTCTTTTCTACTGACATATTTTCCACATCAGTTTGGCAATCTAATTGCGCCCAAGTCTTGTAATTCTAACTTTTTATGTCATATTTGTGAGATTCTTTTTTTATAAATTATTTCCATATTATGGCTTTAAGAGAGACAAGGTGATAAAAAAGTAAACTGAAGTGGATTGCTAAATTGCAGGTGGATCAAACAAGACTGATATACCTGGGATCAAACCCACAATGAATTAACTAGGCTTTTTGAAAGGAAGAATGTAGCATGCCCCTTGCACAGTTCTGTGTAGAAAGAAACATAAGGTGAAGTTTTTGGGGTGGAGAATGGAAACCAATAGTCTAACAGGCACCCCCTCAATCATCAACAGCCTTGTGATGGATCACAGTTCTAGTGATCCTGATTTTCTACTGTCTTAGATTTTAAGTAACCATTTACAGCTGTGCAAAGTGGTGAAGTATGCTACTAAACGAGACTGTTAGTTTGTTACATTCTCACTGGACAGGTAAAAAAGTAAGGGAAGGGAGAATCAGGCCCTTAGGTTGCTCTGAACATCTTTGAAGAGCATCACCATCTCTCAACACAGTGGTGGGTACACTTAAATTGACTATCAAACTGAGTTGGTGGTACAAGAGAAGACACAAGATTGGAACAGAGCCAATGGCTATGGGCTGAGGAGAGGACAGAGATAGCATGACTGAGAGAGTATAGATAATTATATTAGCTTGAGAGACAGATTCATGAGAAAGAACTAATGTGTCTAGCTATCTTAGTGGAGAACAGGAAAATGAGAGGTGGATAGGGACAGAAATGCTAAACTTGTGGTTACTGTGAACAAGATCAGAGATAGCATGAAGGAGTGGAGCTCTCCACACTCATATATTTCTAAGATTCATGTTGAATTTTTTGGGAAGGTAACAGCAGAAACGGTTCCGCCATTTTCTAGAACATGGTTTGGGGAAAATATGTTGTTTTGCCCACATAAAAAATTCTTAAAACCAGTTCGTTAAGAAGCTGTAGCGCCTCTGTACTCTGGAGAAAGTACTTGACATTTGCCAAGGCATCATCCTGATGTTAGGGATGTGCATTTTGTTGTCCCCTGAAAAGCCACTCAAATTTAACCAAGTTACACATTTCTGAGAATGACAGCTTGTACTTTCTGGGTAGAGGCTAGTAAGAGTCTGGTGGTTTTATTTTCTGAAGATTCCATCTGCACTGTGTATGCTCCATCCCCACACAGGATCTGAATGTAATTGAGCCTGAGCCTGCACCATCCTCACAGAGTGACTGAGCATGTTCCCTTCCAGGGATGCAGGGGATGATTGATTGGGGTTTGGCACACACAAGCCTAATTAATGGGGATGGATGTATATAAAAATATTTTCTGTTAGGATCTACACTTTTCAGTCTGATTTTTATCCCACATAGGGTGCCAAGCGTTATGCATCTTGCATTTGGCAGGAGAAACTTTTGTTTATGAAAATAATGTAAGGAAATGGCCATTAATCCTTAGAAATATGTTCAAATGTAGCCCATGAACAAGATTTCAATGTGTTTTTACTATAAGGGATGTTTGAAGAGTCTGTGTTATTCTGTTACAGACATTACGAGGGGCAAATACACAGAGACTGGGTGTTAAATTTCTTAAAGGGCCCATTTTTAATTAATTTGAATTCTTAAACTAATTCACAGATTAAATTGTAAATCTCAGAAAATTCATTCTGTATTCAGAGTAAGTGCTGTAATTCTGGGGAGAATATGTAGTATTTTAATATAAAACAATGAGGCTGAAACCATGCTTTATGTGCAAAACTCAACTCAGCCTTAATTATGGAGTTGCTGTCGATGTCTCCATAATGACGATAGACAGGGTCAAGTCAACAGTTTAGGTCACTCTTACCTGGGGCCATTGTAATGTAAGAAAATAACTCAAACATATTATGCCTCTTTCTCTCCCACTAAATTGCATGCTACAATTCTACTGGCTATAAGGAGTAAGGGTATGAGAGAGAGTGGATTCGTGTCAAGAGTTTTTATTGGTAGGTTACTTGGCCCCAACTGTTATTGCTCCTTGAAAGTTTTGTGGCTGTATGCAAGTTTGGGCATCAGTGTTTCAAAGGCTCTCCATGGGTATGTCTACACTGCAATTAGATACCCACGGCTGGCTTGTGCCAACTGACTCGGGCTCGTGTGGCTTGGATTAAAGGGCTGTGTAATTGTGGTGTAGACATTAGAGTTCGGGCTACAGCTCAAGCTATGGGACTCCCCCACTTCACTGGGTTTTAGAGTCCAGGCTCCAGCCCGAGTCTGAATGTCTACACCGCAGTTAAACAGCTCTGCCTCCCAAGTGCCCAAAGCAGCTGGCATGATAATTCGCTAAGGGCCAGATTTGCATAGGTATTTCAGTGCCTAAAAATGCAAATAGGTGCCTAGTGGGATTTTCAAATGCACATAGGTATCTAACTCCCATTGGAAATGCACTATCAGGAAATACCCATCATACCTTTAGACATCTGGCCCTAGGACCTTGTCTACATACATATTTATACTAAAGAAACCAATTTAGTTCAGTGTCTGCAATCCTCTGGTGTGGATGCAGTTAACCAGAACAAGCTATACCAGTAAAAACACCAGACAGTTGCACCAATTTAATTAAATTGATTTTTCTATTGATTTAAATTGGTACAAAAGCTATGTGTAGACAAGGAAATGCCTCAGTAATCTTTCTCCAATGCCTCAGAGATTGGTTCCAAAGGTCTGAAGATAGGAGCATATGGGTGCAAGTGTGACTAAGTTCCAGTTAATACTGGGGGATTCTAACAGCAAAGAACTTCTCTGATTTGACAGGCAGTAAGAATGTTCCCAGACACGGTTTCCAGTGGATAATATGTCATCTTTATTAATGCATCTTAAACTGTGTAATGTTTCCACTAAATAATATTTCAGTGGAGCAAGATTTTTTTTCAGCCAAATGATGGTTAATATCTGAAGTTTTATATGTGGACTAAGAAAGGATTACAGTGTAGTATTTAAACACAGCAGATTCAAGTTACGATAACGAGTAGCTGCCGGAATTAATACAGGATAAGCATAACAAGAACTCACAACAGAGATATAAAACTGTATATTTGATCAAACTAGCAACACTGAAACATCCAAGTTGCACTGAAGTATAAATATGGGCCTCAAATTCTACAAATGCATCACACCAAGTAAATTCCTACACTCCAAAGATGACCCATTCAAGTCAATGGAGTGCACATGTGAGTACAATTCAGTACAGATGTAATTACAGGATCAAGGCCAGGGTTTTTAATCAGAACAGAGTCAGATTGTTCATTATCAATCCTGTGCTACTGTAACACACTGCATATCTCTTAACTGAGTATCATTTTAAAGTACACACACAAATAACATGAATACCAGCACTTTATCACAAATGAACACTTTTACAAAATTTATAGCTTTTCATAACCCATTTGTGCTTTTAAAACGATTGCCCTCTTCAATTTAAAGAAGGTAAATGAATTGTCTTTTGTAGAAAAGCAATAGCTTTCGCATCTATAAATATTCACATTTACTCAAAAAAGGCAAAACAACATTTTATCAAATATTGTATTTTTGTGTTCCATCAAAAATAAGTTTGTTCAATTGTAATATGTTTTTTATTGCAGGTGTCAGTTTAAATTACACATTTTAAGAGTTAAAATAGCAGCCATTATCAGTCAATTCAGACGGACAACGTTAAATATTAAGTTCAACAGAAGGAAACTGGGCATCTTTCCTCTTCTGATCAAGATATCTCAAAGTACCAGTTAAGGACAGGTTGGTGACCTCGGAATCAACCGAAGTCAATGGCAGTTTTTGGCTGTAATGGGACTAGAATTTTATGTCTAGAACTTTCTATTACCAAACAGAAGTCACAAATCCAAACTTCACTTTTGCCTTTTAAGGGCCAAATCCTGCAGTTCTGACATCAATCAGAGTTTTATCTTAGTAAGTAGTGCAGGAATTGTATTTATTTAATCTTAATTAATGGGCTTTGCTATGGTTTTCACCACTTGTTTGAACACATTAAGCTATGCTCCTCAGCAAATAAGCAGTGGGATCGCACGGGGTTTTTTTTGGAAATGTCATGTTTCTCATGATAAGAGAGAATCACAGGGTGCGATTCACAAACGGACCTAGGTGTTGCAATGCTGAGAGTCAGCATGCCTAACTTTTAGGTGCCTAGAAAATCTCAAGAACAACACTGCAGTCCACAAAGCTGTTAGGCAGGTAGGCTCCCTATCCAATGCATGGGGAGAGAGGCACCTAAGAATGCACATAAAAAGCCAGCATGCTAGCCAATGGGAGATGCCAACCAGACTAGGTGTGCTAAGCCCTGTCCCTCTCACCTGCTGCAGGTACCTATCTCTGCTAGTGATTAACAAATAGGAATCACTCTCCTGGAGTCAGATCGCTTATGCACCTAAGGCAATTCTTTCAGGAATGAGTTTGGAGCCTGCCTCACTCTGTACTAAACAGCAGGAGGAGGAGATGGTGGTGATGCCCCCTATAACTTTTACCCAGTGGTTAGCGCACAGGCCTGGAATGTGGGAGACACCCTGGAATGTGCCAGAGGGAGAGAAAGAATTTAACCAGGGGTGTCCCACCTCTCAGGAGAGTGCACTGACCACAGAGATATGGGATATTCTGAGGTATGGCTTCCTCTGTCTTTCCTGTTGGTGCTGTTCCATTGTGCATAAATAATGAAAAAGTGGTTGGACCTAGAGACTCCCACTTCTAGGGCGGGTGCCCTGACCAGTGGGCTACAGAATCAATCTCATTCTCTCTCCTGCCCAATGACTGTTCCACTGTGGATAAATACTTAAAGAATCACTGGGCTAGAGAGAGCGCTAAAGTGAAAATGACAATGAACAGAAACGGTACAATAAGAAAAACCATGGAAGTCAGTCTATTTAGATACATTTTAGCAAAAGAATATATATAATATATTATTAAACTTTATATCCAGGGCAGCTACATATAAAACATTTACACTTTTACTTCCATCAGGGTCTATGACTGAACAAGCTAAAAGCTATGAATTTACATATTGTAGAATGGGTAACATTTCAAAAGCATTACAGTAGTTTTGCTCTTGTTAAAACTCCTCTTATACACAGTATCTGAAGTTCTTTACTGAGTAATTACTCAGACATCTTAATTACCAAAGTCAAATTATAACACTCAGTTAAACCGCTGCAAATACAGAGGGACAGTCAATGAAGCCAATGGAACTATGCCAATTTACACCAGCTGAGGTACCACCTTACTCCATGAGTAGTCCCAGCAAAATCAGTCAAATTACTTAAGGAGTAAAGTAGTGCTCACTGTGAGTAACTGTGGGCTAATCTACTATAATGTGAGTGTGATTGGATGCTGTGCTTGGTCAGAAAATTAACCGTAGAGCGTAGGTAGTATTTTATTGAGGGTATATCTACACTACAAGCACCATAGAGGCAGACTCGCAGTGCTGAAGCTATGCTGCTGTAATGTAGACACTTACTACAGTGACAGAAGAGATTTTTCTATCACTATCGTAAATCCACCCTCTTGAGCTGTGGTAGCTAGGTCAGTGGAATAATTCTTTCACTAGCTGCATTTATGGTGGGGGTGAGGTCGACTTAACTACAATTGCACAGGGCATGAAATTTTTCACAACCCTGAGCAATATAGCTAGGTTGACCTAAGTTTTAAGTGTAGATTTCAGACCTAAGAGAGGGAAATCTGCCCAAGACATCAGAGTTATCCTCTAACCCTTTGAAAAATGGTTCTTTAGTTTCCAGCACCTAGAGGCATCAGGGACCTTTTAATGTCCCATTTAAAATATGGAAGACATGTATTTTAAGGATTTTGCTATTTGATTCGTAATGTTTTATTTACATACTTGACTAATTTCTTCTACATTTCTTAGGATACCTTTAAGAAAGTATATATTGTCATCTAAGTATATAAGCTGATCCAATACTACAGATAAATCTGTCTTTTAAACCAAGCAGAGATGCACTAGAATTATACTAATTTCACATAGTGCTCCCATGTTTATCTCAAAAATATGTACACCTCACATACGTTTAATTTTCTGTACTCTTTGTAAATAACGGTTATTAAAATTAGTCTCAGTGAACAGTGTTTATAGATAAGCAAAACTTTTAAAACTTTAGAAAATAAATTAATGTATTTTTGGTAGAGAATACATAAGACTCAATCTCAACCCCTTAGCTCTGAGGCATAAACTAGATCAGCGGTTCTCAAACTGTGGGTCGTGACCCCGTTTTAATGGGGTCGCAAGGGCTGGCTTAGACTTGCTGGGGTCAGGGGCTGAAGCCAAAGCCCGAGCCCCGCTGTCTGGGGCCAAAGCCTGAGGGCTTCAGTCTTGGGCAGTGGTGCTGAGATTACAGGCCCCCTACCTGGGGCTGACACCCTTGGGCTTTGGCTTCCCTCCCCCTCACCCCGTGGCAGTGGGCTTTGTCCCCCAAACCCAGCTGGGCAGGGATCGGGAGGGCTCAGGCTTTGGTCCCCCTCCTGGGGTTGTGTAGTAATTTTTTTGTCAGAAGGTGGTTGCGGTGCAATGAAGTTTGAGAACGCCTGAACTAGATTGTTTTAAAAAAACCAAGACCAAAATCTTGAACAAATGCAGCTGTCCCATTTGCTCCAGAATGCTAAGCACAAAGCACAGAATACTCAAGGCTTGATCATGCAAACATTTATGCCTATGAGTAGCCCATCCTGAAGACCACAATTCATCAAAGTATTTAAGCATGTGCTTAACTTAAAGCATGTGTCCACATTGGGACTTAGGCACATGTTTAAAGTTAAGCATATCCTTAAGTTATTTGCTGAAGAAGCATGGACTGCTGAATCAGGACCCTACTGAGTAAAGTTAACACACATGCTTAAGTGTTTGCAGTACCAAGCTTTAAGTTTACATTGGGCAAATATTTCTCATAAAAGATGCCCTGATCCTTATCTTATAAAAATGTTTTGTTTATTTTTCAATTACAAAAGTACATTTAAAAACTGAATTATTTGCTAAAAGCAATATAAAACTCTTAAAAGCCTATCTTTGACAAAACATAAGTATTGTTGCTTGCATCTTACATTCTTATACACAGTATTTATAGATATATACAAAGTAAAATCAGAAATAGACGGAACACAACTACATGAGACTCAAATTCCATTGTATATTGCACAATTACAACACCACAGAACACCTTCAAGGAGCAGCATTCAAAGTTTTCAATTAAGTTTTGTTTTATTTGCTCAGTTTGCAGTTATTTTGCTATTTTCTCTGCAATAATGCACCAGTTTCCATGATCATAGCAAGAACTAATAATATGAAGTTCAGGCACATTCTCTTCCAGTAGAGAGCATAGCTCTCCTTCCCGAAAAACATGATAATAACGCATGAAGGCTTTTGTATCCAATATGTCAACAACCTGGTCCCCAACAGCCATTGCTTCATCCAAAATAGAATCAGTGGAGTCAGTTGTTGAAGTTCTTTGAAAGAGTTTGCTAGCGGTAGATTTACCATCTTCATCTTTACTATAAGTACAGTTGTTGTCCCTGTCTTCCACAGGACCACTCAGAAAAGATGTTTCTTCATTCTTGCTCTGAACTACTCCATGGTGTTCTCCATTTAAATCCCTCATTACACCTGAAGCGGTCATCCATTGTGGTTTTTTGAGAGATGCATTTTCCATAAACACTTCGTCATCATCTAAACTTTGCTCTTTTAACAATGGCCCACGGTGACCTAAGTCTAAACTGCAGTGTCTTGACGGTTGAATGGATATGGTTCTGTTTGCCCATCCTCCTACATTCTTCAGAGATTTCATCTTCTCAGTTTGCTTTCTTAAGGATGATTCGTCAAGGGATCTGGAGAAAAACCATGAACGAAAAGATTTCCCTAGAGCACTATAGAATCGATGTTCTTCTTCAGACATTTTCATGCAGCAGGTTTTGGCTAAGCAATGGTCTGTACTCTGGGAACTTTTTGTATCAAGTTCCTGTTTAAGATTAATTGGGTAGCTGCACTCAGAGCCTACTAGTTGCTGTGGGTGTTTTTTTACAGAATGTTCAAGATCACTCTTATGTCCAGACTGATTTGATTCTGAAAGAAGCCGGGAGCACAAGTCCCTATTCCATGGAACAAATACATCTTGTTTTTCAAAGCGACGATTTTTTTGTTCCATAGCCCAAACATAAATCATGATCTGACCTCCAGGTATCAATACCCTTGCCATTTCTTTTATTGCTTTGATTCTTCTTTGTTTAGTTGAGAAATGGTGAATCACTGTGAAGGAAGGAAAGGCATTTCAGCTTAAATACTGCTACTGTTACATTATTTATTTTTTAAAATAATCTTCAGTTAATTTAGTGCTCATGAAAGATTTCAACTGACATTGCTGGAAACATAAATTCTCTATCTAGCCACAGAACAAGTACGGCAGAAGGTAATAACAGTACAAACCTTCTCCATACTTTCCTACCAACATGACCTAACTACAGTTGGTCAGAAAACTTTGACAGAACCATTTTCCATCAGAAAATGCAGTTCCATCGAAATAGAAATCATTGGCAAAATCATGTCAATTTTGCAGAAATTTCGCTTTGGAGAAAAACTGAAAAAATTCCAACAATGTCAAAATGTTGCTTTTCCATGTTTTCAAAATGAAACATTTTTATTTTTAATTTTCAAATTAATTTTTGTTTTAAACTTTTTAATATTATAATATAACATTTTAAATCAAAATCAAAACAAAACTTGTCAATCAGTCCAAAACAAGAATTTTTTTTCAGAATTTTCCTTTGTGGAGAATTTAGGAATTTTACAGGTTTGTTCCAATTTGAAACAAAGTCAGATTGTGAAGTCTCAAAATCCTTCATGAAATGGAATTTACTGCCCAGATCTCGCCTTAATCATGTCGGGAATGGAGCACTTCTAGCCACGAGTGGGTAGTTGAGACTCCCTGGCCCATTCAACCACTGGGTTCCTGATTAATTAAATTAAAGTATCTCAAATATGCAAATTGTTCTGAGGATGATAACCAAAGATGACTGAATACTAAACTAATATAATTTCCAAATAATATGTTTTAATTTAGGTACATTTAAAGTATGTCTATCCAAAGCTCCAGGTGGATATATAAAATATTAATGAAAAATCTGTACAATACATGAATTGGACTAGTATAAAAAACTAAAAACATGCTAATCCCTCTCCATGAACTGAATCGCCCATTTAGTCTACTCTCCTCTTTCACAGAAGATGCCTGGGAGAACCAATAAACTTTGCAACATGACCTGAAAGCCACCATTTCCAGGCTCTGGTTGAATAAGGAAAGGAAGTTGAGCGCACATCATTGAGAATGCCTTACCCTAATTTGAACAAGGGCTCTGTTGGCTCAAGAACCTCACCTGTTCACAGCTACTAATGTATCACATAGTATAAGAGACAGACTGAGGTAGGCAAGGACCAAGACCACTTGGGGATTTACATGTGAAAGCCAACACCTTAAATTTCATCCAGAAATCAGCTGGTCACAGAGTACAGGAGTAATGTGCTTCTTACTGAGTTGCCATATTCTGAACTAGCCACAATTTCTGAATGGTTTTAAGGTGTAGCCCCATGTAAAGCACACTGCAATCATCATATGTGCATCCCAGTTAGTTGTGTCTTAATTTGTCAAAAAGCATGGGTAAGATGTGCAAATGAGTGTGCAACCTTCTTGCCAAGTGCTAATGATAAAACCCTATTGATGTTAACTGGACAACTAGGAGCAGCTGAGGACTCAATATTATGCCTAGTAACAAACAGTGAGCATGGTCCCACAATCAATGGTTCCTCCCCCCACTTTGTCAGTACTATCTCAGACTTACATAGATCAAGGCTCAACCAGCTTGCTTTCAACAAAATCCGAGTTTCTTAGACACTGAGATCAGATGACATAGAGACATAGAGTAGAGTGTATGTCTCATACTGAAGACATTTCAGGCCAATGGATATCTGATCTCTGTCTATCACAAGGAACAGATAATCAGCCAACACAACCTGTGCAGACAAGTCAGGGCTGTACAGCCCCAGGCAAGTTAATGGGGGAAAGGGAAGCCCAACAAAAAAAAAAAAGAGAGAGGGCATTTTTATTTTGGTTGGGAAGCTAAGGGAGAGACAGCACAGCTTAGGGAGTTCCTGCTAAATTTGCTCTTCCTCCAGACAGAGTTTTTGTACTGCTCTGAGACACTAGCTGTATGGATCAGGTCGCTCTAGCATTGCAGTGCCCAGCAGATTAGAGAGAGAGCAAGCGCTCTGACGGGGCACCAGCTACCAACAGCCAGCCAAGACCCAAGGACAATTCCAAACCAGGGAACCATTGAGCCCTAGTGGAGTCAGGAGAGAACTCTGCCACAACTAGGGATGAAGAACAAGTAAAGTGATTTTTGTTTAAGCTGGGCAACACTACAGCACCTGCAGACCCCATCTGAGGACTCACAACCTCAGCCATACCATCCACCTCAGGTAAGTGTTAGGGAGGAGTTTGTGAGCATTAGGAGGTGAGGAATTGACTTATTTATAAATGTTGGTTAATTATTAGTTAATCACTTCCTTCCCCAGATCCTATTTTCCTCTTCCTAATAAAGTTCTCTCCTCTGTTATGATGTTATTTGGGGAGTATTATCCCTTTCGCTGGGGTTTGCTTTAGTTACTTTATTGGCTTCTGTGTACTGGGCTTTACTCTCCTTGTCAGCTTGTAGTATTATCATGGATTTCTCAAGGGACAGCACCCTTTTTCTCAAGCATGGGGAGAAATCACTCTGAATGGAAACACCAGGCATCAAGAAAAGAACTCAGGACCCAGCCGGCACAAGGAGGGGAAAAAGCTACTCCAAATATTAGTGATATCAAGCACCTGGGAGAGAAGAGGAAGGAAGCTTAAGATACACTTGGAAGGAGAGGGCTACAGTTTTTTCCATATTTCATTATTCTGTTATAAGAACCTGTCAGCAGCTGTGTGGTGATAATATGGCAAACTACAACAGCATTGTAGGTTAGCACTAAAAACTTTGTAAAATAAATCCAGGGAAGAATATTGTTAAAAATATCGTCCAAAATGCCCTTCCCTCATCTGTTCCTCTTATATTTATACATACAGGAGGACATGGGTAATATAGTCAAAAAGAAAAGAAGTACTTGTGGCACCTTAGAGACTAACAAATTTATCTGAGCATAAGCTGTAGCTCACGAAAGCTTATGCTCAAATAAATTGGTTAGTCTCTGAGATGCCACAAGTACTCCTTTTCTTTTTGCAAATACAGACTAACATGGCTGCTACTCTGAAAATAGTCAAAAATGAAACTCAGCGGGACTTAGGCATCTAAGTTCCTTAGGTGGTTTTGAACTTTTACCCCATGTCTGCTCCAGAAAAAATGTATATTCTTAACACACACTAGTTAAGGTGAGTTGTAGATTTAATATGTTGTTGGTCAAGGTAGACCCGGGGAGTGTGGGAAAGAGTTTGCTTTGACTAGCTACATGTTTTAAAACTACAACTTGACTTGCTTACACTAGGATTTTAACACACATTAGTTAACGCACATTAAAAACGAACCTTTTTTCCTAGTATGTACAAGGCCACCAAAAATAAATGGTACTTCCCTAGTCAATGTCATTGTTATGAAATTAAACTGAATATATTTTCGTTCTCAAGTTTCCTATCATGAAACTCCATTTTATAAGATTTAAAAGATAGCTGCATGGTTTAAAAATAACCATGACAATGAGATATAAGAACCAACTGAAAAAACGATCCAAAATATTTCATGTTTATTTTGGAACAGAACAAACATTCTACTGTATTCTCTTACCTCCGATGGAGATAATTGCATTGAAGCACTGATCCCTAAGGGGAAGATTAAGGTTGTCACATACCGAGACTTCACAGCCTTTCTTCCTTGCAATCTTTATCAAAGGCTCACAGTAGTCACAGCCCAGATTAAACACCTGACTGTTGATATTGAGATACTTTCCAGTCCCACATCCTACAAAACAATAAGCTTTATTACACAGGAAGCAACCTATTATGAGATTCCTTCACCCCACCTCTCATCCCTCATGGAAAAGTGAAAACACTTGGTGCCAAAATACTCCTGTAAATCTTTTAATTTTAAAACCATCCTAGAAAATGCAATGATCCTGCTTCATTCCCACTGAAATCATTTTGTCTCTGTAAAATTATATATTCACATAATCAGACATGGAACGGTATCTACAACAGCAACATGAAAGCTTTGTAAATTCATGGCACAGTGGTACAGATCATCAATAAATCATGAACAAAATTAAAGGCCAAAATTCTCCTCTTCGATCCACAATGTATATATTTATTCAGTTCCTTCTGATGTCAATGGAAATTTTCTGCACACGCAACTGCACCCAATTCCTCCCATACTAAAAACTAGACTACGCAATGGATTTCTCTTTGGATGGGCTGGGGAGGTAGAGGAGAAAGGAATCCTCCCCCAACAAGCCATGGACTACTCTGCAGCGCAGTTGCTACTGCACACATCCCTAATGCAGCCCCTTCATGAGGAGTGAGGGAGCAAACAGGAGGATCAATGAAGCAGCAGCTCCTTCAGCCCTCTCCCTGATCTCCACCCTGTAGCCACTGTTGAGCTAAGCTCCATGTCATATATGCCCCCCTCCAGGAACCTAGGAATATTGCCCTGCACATTGTGCAACAGTTCTACTGCCAGTGAGACATCTGTGGTTGCAGAGGAAAGGGCAGGATTTGCCCCACACTGCTGAATACGGATCTGCAGCACAGACGAGAGAGGACAATTTTAACCTCCAAACACAGACTTGAAAATGACCGAAGTTCAATGGTTTCTATGCAACGAAGAACTATTTCAGTGTTACAGCCACATCCTCTTTCTGTTATTGTTTTGATCAGTTACAACTGCACATTTGTATGTGTAATGGGCATCTATAGAATGTGTCTTCTACCTGGAAGTATGTTGAGAAATATTTAAGGATCAGTGCTGTTCTACACTGAAATATTCCAGAGTGCTCTTCAATACCATATGCATTACAGGCACTTTTCAAAATTAGATTAAGAAACATTCAGCACAGTTATGGGTCAGTGGTAGAGAACAGTATCTGAAAGTTTACACCCTGGAGGCAGGGGAACAGCTAGGCAAAGAGAACCATTTTATTCTTAGTAATTCAATTTAAAGGCCTGAGTTATCTTTAGAAACAGCACTGCAGCTTGCAGCCCTGCTGCTTTCATTGATGATAATGTGCAACATTATCTACAAAGACAGCACAGTAACTGTGAGAGAACAGCAGAACACTCAAAGTGGTAAAAAAGAGCACATTGCTAGAGCAAAAATCCAGCATTATTCCTAAGAATGGTGCTCAAGAGAAATGAAAGAGACTAATATATTAAAGCAGTTCAAAGAAAATATGAGATGAAAAATTAAGATATGCATGTTAATAAGAGAGGGGGAGTTGTTAAATCAGAACAAAAGTATAATTGATTATGTTCGTAGCAGTAACACTCAATTAAAATGTAAATTGTGTGTATATTGATTAAAATGCTTTAATTCAGTTATTTGACAGGTAGTTTTTGCAGAAGAGTTTTTATAATCTCAGTGCATACTCTGGAATAAGGGAACCAAAAATACTGTTGTGCTACCAACAAATGCTTCTGTTGTAATAATTGTGAGCCTGACTAGTGGAAAGTGGGTGGAGGTTCATGAATTGCTACAATGACCTGTTATATAAAATTGTTTAAGAAAAGCTGTAAGAAGGAGACAGACTGAATTACTTTAAACAGAACATTTTTACTGATACCAGTCAACTACTTTGTTAAGAGTACGACTGGTAAAAAATAGGAATAAGGGACAGGAAATCAATGGACCAAATTGGTGCTTCAGAAATTAGGCCTCATTGTTGGGCAAAATAATTAGAGGATGGCCCAATCCACCCATTAAACCCTTAAACAGAGGCTTGAGGGAGAACAAGGAACTTTTACCATCACAGCAGCTGCAGCAGCAGGAGTGTTGCCATGACATCAGACCTTAATAGCCTACGGGGAAGGCGGACCACCATCACGTCATCAGTGAGGATCCCAGCCTGATACATGTGAGATCCCGCTCTGTCTCCCTTCCCTCGTGTGTCCCTTTCCATTCCCCATTATATTCCTCCTGTCCTACCTCTCTCTTGGCTTTTTGCCTGACCCTGAAATCAACTGCATTGCACAGCATCAGCATGGCGAGATGAGATGGCCAATCCAGCTCTGCTCGCCTGAGAAGGACCAGTGAAGCTGAGATGATGTCCCTGATCAGAAAGGTGAGCCAGGATCCAGAACAACAGCTGTCGTGGCTGATCAGCCAGCCCAATGCATCCATCAGTGACTGAGCAACCACCCTATATCCTCAGAACCTCAACAAAAGCTATATTTCCCCTGGTGTCTGTCAGCTTTTCGAAAGCGGGACGGTGACTATCATTCCCAACTAAGATTTGAACAACAGAACTAACTCTTTCTTCCCCACCAAGAAGGACTGTTTGGCAGAATAAGAGACTCTAACCCTATATTCACCCTCTTCAAAAGAGCATTTGATAGGTTTTAAGTTTGTTTTGCATCATCACTCAATTTCAGTTTCAAAGCTTTTTGCCTTGTTTTGTTTCTTTTCCTTTTGTGTGTTTTTATTGGTAAGTTTCTAACCTTTGGCATGAATTTTATAGTATGTTTGCCATGGTACTAAGCAGACTGAGGTCTTTATATAAGCACCAAACCACGAACCTTCTTTAACACTGTTTAATGTTGGACAGTGACAGGGTCATGTTAATACCTTTGACTCTTTGGGCCCTTTATTCCATCTAAATGAATACAACAGTTCACATTTCCACATCAGAATGCAACTTAATATTTCTAACCCTTCTAGTGCCCCATGATACTGTATGTACATGGTATTAATTTGTAATAGTATTTAGTAATAAGGCAATAAGCGGGCAGTTCCTTTTTATGAAGCTGTAGCAAGGAACAATCAGCATGGATTCACCAAGGGAAGGTCATGCCTGACTAATCTAATCGCCTTCTATGATCAGATTACTGGTTCTGTGGATGAAGGGAAAGCAGTGGATGTATTGTTTCTTGACTTTAGCAAAGCTTTTGACACGGTCTCCCACAGTATTCTTGTCAGCAAGTTAAAGAAGTATGGGCTGGATGAATGCACTATAAGGTGGGTAGAAAGTTGGCTAGATTGTCAGGCTCAACGGGTAGTGATCAATGGCTCCATGTCTAGATGGCAGCCGGTATCAAGTGGAGTGCCCCAAGGGTCGGTCCTGGGGCCGGTTTTGTTCAATATCTTCATAAATGATCTGGAGGATGGTGTGGATTGCACTCTCAGCAAATTTGCGGATGATACTAAACTAAGAGGAGTGGTAGATACGGTGGCAGGTAGGGATAGGATACAGAGGGACCTAGACAAATTGGAGGATTGGGCCAAAAGAAATCTGATGAGGTTCAACAAGGATAAGTGCAGGGTCCTGCATTTAGGACGGAAGAATCTAATGCACCGCTACAGACTAGGGACCGAATGGCTAGGCAGCAGTTCTGCAGAAAAGGACCTAGGGGTGACAGTGGACGAGAAGCTGGATATGAGTCAACAGTGTGCCCTTGTTGCCAAGAAGGCGAATGGCATTTTGGGATGTATAAGTAGGGGCATAGCCAGCAGATCGAGGGACGTGATCGTTCCCCTCTATTCGACATAAGTGAGGCCTCATCTGGAGTACTGTGTCCAGTTTTGGGCCCCACACTACAAGAAGGATGTGGAAAAATTGGAGAGAGTCCAGCGAAGGGCAACAAAAATGATTAGGGGTCTGGAACACATGACTTATGAGGAGAGGCTGAGGGAACTGGGATTGTTTAGTCTGCAGAAGAGAAGAATGAGGGGGGATTTGATAGCTGCTTTCAACTACCTAAGAGGTGGTTCCAAAGAGGATGGCTCTAGACTATTCTCAATGGTAGAAGATGACAGGACAAGGAGTAATGGTCTCAAGTTGCAGTGCCGGAGGTTTAGGTTGGAGGTTAGGAAAAACTTTTTCACTAGGAGGTTGGTGAAACACTGGAATGCGTTACCTAGGGAGGTGGTAGAATCTCCTTCCTTAGAAGTTTTTAAGGTCAGGCTTGACAAAGCCCTGGCTGGCATGATTTAATTGGGGATTGGTCCTGCTTTGAGCAGGGGGTTGGACTAGATGACCTCCTGAGGTCCCTTCCAACCCTGATATTCTATGATTCTATGGGTATGTCTACACTACGGAATAAGGTCGAATTTATAGAAGTCGGTTTTTTAGAAATCGGTTTTATATATTCGAGTGTGTGTGTCCCCACAGAAGTGCATTAAGTGCATTAACTCGGCGGAGTGCTTCCACAGTACCGAGGCTAGAGTCGACTTCCAGAGCGTTGCACTGTGGGTAGCTATCCCACAGTTCCCGCAGTCTCCGCTGCCCATTGGAATTCTGGGTTGAGATCCCAATGCCTGATGGGGCTGAAACATTGTCGCGGGTGGTTCTGGGTACATATCGTCAGTCCCCCCTTCCCTCCCTCCCTCCCTCCGTGAAAGCAAGGGCAGACAATCGTTTCGCGCCTTTTTTCGTGAGTTACCTGTGCGGACGCCATACCACCGCAAGCATGGGGCCCGCTCAGGTAACCGTCACCGTATGTCTCCTGGGTGCTGGCAGACGCGGTACAGCATTGCTACACAGTAGCAGCAACCCATTGCCTTGTGGCAGCAGATGGTACAATACGACTGGTAGCCGTCCTCGTCATGTCCGAGGTACTCCTGGTCTCCTGTGTGAGGTCGATCAGGAGCGCCTGGGCAGACATGGGCGCAGGGACTAAATTTTTAGTGACTTGACCAGGTCATTCTCTTAAGTCCAGCAGTCAGTCCTATTGAACCGTCTTATGGTGAGCAGGTAGACAATATGTCTTTCTGCACCGTCTGCTGCCAGCCAAAGATGTAAAAGATAGATGGAGTGGATCAAAACAAGAAATAGACCAGATTTGTTTTGTACTCATTTGCCTCCTCCCCTGTCTAGGGGACTCATTCCTCTAGTCACACTGCAGTCACTCACAGAGAAGGTGCAGCGAGGTAAATCTAGCCATGTATCAATCAGAGGCCAGGCTAACCTCCTTGTTCCAATAAGAACAATAACTTAGGTGCACCATTTCTTATTGGAACCCTCCGTGAAGTCAACCCTGTAAGCCGTGTCCTCAGTCGCCCCTCCCTGCGTCAGAGCAACGGCAAACAATCGTGCATCTAGTTGAGAGTGCTGTCCAGAGCAGTCACAATGGAGCACTCTGATTGGGCTAAAACATTGTCGCGGGTGGTTCTGGGTCCATATTGTCCAGCCCCCGTTCCCTCCCTCCCTCCGTGAAGGCAAGGACAGACAATCATTTTGCGCCTTTTTTCCTGAGTTACCTGTGCGGACGCCATACCACCGCAAGCATGGAGCCCGCTCAGGTAACTGTCACCGTATGTCTCCTGGGTGCTGGCAGACGCGGTACGGCATTGCTACACAGTAGCAGCAACCCATTGCCTTCTGGCAGCAGACGGTACAGTACGACTGGTAGCCGTCCTCGTCATGTCCGAGGTGTTCCTGGTCGCCTGTGTGAGGTCGATCAGGAGCACCTGGGCAGACATGGGCGCAGGGACTAAATTTTTAGTGACTTGACCAGGTCATTCTCTTTAGTCCAGCAGTCAGTCCTATTGAACCGTCTTATGGTGAGCAGGCAGGCAATATGGATTGCTAGCAGTCCTATTGCACCGTCTTCTGCCGAGCAGCCATGAGATGTGGATGGCATGCAGTCCTTCTGCACCGTCTGCTGCCAGCCAAAGATGTAAAAGATAGATGGAGTGGATCAAAACAAGAAATAGACCAGATTTGTTTTGTACTCATTTGCCTTCTCCCCTGTCTAGGGGACTCATTCCTCTAGGTCACACTGCAGTCACTCACAGAGAAGGTGCGGCGAGGTAGATCTAGCCATGTATCAATCAGAGGCCAGGCTAACCTTCTTGTTCCAATAAGAACAATAACTTAGGTGCACCATTTCTTATTGGAACCCTCCGTGAAGTCCTGCCTGAACTACTCCTTGATGTAAAGCCACCCCCTTTGTGGATTTTAGCCCCCTGAAGCCAACCCTGTAAGCCGTGTCGTCAGTCGCCCCTCCCTCCGTCAGAGCAACGGCAGACAATCATTCCGCGCCTTTTTTCTGTGCGGACGCCATACCAAGGCAAGCATGGAGTCCGCTCAGCTCACTTTGGCAATTAGGAGCACATTAAACACCACACGCATTATCCAGCAGTATATGCAGCACCAGAACCTGGCAAAGCGCTACCGGGCGAGGAGGCGACGTCAGCGCGGTCACGTGAGTGATCAGGACATGGACACAGATTTCTCTGAAAGCATGGGCCCTGCCAATGCATGCATCATGGTGCTAATGGGGCAGGTTCATGCTGTGGAACACCGATTCTGGGCTCGGGAAACAAGCACAGACTGGTGGGACCGCATAGTGTTGCAGGTCTGGGACGATTCCCAGTGGCTGCGAAACTTTCGCATGCGTAAGGGCACTTTCATGGAACTTTGTGACTTGCTTTCCCCTGCCCTGAAGCGCATGAATACCAAGATGAGAGCAGCCCTCACAGTTGAGAAGCGAGTGGCGATAGCCCTGTGGAAGCTTGCAACGCCAGACAGCTACCGGTCAGTTGGGAATCAATTTGGAGTGGGCAAATCTACTGTGGGGGCTGCTGTGATGCAAGTAGCCCACGCAATCAAAGATCTGCTGATATCAAGGGTAGTGACCCTGGGAAATGTGCAGGTCATAGTGGATGGCTTTGCTGCAATGGGATTCCCTAACTGTGGTGGGGCCATAGACGGAACCCATATCCCTATCTTGGCACCGGAGCACCAAGCCGGCGAGTATATAAACCACAAGGGGTACTTTTCAATAGTGCTGCAAGCTCTGGTGGATCACAAGGGACGTTTCACCAACATCAACGTGGGATGGCCGGGAAAGGTACATGACGCTCGCATCTTCAGGAACTCTGGTCTGTTTCAAAAGCTTCAAGAAGGGACTTTATTCCCAGACCAGAAAATAACTGTTGGGGATGTTGAAATGCCTATATGTATCCTTGGGGACCCAGCCTACCCCTTAATGCCATGGCTCATGAAGCCGTACACAGGCAGCCTGGACAGTAGTCAGGAGCTGTTCAACTACAGGCTGAGCAAGTGCAGAATGGTGGTAGAATGTGCATTTGGACGTTTAAAGGCGCGCTGGCGCAGTTTACTGACTCGCTTAGACCTCAGCGAAACCAATATTCCCACTGTTATTACTGCTTGCTGTGTGCTCCACAATATCTGTGAGAGTAAGGGGGAGACGTTTATGGCGGGGTGGGAGGTTGAGGCAAATCGCCTGGCTGCTGGTTATGCGCAGCCAGACACCAGGGCGGTTAGAAGAGCACAGGAGGGCGCGGTACGCATCAGAGAGGCTTTGAAAACCAGTTTCATGACTGGCCAGGCTATGGTGTGAAAGTTCTGTTTGTTTCTCCTTGATGAAACCCCCCGCCCCTTGGTTCACTCTACTTCCCTGTAAGCTAACCACCCTCCCCTCCTCCCTTTGATCACCGCTTGCAGAGGCAATAAAGTCATTGTTGCTTCACATTCATGCATTCTTTATTCATTCATCACACAAATAGGGGGATGACTACCAAGGTAGCCCAGGAGGGGTGGTGGAGGAGGGAAGGAAAATGCCACACAGCACTTTAAAAGTTTACAACTTTAAAATTTATTGAATGACAGCCTTCTTTTTTTGGGGCAATCCTCTGTGGTGGAGTGGCTGGTTGGCCGGAGGCCCCCCCACCGCGTTCTTGGGCATCTGGGTGTGGAGGCTATGGAACTTGGGGAGGAGGGCGGTTGGTTACACAGGGGCTGTAGTGGCAGTCTGTGCTCCAGCTGCCTTTGCTGCAGCTCAACCATACACTGGAGCATACTGGTTTGGTCCTCCAGCAGCCTCAGCATTGAATCCTGCCTCCTCTCATCACGCTGCCGCCACATTAGAGCTTCAGCCCTCTCTTCAGCCCGCCACTTACTCTCTTCAGCCCGCCACCTCTCCTCCTGGTCATTTTGTGCTTTCCTGCACTCTGACATTATTTGCCTCCACGCATTCGTCTGTGCTCTGTCAGTGTGGGAGGACAGCACGAGCTCGGAGAACATTTCATCTCGAGTGCGTTTTTTTTTCTTTCTAACCTTCACTAGCCTCTGGGAAGGAGAAGATCCTGTGATCATTGAAACACATGCAGCTGGTGGAGAAAAAAAAAGGGACAGCGGTATTTAAAAAGACACATTTTATAAAACACTGGCTACACTCTTTCAGGGTAAACCTTGCTGTTAACATTACATACATAGCACATGTGCTTTCATTACAAGGTCGCATTTTGCCTCCCCCCACCGTGTGGCTACCCCCTCAACCCTCCCCCCTCCCTGTGGCTAACAGCGGGGAACATTTCTGTTCAGCCGCAGGCAAACAGCCCAGCAGGAATGGGCTCCTCTGAGTGTCCCCTGAAGAAAAGCACCCTATTTCAACCAGGTGACCATGGATTATATCTCACTCTCCTGAGGATAACACAGAGAGATAAAGAACGGATGTTGCTTGAACGCCAGCAAACATACACTGCAATGCTTTGTTGTACAATGATTCCCGAGTACGTGTTACTGGCCTGGAGTGGTAAAGTGTCCTACCATGAAGGACGCAATAAGTCTGCCCTCCCCAGAAACCTTTTGCAAAGGCTTTGGGAGTATATCCAGGAGAGCCGCGAATGCCAGGGCAAAGTAATCCTTTCACATGCTTGCTTTTAAACCATGTATAGTATTTTAAAAGATACACTCACCGGAGGTCCCTTCTCCGCCTGCTGGGTCCAGGAGGCAGCCTTGGGTGGGTTCAGGGGGTACTGGCTCCAGGTCCAGGGTGAGAAACAGTTCCTGGCTGTCGGGAAAACCGGTTTCTCCCCTTGCTTGCTGTGAGCTATCTACAACCTCGTCATCATCATCATCTTCTTCGACCCCAAAACCTGCTTCCGTATTGCCTCCATCTCCATTGAAGGAGTCAAACAACACGGCTGGGGTAGTGGTGGCTGAACCCCCTAAAATGGCATGCAGCTCATCATAGAAGCGGCATGTTTGGGGCTCTGACCCGGAGCGGCCGTTCGCCTCTCTGGTTTTCTGGTAGGCTTGCCTCAGCTCCTTCAGTTTCACGCGGCACTGCTTCGGGTCCCTGTTATGGCCTCTGTCCTTCATGCCCTGGGAGATTTTGACAAAGGTTTTGGCATTTCGAAAACTGGAACGGAGTTCTGATAGCACGGATTCCTCTCCCCATACAGCGATCAGATCCCGTACCTCCCGTTCGGTCCATGCTGGAGCTCTTTTGCGATTCTGAGACTCCATCATGGTCACCTCTGCTGATGAGCTCTGCATGGTCACCTGCAGCTTGCCATGCTGGCCAAACAGGAAATGAGGTTCAAAAGTTCGCGGTTCTTTTCCTGTCTACCTGGCCAGTGCATCTGAGTTGAGAGTGCTGTCCAGAGCGGTCAAAATGGAGCACTCTGGGATAGCTCCCGGAGGCCAATACCGTCGAATTGTGTCCACAGTACCCCAAATTCGACCTGGCAAGGCCGATTTAAGCGCTAATCCACTTGTCAGGGGTGGAGTAAGGAAATCGATTTTAAGAGCCCTTTAAGTCGAAATAAAGGGCTTCATCGTGTGGACGGGTGCAGGTTTACATCGATTTAATGCTGCTAAATTCGACCTAAAGTCCTAGTGTAGACCAGGGCTAAGATTGTATGATAGGTCAGCCACCTCACATGCACCCCTCATGGCGGGGATGCCTCTGCAGTGCCCTGCCTCAGTTTACCCCTTGGTTCCTCAATAAACTTAAAAAGAGGCTTTCACAAGTCTAGTAACAGCCCTTCTTGAGATCTGATTTTATTAACAAAGTTCCAAAACAAACCCAAGAAGCTCTTAAGCAAGGCACAGCCCCTCCCCCCTGAGGTACTCTGTCTTACTGCTCTCTAAGGCACTGGAAAAAACACAAGGCCTGCCCTCCCTTCTTTGTCTCTCCCCAAAAGAAAAACAAAACTTCCAGCTGGGTCTTTCTACCCAGCCATAACTCCCTTCCTCTGGGATGACTGCAGGAGAGACTCTCTTCCTGCAACTTTACTCTGCCATCCCTCTTGGCTATTCACAGGTCTCTGTGTTTCTACCCCCTCAGAGGCCTGGTTCAGTCACATGACCACCTGTCACATGCCTCGATTCATACTCTCCACCCAAGGAGGTAAATAGCTGGGTCACAGGTGGGCTGAGACCTATCTCCCTTTAGAAGGGGCAGCCACCATGTGACAGAAGCAATAATCAATTCCTATGTAAACAAATTACAAGGTCAGAGGCTGAGTAAGTTATCCTAATGACGGTACAATATAAGGATCATTGACCAAGGGACATCCCATCCTATTATCATTAGTATGCTATGTGTAAAACAAACAAACAAAAGTTTTTAACAAAGAATGTCCTGTTAAATAAAAAGGATTTCAGCATTCTAGGCTATCAATTAACATATCTACTCTCAAAAGCATTCAAATATTTAAAAGAAGAAAAAAATGAATACATAAAAGTACTCTGAGATCTCTGTGATTAGGACCCGTTCAAAAAAAGTGAACTCCACCACGAACTCCTTTCCCAGTTTTGCCTGACACTACTGGTAAGTTATGCATCTCAGAGAGAACTCACACCAGGTGAATTGCTCATAAATATGCTCAGGACAGACAGAAATACTGACCTGTTCATCTGGAAACTATATTCTTAGTACCTTAACTGGTGCATTTGTGTGGCACTTATGCCAGATCCTCTAAGGTAGTTAGTCACCTAACTCCCACTGGCACCTAACTACCTTTGAGAATCTGGACCTGTCTCTCTAGCCTAATGTGCAGGGCATCCCCTTTGGATGACATGATGTCCAGGAGACACTAGAGCAAAGTAAAAAGTGTCCACAGGTTTAGTTTCAAGCTTTTGCAAAGAGAAAAGACATTATAACTGAAAATTGTGCTGGCACAAAGCAAAACAAAATAAAACCCTAAACTCTACACAAGGCCTGGATCTTTTAGGCATCATAAACCCTGGCTTGATTAAAATATACACAGAAGTACTCTTGAGTACATCAGGCCATGCTCAGGAGTATTATTATGCTCACTTTGTAGGCATGTGCCTTCACTGTCAGGGGTATTGTAGCCTGGAGCACGACGTCACAGCACCACTCAGGCTTCGTTCCCACCATCGATAGTGTAGGGAGTGACTCGCCCATCCCAGCTGGGCTCCAATCCCACTGTTGCTGCCACTGGCATCATTGCACTGGGCCTGAGGCGACCTGCCAGGCAGACAGCCTGGAGGTATGAGCAGGGGTGGGGGTCAGCAGTACTGCTCCCACCAGAAGCGGGGCTGGAGCTCAGGGAGAGGCAGGACTGGGCACGGCCTCCCTGTGGGAAGGGTTGCAACCTCACAAGCCTCAGCCCTCTCTGACATCCCCATTCCTTCCTTGGAGCCCCCATCCCCACACACATTGAACTGGGAGGCTACATCCGCCCCTGGTTTTCCTCAGTTTGGGAAAGGCCATTACGTTTGAATACTGAAAACGTGAACTTCACACTGTTTTAGAAAGCAAACAGTATGTATTTTGGTAAAGGGTAGACATGCAAAGGGGAAGTTTTGATCTGATAGAGCAATAAGATATGTGATAACACATTCCTCTCAATTTTCTTTGATTTTCGGGGACTGTATGTCCATTACCTCATATGCTGTTAAGAATATCCCTACACACTAGATTTCAAGGACAAGTATGATAAACATAATGCGTAAAACAAATGATGACAGGATTTTTCATTCAATAAATACAGTAACTTACCTATATCAGCAATGAGACTGCCAGGCTTTTGCTCCAACAGAAACTGACGAACACGAGGCCATGCTTTGCTTTGCAGGTCATTAAAACAGGAGGCTGTGCTTTCATACACACTATGTACATGCTGATTTTCCAGCTGAGTAGCCTCATGTTCCATCCTGAACACAGCATAAGACACAACAGACAAATATTACATACAGAACAGAAATTGTAGTAGCAGAGGTTGTAAATGTTTGTAGTATTTGACAACTCATGCCTCTATACATTCACATTTATAAAATTATAAGACTCATTTATAAAATGCCTTTTCATCACATAGGGTCAGTTACTGTGCCACTGAAGTCAGTGGGAGTTTTTCCTTTGACTTCAGTGGGTATAGGATTATGCCCAAAGAGCATCCCGCAATAACATGTGTACCAGTATTCATATTTACAGGATAATTTTACCAATGAAATGCAGGCATCTATGGGGTGGAACACATCAGAGATTTCACAATGCACAACAACATTACACAATAGTTTAGGGCACAAAGTAAAGAATACTGTATCCAATTGAAACTGTAGGTAAATTTAGGTAGGCAGAATATAATTACCTGAATTGAAATTTGGCCAGGACATTGACACTAACACCCTTTAACCATGTGTAACGCCGACAGATCCCGGTTGTCGGCAGCCGGGATCAAACCAGGAACCTCTGGAGCTTAGTGCATGAGCCTCTACTGCATGAGCAAAAAGCCAACTGTCTGTTAGCTAAGGCTGTAAAGCAGACTCATTAACCTCTCTCTCTAAGCGGTCTCGGTGCCATTAGATGGGACAGAACACCACACCTAGGAAGTGTGCGGATTACATACTTCCCGTAGCTGAGGAGCGCATCCCGAGCTTCAGAGTCTTCCCAGTTGAAATCCCGGATGAGCCCCCACTTGTAACGCCGACAGACCCACCTCTGGAGCTTAGTGCATGAGCCTCTACTGCTGGGGTGGGCAAACTTTTTGGCCTGAGGGCCACACTCGGGTTGCAAAACTGCATGGAGGGCTAGGTAGGGAAGGCTGTGTCTCCCCAAACAGCCTGGCCCCCGCCCCCATCTGCCCACTCCCACTTCCCGCCCCCTGACTGCCCCCCTCAGAACCCCCGACCCATCCAACTCCCCCAGCTCCTTGTCCCCTAACCTCCCCCTTGCCAGGACCCCCCCACCCCTAACCGCCCCCCAGGGACCCCACCCCCTATCCAACCCTCCTGCCCAACCCCCCTGCTTCCAGTTCCCTGACTGCCCCGACCCCTATCCACACCCCTGCCCCCTGACAGACCCCCCCAGGACTCCCACACTTATCCAACCCCCTCCCCATTCCCCATCCCCTGACCGCCCTCCACAACATCTGCCCTATCCAACTGCCCCCTGCTCCCTTTCCCCCAACTGCCCTGACCCCTATCCACACCCCCACCCCAACCGCCCCCTGGGACCCCACCCCCTATCCAATGCTCCCTGTCCCCTGACTGCCCCCCGGAAACCCCCGCCCCTTATCCAACCCCCCGGCCCTGGCCCCCTTATCATGCCGCTCAGAGCAGCATGTCTGGCAGCCGTGCCCCCAGGCCGGAGCCAGACACGCTGCAACGCTGCTTGGCAGTAGCGCACAACCCCACTGCCCAGAGCGCTGCCCACGCGGCGGTGTAGCTGTGGGGGAGGGGCTGGGGGCTAGCCTCCCCAGCTGGGAGCTCAAGGACTGGGCAGGATGGTCCTTCGCGGGCTGGATGTGGCCCGCGGGCCACAGTTTGCCCAATTCTGCTCTACCACATAAGCTAAAAGCCATATGGATCTTAGCTAAGATTATAAAGCAAACTCATTAATCTCTCTCTCTAAGTGGTCTCGGTGCCACTAGATGGGACAGAGCACCACACCCAGGAGGTGTGTGGGTTACACATGCAAAAAAGGGCAATCTCTAATGGTCTAGAGCTAGTTGGAAAATTTTCGTCAAAACAAAGTTTCAACAAAAATTATGATTTTTTCCATTTTCTACCGAGTTTAGTAAGGACCTCAGTATAATGACTCATCTGAAAGATGGCACCTTTAACAGCACAGTGCTCCTAAGGCCATGCTGGATGGGTACAGAGTCAGAGATAAGGACCTCCACTGAATCATCACCATTACTTTTTTACTTTTTCTTGATGTTCTTCAATCCAAGTATCCACCAGGCCATCCTTCTTTATCTCCTGAGGCCTGATGAGATTACAGGCCAAGATGTTATGGCTGCAAGCATTTATATGGCATTCTTCATATTTACTCACATTACTGATGGCCTAGTCAGAAATTACTCCTCCACATCAGAAAAACAGGACTCATTAATCATGGAGTGTTTTTATCCAAGTTGCCAGCAGAAACTAAAGCCTGAAGATCTCCCCTGAAGAATCAAGTAATATATTGTATAGATGAAAATACCAAAGTGATTCATTTGGTTGCATTTGAAAATCTCAGAAGCCACACTTGACACTTGACATATAACACATTCCTCTGGATTTTCAGGTACTGTTTATTTCTGGAATCACCTTCTACCTATCCTCTTTAATGTTGCAATAACTTATTAAGAGGCAGGATTGAAACAGCAAAACAAAATGGTATGTGAAATAATGTAAATTATTTAAGGCCCCAATCCTGCAACACTTTACACATGTTCTAAACTTTGAGTGTGTAAGTAGCCCCATTGGCTTCAATGGTATTTGTGTGCTTAAAATTAAGCACATATGTGTGTGTTTACAAGATTGGAGCCTAACTCTTCATCTATTTTATCTGGTTTTTGGCCTCTGGTATGCAGGAGCTTAGGCTGGATGATCATAGTATTTAATCACTATGACTCTCTCTTCAAACCATTTACATTTACAGTCTTCAGAACCCTCACTTTCCTCATTTCTTAAATAGTCCATAATTTTTTGTAACTAACTGTTAAAGAATTGTCCCAGGTTTAACTATCAGAGCACTTATGGGTGCATAAAACAACATTTTTACAACTTTTCAGCATCATTTTACAATACTTTAATTTGCTTTCAATTAACATGCATTTAGTGTCATTTTGAGGTGGTACAAAACTGTAACAAATCTGAGAAACAGTGACTTATGCAGAAGTGCATTGTAATGAAGCATAGACATAAAAGGATGTAGCATATATTAGGGTTTATTGACTCTGTATTTCTTCAGAGTGCCATTTCGAGTAACATTGTTGAGCACGTTAGGCTGGGTTACTTTCAGTAATTCCAAATTAGTTATTCATATACTCTTTCTAAAACCCAAATATTTTCTCTCAATACCGTTAAATAAAACAGGTCAGTTATGTTTTATCTTCTTTTCAGTCTACTGCTTTCTCTTCCTTTACCTCAAAAGATCTATTTTATTTTACTTTCTCACTGCCTGAAGTCTTCCTTCTCCATTCGTAAGCCAAGCTCCAAAGGCTTTTAATCATTTTCCTTTGTCCTTCAGTATACTCCTTGCTCTCTGTTTTATATTTGACGCTCAGTTACATTGTGTTCAGTGTTTCTAACTGTACTTATCTTCCTTCTTGAAGCCTTTTCTTCTATTCCTGAAGTTCTCAAACAAAAATGAAATGTTTTCAACTATTCAAATTAAATTCAAACACCCTGAAGAACTGCCAGTTTATACCAACAATACAATTAATTAGCTCATTTGAAGGTTAAATCAGTTGTTTCACGTAATACCAAAGTCAACATGAGCTTAAGCTAGTGGGTGATAAAAACTATAGTTTTAATTAATAAGCACAAAACTTCACTTTAACTAAGATATCTCAATTTAATTCTCATGTAGGATGAGGTTTAGTTTTGTTTCTTACCCAGTGAATTATAAAACTAGTAGGTGAAAGTGAAGCTGCTCAAGAGCATAGGAGCTGGAAGAAGGGGTGTTCGGGGTGCTGCCGCACCCCCTGGCTTGAAGTAGTTTCCATCATGTACAGCAGTGGTGGGCAACCTGCGGCCCACGGGCTGCAAGCGGTCCATCAGGGTAATCAGCTAGCGGGCCATGAGCTGCAGGTGGCCATGCCTCCAGACGGTCAATGTAAACAAACTGTCTCATGGCCCACCAGCGGATTACCCTGACGGGCTGCGTACAGCCTGAGGACCGCAGGTTGCCCACCACTGATCTACAGGGTTTACAGTTTGGTTCAATGGCTCTCAGCACTTCCACTATAAATATTGCTCCAGCACCCTGGCTCAAGAGAACATGTGGAAAAGTTTCTTGGGCTCCATTTTAGGCCTGATCCAAAGCCCATGTGGAGCCAATGGGAGGTTTTCCACTGATTTTGATGGGCTGTGGAACAGGTCCTGTTAAAGCAGCCACACCCAACCCCAAAACAGCATCACCAATAAGTGAAGCTGTTAGGTGTCATTTATCCTATCTATTTCCTTTTCAGCTCTCCTATTCGCTGTAATTGGTTTTGACTTTTCTCCTATACTGGACATCTACAGGTTTCCCTGTACCTGGTAGAAGTGCATTTAGTAAAACTGCTGCATCCCATATTGCTAAGCTTTACATTTATCTTCAATTTGGGGTTCTGAAGCTGCTAGAGCACTTTATTTTTCAGTTATGACTAGTAGCTTACATCACATCCAGTGGAAAAGTGCTGTGTTAAGAATGAGATCACAGAGAGGTGATCACTACTTAGCTATTATGGCTATGGGCATGAAAGGAAATCTAAGATAGTGTGAATAGGTTCCCAGGGTCTTCATTTAATTTATGTATGCAGGGGAAATCTCACTGCCACTACATCAGATGGCAGGGGGGAGAAATGTTAATAGTTGAGAGATAAGAGTATCTCTCTGAGCCTTTTTCAGCTACCATTAACCACTGATAGGTAACTGGATAGATAGGTAGCTGAACGAAACTCAAACGCCTTTGCTCGCCTCCACATTCCATTTCTCTGCTTTCACTTTTTAATTACACATCCCTCATGTGCCTCTTTATTTTCAGAGTGTAGCTGTGTTAGTCTGTGTCAGCAAAAACAATGAGGAGTCCTTGTGGCACCTTAGAGACTAACAAATTTATTTGGGCATACGCTTTCATGGGCTAGAACCCACTTCATCAGATGCATCACGAAAGCTTATGCCCAAATAAATTTGTTAGTCTCTAAGGTGCCACAAGGACTCCTCGTTGTTTTTTCTTTATTTTCTGTATTCCTTCACTTGCATCACAAAGAGCAGCTACAACTCTTCTAGTTCTAGTTCTTCTATTTTTCCATTAACATTTTGAAACTTTTTCAATAATTAATTTGTCAAGAATTCAGCTATAAAAAAACCCTTGCTGCTTGCAAGTGTACTATTGACAAAATGCAAATTCTAGTATTCTACAAAGAAAGAGAATTAGAATTTCCCCCTCACTCTAGAATCCCCATGTTAGAGAATTACGTATTTTATAAATACAGCCTACTAACATTTAGAATTATAAAAGAAAATCCACTTATTTAAATAACATGTCAGAGTGTTGTGACTTAAAGAATATAGAATCACAGAAATTAAAGATGAAAAAGACTGATTAGGGTATTTAAACCATCACTTGCCAATGCAAGGTACTCTAGAATTTCAAGTACTTTTGACCAGCATAGTTTAAAATGTCTTCAGGGTTGGGCCTTCCACCACTTCCTTTTGGAGACTATTCCACAGTGTAATGGTTTTCATAATCAAGACATGTATACTCTGTCTGAAACATGATTTTGGAGCCAGTGTTGGAATGCCACAAGAAGTTCAAGCCCTCATGTGATTTCTAGTCCTGCCCAGGTAAAAATCCTTTTCCCTGGCTAACTTCCCACTTGCTCAACTTCCTAGGAACAGCAGCCAATGAGAGCTGCTGAAGGAGGCAGGCAGAGATTGTCCCCAGCCCTCAGGAGCCCAGAGGAGGTTTTAAGTAGAAGAAGGAGGAGAGTGAGCAGACAACGCCATTCTCACAGGAGGAGAGGGGGAAAGAGGAAGCAAAAAGAGTCCAGCAGTTCGGAGTGGCTCTGTTCCCTCCTTCCTTCCTGTGAAAAAATATCTGCCCTCTGCTCATCCCTCCCCTCTCCATCCCTGCAACACCAAGTCTGGGAAGAGGAAGATGGGGCAAGGGAGTGAAGAACCTCTGGAGCTTCCACCCTGGAGGTAGCTACAGAGATGTCCTTTTCTGCCCCTCCCCTACCGGGGAGAGGAGAATGAAGAACCCCTGGAGAGGCAGGAGAATCAGAGGACAGGGAGCAGAAGTGGGGCTGGGGAACCAAAATTGATATGTGGCTGGGGAGTGCATAATTAATTGCTTGGATGGGACATGGGCAGATGTAGGGCTAGTTGGAGGACAGAATTGCTCAACCGTTAATGGTAGCCATCAAAAGGCCTACTAGAGACCAGCAAGGTAAGGCTGTCAAGGTCACCTATACACTGTGATCTCCTGGGCTCCACACAAACATAAAATACCTTGTCAAAATATACAGTTCAACCCCCTCCAAAATCTCCTTGCAGTCCTCTCAACAACCACCACAAAGCCCACAATTTCCTCTCCAGCTTCCTGGAGTCTCTCAGCCTCTTGAGGTAGAAGGAAGCACCACCTTGCCTTCTCACTCCCTTACTCTAGAGCACAATCTATTGTACTCCTTTTCATGATGACTGCAAAAACCAAACATCCCTCACCACAACCATCAAAGAGAAGCTCATTCTTTGTGTTTATTATTCACAGTGACTACTCCCATTATATTGGAAAACAAAGAAAGATCAACAAAACCCGTAAGAGTATTATCACATACTAAATTGTTTCCTGGTATTAACCATTATGAAAAAATACCTTTATTAGTAGTAAATGAAACAATGAGGCAAAATCCTAATAATTCCACAGAGAATGGTTAAATCAATTGTAATCCAGGTTGTGAGCACTTGAGCAAAACTGAAGGCTGTGCATTTCTGGGAGATTACTGCTTGCATCAGGTGCATTAACCACCCATGAACTGTAATAACCCCCCGCAAAATTCATTGCCAGAAGCATCTTGGAAAGAAATGTTTAGACATATACATTTCCTCAGTACTACTTTACTGAAGCCTTGATCCTGCACTCCTTATTCAGACAAAATTCCCATTGATTTCAATAGGAATTTGCAACAATTTGAGCCTGGAGTTTTAAAGCTATTTCATGACTTGAATTATTCATAGGATTCATATAAGCTTGCAGTTACTATATTTTTGTTTATTAAAGAGAGAGAGGGAGAGGGAGAGAGAATCTCAACCTGTGCATGGAAGGATTAAAAGCATTATGAGTCTTCTTTGAAGCTGTTGGTCTAATTAAAAGTTTATTTCCTGCCAATGAATTGTAATAACTTGAATGAATACAGCATATAACATCTCTTGTGTGATTCAAGTGATAATATCTGCTACTTCCTACCCACTATCATATTCACATTTTGTTAATTTTGTTCTTGCTTCTCATGCTTTGTTTTCCAGTCCAGTGAAAACTATTAAATATTAACTGCAGTACATGGAATTTTGTTGTACATTTAGGACTATGTTCAGACTTCTTGATCTTGTATTTAGGTATCTCTAATTACTTTGCCTGGGCCCTGCATATCTAGAAAGTTACACTGTATGAGACGTGTATAGCTCAGCACTAATTCTGTTGGTGAACATGGGTATCAGCTACTTTTCACCTACTGTGACAAAGGTACAAACATTTAAAACCATTGAGAAGACAGCTCTTATCCACGAAAGTTGTGCAGCCTTTTTTGAGCTGCCGCTCCTCTATATTATCCCATCTAAAGGCCTAGTCCAGCTCCCATTGAAGTCTTTCCATCGACTTCAATGAGAATTGTATAAGAGCCTAAAAAGCTGAGACTGGAAGCAATATGGAACAGCTGAGCATCCTGACATAAAGTCTTAAGAGGGTTCTTTCCTACTGATGTTCTGCATATCTGAAAAACTCTGTCGTAGGTTATTCACTGATGTACATCTTTGGGATGAGGCTAAAAACTCTTGGTTTCACTCCAGTTTTGTGTGGATTTTTGTGTGCCCTTGTGTTACGACTGCATATCTTAGGATTTGTGTTGTTTCCTCACTGAAAGTTAATATAAATTGTCTTGTTTTTTTATAATGTTGCTTCATTTATTCTTATATTAAGGCTCACAGAATCCTTCAATGTTATTATTATTTATATGATGGTAGTACCCACAATGTACTAGGTCCTGTACAAATTCATGGAACGATGTAGTCCCATATCTAGCTTCCATTAATACTTACCATCCCCTGGAAATATGGGATAGACCCAACTACCTCACACATTCCCACAGGAGCTGTCTGTGTCCCAGGCCAGTTGTTCTCCCCAGGAATAGCTCTCTGGCAACTTCCCCGCCCTCTCTGTCCAGAGACTCTTTTTAACAACTTACTGTCCCCTTGATCTCTAGGTTCCCAGCCTTGGCAAACCTTCTGTGCAACTTTGGGCTGAAACTTGGAAATAGTATCTTTACCGCTAATAGCTCAGCCATTGTCTTGTAATTGCTCCCCAAGAGTTTGTTGGGAGGCTGCTTACCTAGAGCTATTGTGTTGCTTTCATGCTTGCTTTTTCAACACCCAACAGATCAACCCATTCATAGAGGAAACCCAATAACCTAGTATAGCTAAACAGTGACTATCTCACAGACCAGGTCTCATACAATATTGACACAATTATCACAGATCAGTATTCCTAGATTATTACATAGCAGTTCCATGTCCACCAGAGGGCCTTCCCCGAAGGCATAGAGCCAGCATAGCCATCTCTATACCACTTTCCCACACAACCTCTACTGTAGTAGTGTGCCAAGGCATGGTTAATATCTTCATTCTAGAGTTAACATGGGTGATTGGCACATGAGTTTGAGCATTCACACTGCAAAGCTCAAGGGTATCCACTCAACTGAGTCCATGGTGGACTCTATTCATTTAGAGGCACTAGGACTTCTGGGGCCACACCCCATGGTTCTTAGTGCAGCTCTAAGGTGCATCACTCTATAAATTATTTCATAGTATAAGAGAACTTGTCTGTCCTTCTTGGGCACTTGTGTGGAAGCTGTCTTAGCCCACCAATTAGTAAGTAAACCACCTCCAGCTTGGCACATTAAAGATTTCTGTCTGCAGCCTCTGTTCCAACCAGTGTCAAGACATAGATCCTGTTTTGAGTGATGACCTGATCGAACAGTTGACATCAGTGCAACTCCTATTTCAGAAACAGAGTGGAGATACAGGGCATAAGACATGGTAGAGGACATTTTGGCAGGGCTTGTCACCTTGAGAAGACAGCAACATGCCTTGCTAAGGAGATCATGCAGGCTGCAGACATGGCGGAGTGGAGGCAGCTGATGTGTGTTTTAATAGCTGTGTATTCCCTATATGCTGACTGCTGGTTTAGAGGAGTGGTGGATCTACATCATCTGCAGATGTGGATGACCAGCAGCAGGCCCAGAACTTCCACCTGAGGAATTTGCCTCAGCCCTTCAGAGCCAGAACATAGAAATGAGGGAAGTTATACCAGTCCAGAAGTGGGTTGCTCACGTTAGTGGCTAATCAGTTTAGTGTTGGCAAGTCAACGATCAGTGCTGTCATCATGGATGTTTGCAAGACAATTATTGCTTTGGTGCAGACACAAGCTGCATTCCCTCTAAGGTGCGTGCCTGGGCGGCTGCTCAAGAGGGCAACAAGGGCCGTGCATCTAATTAGTGGAGCTGCGCAAGTGTGGCTCCACTAATTAGGTGACTGGACCCTGGAGAGGAGGATGCACATGTAAGCTGGTGGTGTGCGGGGAATAGGTGGTAGTGTGGGGGGCAGTGGGGTGAGGGCTGGGGGGGGAGTTTGGGGCTTGAAGGGCTGCAGTGGCTGGGGAGCTCAGCCGGCCCCCTCCCCTGGCCATGGCTAAGTCACCACAGCTGGGCAGATACAAGCCTCCTCTCTCCCAGCCCTGTCTGGGCTAGGGCGGCTGGGGAGTGATGTGCCTCTTCTTTCCCAGCCCTGGCTGGGCTGCGGTGGCTGGGGAGAGAGGAGTCTGGGAGCCAATGGAGAACAAGGTAGTAAGCTCACAGTGGCTGGCAGTTGTATTTTGTACAAGCTGGTGTCTCTGTTGCTCAAACATTTAGCCCCAAGTACAGTGATAGTAATCAAGTCTGAAGGTGACAAACACATGGATTATTGGGGCTAGATCTTCAAGGAAGAAGGGGTAGAGGATTTTAGCAGCTGAAGGTGGAAGAAGGTGGTGTTGTAGTTGTGTGGTTCTGTTGTTTTTGGTTTTTTGCCACAGACCACTTTCAGGTTAGGAGGGTCCCTCCCAGCCATTGATACTACCTGGTCGTTTAGGGGACAGCGAGTGTCTCCCAGACAAACTACATCTCCCAGTGCTAATGGGAGTACTTGATCTTCAGCAGTGTTCACCAGCGGCACAGCACAGCTTTCAAATGGTTCCAAGGGCTTCTAGCACTTTATTGTGCAGGAGTTAGGGCCAAACTCTTGTCCAGCCCTCTCCCCAAATCAATTCTAAAACTTAATGGAAATCACTTGTCTGGATTGTTTGCGGAGAGGTATTGGAAACCATTAAGGCCAGATCCTTACTATCTGGTACAGTTCTGGCTCTTCAGAGTACTCTTCAGAGACTCATAGGTAGCAAGCACTATGTTTGGTGCTAAGTGTTTTGTAGGATGAAGAGATTATTTGCAAGCTCTTTGAAGCAGGGATTTGTCTGCAAACTCGGAAGCCATGTGTTACTGTGCTCTGTTTACTTAAGGGACTTGTAAAAACTTAATGAGCCTACTCTGAGTTTTTGAGTTAGTGACACATACAATGTGAAACCAGGAGAATTTTAACTTTGCCTGTTTCTACAGGGCTGTGTTGCACTTGCATAGCGTGGGTCCTAAGCACTCATTTAAAATGCCCATAACCAACCACTTGATGTCTTACTTCCCTTCTTATTTTCAATGTTGTCACTTGTTTGTTTGTGGTTTTGCTTGCTGTCTGTGTTGCTTTATTACTTATTTTTACTGTTCTATGTGTGAGCAATATTAATCAAATTAAGAGTTGACATCCTATAGAACTTGTATAAGTCTGAGTGAATGCCTTTTACTCTCCTTTCCAGTATCAGAAACTATTGTATTAATATCTGCGATGAGCATATGACTATTTCCAGTTGACTCATAGATTTGTTTAGCATCTTAAAGCTGAGCTGTGTGCAGATAATATGCATGCAAGAGGGATAGTTTTGTGAACTGTAAAAGTCCGTAGCATGCTAGTGTTTTGGCAGATGCTTCATTTTTTGAGAGCAGCTTTCCCTGAAGATTTAATGGTCTATGGTGGGAGTAGGTTATTAAATTGGGCTTTTTTTTTAATGCTTTCACTTAACAACCATGACTTTGTTTTATTTATATAGCTATTTTCAGTAAGCCACATTTTGGTGTGTTACTAGCTTGGGTTGTTAGAAAGGATGCTAAAATACATGTACTCCAAGGGCAGTGTTAATTTTATTTTTATTTGATTTCCTATTAAGCAGTGCACCTTGTTAATTATCCCTTGTTTTAATATTCTTTCTTCCTCCATACCTAAGAACTTTTTAAAAATATATATTATATCTAGGATTTTTTGGTAGTGGTGGCACACATCTGCACATTACCTCGATATTTGTGCTGCACATAACAAAATTCATTCTGCACATGGATGAAAAAAATTAGAAGGAGCATTGCCCACAAGTAGTGAAGACTCAAAATGTTCCTGAAATAGTAGAAGGCTTTGAGTTCTCCTGTATCATTACCTAGGACTGGAACAAAATCCAGGCCAACATAAATTGGATGCTGCAGTAGGATGCAGCAGAACAGAACCTCCACAGACGTGTCTTTGCAACACCCCACATTCACCCCTCCCCGTTTTTCTCCCCCCAGCGGCAGCAGGATGCTGGACTAATAGTACCAGATTTAATACTGTCACAAGTCATCTTTCTTCATTTTTTATCCTCCTACACCCTTGGGTGCATAGGCTGTCCACCAATTTCCATAATTTATTTTAGTCTTGTGCTGGTCTGTTCAGGTTTCTGAGTGTCATGGTGATAAATCTGGCTTCAATCTCTATATTTCTCTAGGTCACTGTCTTTTTCTCTTCCCAGGTGGTGTCCATATTGTCACTTGATGTGGAAGTCTTGCTTGTGACATCCTTAAAGCATGTCCTGAATATGTCCATTGTCATCTTCTTACCATGTGTGATGCTTCAGGTTGGTTTGTTCTACTTAGAATTTCTGATATTGCAAGAAGCTTGTTCCAATAAACTCTGAAATCATGCAATAGACTTAACATCTAGGTTGCCTCTGAAAAGGCTCTAATTCTAGGGCCAGTGTGAGGCAAAGCAGACAGACAGAGAGATGCTTGTGCCACCTGGTTCCCTGAATTTTCAGGCATTACTCATCTTATACTAAAAATCCCTTCTTTGCATGTATGCAGGAACATGTGCCACAATAAATTAGTGACTGCCTCTTTAAATGTTTTTTTCCGCTCTTGGAATACATCTTGGATCACACATGGCTGGGGATGGGAGGACAGGGAGAGAAAAGAGGGGCAGGGAAAATGTAGGTTCTTCCAGCCTCAGGTGAAGCTTTGCATGAAAAGACCACCCCATAGCAAGCATCATCCCTGTAACAGGCTCCTCTGCCCGCCCCTCTTCATGGGGCCCGCTGACTGCCCCAATAAAGTTCAGAGAGGCTTCCTGTTATGCAGCACCCGTGGCTTTATTTTTTTACACACACGCACACGCACACACACACTTCTCCCACCACCAGTGTTGAGCTATTTACAAGGCTTACAGGGTTAGTTCCCTCTTTAGCTAGCAGTCAGCCCACAGCCAGAAGATTACCCATTCTCTTGGCAGCCCCCTTCATACTGGCTCCCAGCCCTTATAGCTGCTGGCTTGTCAGGCCCGCACGTGGAGGCGATCCCCAGGCCAGGCATCATGCCTGTTACACCAGCCCCAGTCTATTTCTCTTGATTGGAGCTGGCTGAGAAGGGGCAAATTAAGTGCTTTTGCAACAGCACCCTGCTACACACCTCCCCCCTTAAGCTGATGCCAGGACTGGTCTTCCTCAGCCCCGCTTCCCTCGGCTGGAGGGTTTACTCTGGGGATCGTCCCCCTGCCCAGCAGGGTGATCCTTGGTCTCTGACTCGTGGGGTTTCGGCATGCCCGATCCACAAAAGGCACACTGGGTAGGGGGCGGGGCACCCCACAGGTCTACACTCACCCAGAGGTCTTCACACCAGTTGCATGGTTGGGCTGGCCGCCCCAGATGCTCCCCTTTGTTCTCTGGTGGGGGAGACGGGTCAGAGCCCCCTACCCCAAATCTGGCCCCGATCTCAGGATCAGGCCCTCCACTCCCTGGAGTTTGGGTCTTCCCCTTTTGGGTTTCCCCCCTCTGATCTTTCTGTACCCTCTTCTCCGTCTCAGTCTGCGGAATCCTCTCCCCTGATGGGTCCTGCCCGGGAAGCTCCACCCCCTCCTTGATCACTCTGGTAGGATCCCCCCCTTGGCTATGTTGTCTGAATTTCTTCTCCTGGAGGTTGTGGGAACTCCGCCCTCCCAGGGCCCACTGCAGTATGGGCCTCGTCCCCTGTCTCCAGGGATCTCTCTCTTTCCTGTTTTGGGGGTCTCCTCCTCGGGCCCCCTCTCCCCTTTGGGGAAGGGTTCCAGTCCATCCCCAGGACCACGGGGTAGGCCAACCCCCCTATTACCTCCACCCTCTTCCAGGCAAACCTCCCCTGCACCTCCAGGGGTACCTGGGCCTTATCCCCATGGATGCATTCCACGAGCATCCTTTCCCCAGGGATAAGCCAATGCGGCTTCACTCAGTGCCGCAGTATAAGGGAGCAAGCGGAGGCCGTATCCACTAGACCCCTCTGGGGTCTTTTTCCAACCTGCACTGGGATGGTGGCCAGCCCGCAGCTCTTTTTCTACCCCCTAATCTTAGTCCAACCACAAAATTCAGCTGCCCCACATTCCATCACCGGGCAGTCCCGGCTCTTATGTCCCGGCTGTCCACACCGCCAACATATGAGCTGCTCCGAGCGGCTAGGGGTCCCCTTGGGCTCCTCCCACTGCTTGTCTACCGGCTTCACCCCGGGGTGCTCACGGGTTTTCCTTCCCCGCCCTGTGTCCCGCAGGGCCCGATGCTCCCTCAGCGGGAAGTCTTCCTCTGCATATTCTTCCGTTCTTTGCACGGCGGCTTCTGGGGTGGCCGGCTGATGTCGCCTCACCCAAACCCGCAACCTATCGGGTAGACACTGTACAAACTGTTCAAGGATCACTTGATCCATTATCTGCAGCACGGCGTGGGCATCGGGCCTCAACCACCTCGTTGCCCAGTCCGTTAACCTTTGGGCAAAGGCCCGGGGCCGCACGCCTCCGCCCACCGGGCTACCTGAAACTTTTGCCGATATTTCTCAGCAGAAAGTCCGAGGCCGTCCAGGATCGCTGCCTTCACTGCATCATAGTCCCTAGCTTGGGCCCCCATCAGGGCCATGGGGTGCTTAAAATTAATTGTTTTGCTGAATCAGGGCCATAATGCACTGTTTGCCTCTCTGTCAGACCACTGATGAAGCTATTAACATAAATGCTCTAAAAATATGTGCTCTAAATAGCATAGGACTGGCACACTTCAAGAGGTGTTCTAGTCCAAGCCCCTGCACTCAAGGCAGGACTAAGTATTATCTAGACCAGTGGTTCCCAAACAAGGGGCGCCGCTTGTTCAGGGAAAGCCCTTGGTAGGCCGGGCCAGTTTGTTTACCTGCCGTGTTTGCAGATTCAGCCGATCATGGCTCCCACTGGCTGCAGTTTGCCGTTCTTAGCCAATGGGGGCTGTGGGAAGCAGCGCGGGCCGAGAAACTTGCTGGTCACCCTTCCTGCAGCCCCCATTGGCCTGGAGTGGCGAACCACGGCCAGTGGGAGCCACGATCGGCCGAACCTGTGGACACGGCAGGTAAACAAACTGGCCTGGCCTGCCAGGGGCTTTCCCTGAACAAGCGGTGCCCCTAGTTTGGGAACTACTGATCTAGACCATCCCTGACAGGTATTTTTCTAACCGGGTCTTAAAAATCTCCAACTCCAGAGATTCCTCAACCTCCGTAGGCAATTTATTTTAGTGCATAACTACCCTGACAGTTAGGAAGCTTTTCCTAATGTCCAACCTAACCTGCCCTTGCTGCAATTTAAACCAACTGCTTCTTGTCCTATCCTAATTGATTAACAAGAACAATTTTTCTCCCTCCTCCTTGTATGCACTTGAAAACTGTTATCATGTCACCTCTCAGTCTTCTCTTCTCCAGACTACACAAACCCAGTTTTTTCTATTATCCCTCACAGGCCATGTTGTCAAATGTTTAATTATTTTTGTTGCTCTTCTCTGGACTTTCTCCAATTTCTCCACATCTTTCCTGAAATGTGGCACCCATAACTGGACACAATACTCCAGTCTGATGCCTAATCAGCGCAGTGTAGAGTGGAAGAATTACTTCTTGTGTCTTGCTTACAACACTCCTGATAATACTTCCCAGAATGATGTTTGCTTTTTTTGCAACAGTGTTACACCGTTGACTCATATTTAGCTTGTGATCCACTATGATCCCCAGATCCTACTCTATAGTACTCCTTCTTAGGCAGTCATTTCCCATTTTGTATGTGTGCAACTGATTGTTCCTTCCTAAGTGGAATACTTTGCTTTGTCCTTATTGAATTTCATCCTATTTACTTCAGACCATTTCTCCAGTTTGTCCAGATCATTTTGAATTTTTATCCTATCCTCCAAAGCACTTGCCCAAATGAGCCCTTCTGCACCAGAAACCAAAGGCTATCAATAGTGTAACTTTATAAGTAAGAAAAAACATAAAACATTCCTTAATCAATATGCATGTAGTTGTAATCAGGGATTATGTTAATTTTTGGTTTTATCATAGGAAAGAATAATATTTTACCTTGATTGCCATCTTATTGATGAAAAAACAGTATCTCATTTGCAGTCACTTCAGCAATTTGTTAATTATTGAGTAAGCATCAAATGAGACAAAAACCTTGGGTTTTTTTAGATTTTTATGAATGAAATTCTATTACTATCAAATCAATTAAAGGCACTGTTCTAAATTCTATTTTATATCTATTTTCATGCTAATAAATGTAATAATTCTTCATCATTACATCTTAATTCTCAACCATTTTCTAAAATGAAGACATTGTAGAGTCTTTTAGATTGTCTTTGGAACTTTCAAAATATGTATAGAATGATTACATGGATATTATGGATGTTTGCTATCAGTTTTTTCTCTAACATATTTATTTTGTCTACTGGTCTTGAAAATATTATTTCCTCTCATAGCATATTCATCCCTTGCAGTCAACATGGCCAATATACAGTTTCAAATAAAGAATAATCAAGCAGAAGAATACATTTTGAGTACTAGACTGTTCTGAGCTCATTGACACGTTCCTTCCGTATGATGATGTGGTATCTTCTCGCACTGAGGATACCTCTCCGGGGGAGGGAACTCCAGTTAGTAGGAAGAGACAGGTATTAGTAATGGACGATCCGATCATTAGAAACATAGATACCTGGGTTTGTGATAACAGGGAGAACCACATGGTGACTTGCCTGCCCTGTGCAAAGGTTGTGGCTCTCTCGAGACATCTAGATAGACTTTGTGTAGTGCTGAGGAGGAGACGGTGGTTGTTGTACATGCAGGTACCAATGACATAGGGAAGGATAGGAGAGAGGTCCTGGAGGCCAACTCTAGGTTGCTAGGTAAGAGATTGAAGTCCAGGACCTCCATGGTAGCATTCTCTGAATGCTTCCAGTTCCATGCACAGGGCCAGTTAGACAGGCAGAACTGCAGGGTCTCAATGCGTGGATGAGACGATGGTGTAGGAAGGAGGGGTTTAGATTTATTAGGAACTGGGGAAACTTTTGGGAAAGGGGGCGCCTATACAGGAAGGATGGGCTCCGTCTAAACCAAAATGGAACCAGACTGCTGGCATTTATCTGGGGGGGGGGCTATGATAGAGGTCTATAAAATCATGACTGGTATGGAGAAAGTAAACAAGGAAGTGTTATTTACTCCTTCTCATAACACAAGAACTAGGGGTCACAAATGAAATTAATAGGCAGCAGGTTTAAAACAAACAACAGGAAATATTTTTTCACAGAGTGCACAGTCAACCTGTGGAACTCCTTGCCAGAGGATGTTGTGAAGGCCAAGACTATAACAGCATTCAAAAAAAGAACTAGCTAAATTCATGGAGGATAAGTCCATCAATGGCTATTAGCCAGGATGGGCAGGGATAGTGTTCCTACCCTCTGTTTGCCACAAGCTGGGAATGGGTGACAGGGGGTGGATCACTTGATGATTACCTGTTCTGTTCATTTCCTCTGGGGCACCTGGCATTGGCCACTGTCAGAAGACAGAATACTGGGCTAAATGGAGCTTTGGTCTGACCCATTATGGCCGTTCTTATGTTCTTATTCAAGTCAGTATCACTTTTTCTTTTATTCTAGCAGTTCTTCTGAATGGCTGTCACCTTTTTAAAATCTCCATTCCTCACAAGTCACAAACTTTACACGTTCTCAAAAAGATAAAAGACTTCTTAGTCCTGCGCTTTGAGACCAGTGTACAAGGACTCAAAAGGGCATTTACAGTATAGATAAAAACACTGAAACTTAGCAAGATTCAAAGAGTGATTGGATATTTTTTATGAAAAACAAGAATATAAAAAGTTATAATAGCTAATTCATAGGGGGAAAAAACACGACTGTAAGGGAGATAAAATCGCATGCTTCAAGTTTTAAGCCTATAGGGTGGGGTTTTTTTATTTTTGCTTACTAGGATTAGGATGTGGACTTATACCACATCTGCATCCATGGAGTTTCTTGCATCTTCCCCTGAACCATCTAGTGCTGGCCACTGTCAGAGACTAAATTCTGGACTAGATGAACCAGGGATCCGATCCACTCTGGTAATTCCTATTAAACTAGTGGAGTTACACCAGGGATAAATTTAGCCCAATTTTCACATATTTAAAGTAAAGTAATTCTTATCTTCTTTGTTTTCTAACAGTGATAAATCTCTTTCCCAATATTGAAACGTACCCTCTGTATTTTTAAAAATACCTAGCTGATTCTTACAGAGACGGATATTTTATTGCATTTTATCCACTTCATCGGACTTTTCCAAATGACTGTTGATAGAGGAGGGAATATGTGGGGAACAAGAAGCATTTTTTTAGGAAAGGCATAATTTCAATACATGATGTTATATCAATAGAAGGAGATTATAGCCACAATAATAACTCAAGAAATGTATGGTTCCCTGAATTCAAATCTGAGAATAAGCCATACTTCCATAGGGTGCAAGTCACCACTGATTTTGGCCCACAGCTGCTGCTGTTCTTAAAAGACTGAGAAATGTAAAGTCATAGCAGCCTAGTAGTCCAAAACACTGGGCAAGACTCTCACTGGGGATAAATCAGAATAGATCTATTGAAGTAAAAAAAAAAAAAAAATCCACTGAAAGATCACCTCATCTTAACAGCCCTGCTTGAGCTATACCAATTTACACCAGCTGATGATCTGACCCTCAGGATATGTCTAGACTACAGCAGCTACAGAGGCACACCTACCACTGCCACAGCACTGTAGTGCAGAGACTCCCTGCAATCGATGGAAGGAGTTTTTCCATCAGTGTCAGTAATCCACCTCTTCAAGAGGCGGTAGCTAGGTTAATGGAAGAATTTTTCCATCACCCTACCTGCATCTACAGTGGGAGCTAGGTCAACCTAACTACATCACACGGGGCACAAAATTTTTCCCAACCCTGAGCGATGTAGCTAGGTCGACCTCAATTTTAGATATAGACAACCCTCAGTCTCTGAGATCTGTGAAGATGAAGGGATCTTTCCTGATCAGCACGGAAAGAAAGACCTAATGTTGTTGTTATGGGGTTTTCACTCCGAACCAGAAAGGAAGGGGTTGTGCAGGAAGCAGCCAATCAGCTAAAGGCTGCATGGGGCAACCAGTCAGGGCCCAGCAGGCTCACATAAAAGGGAGCTGCAGAGCAGAGCAGGGTCTGTTGCTGCAGGGAACCCAAGGAGAGATGACTGTTCTTAGCGGGCTGCAGGAAGGTAGCACCTTCGACAGAGCAATTAGTGGCGGGGACCAGGAGAGCAAGAGGGAGCTCCTGGCTGGCTGCTGGGATGTGCTGGCTGGAGGCCCTGAGAAGAGGGCAAAGAAGGTGCTTGGGCCATGGGAAGTGGCTCAGGGAATTGAAGCAGCTCTGGCAGAGAAGTTAAAGAGAGGCAGCAGGAGGCTGATAGCTTACAAGGTCCCTGGGCTGGGATTGGGAGGAGTGGGTGGGCCTGGGTCCCCCCACTGACCACTGGGGAAGTGGCTGGATTATAGAACTGGGAGATACTTCCCCCCGCCGCTATTGGGGGTGGGGGGACACAGGTGGTGGCATGGTCGGGAGGGCCAAGTCATGAAAAAGACACAGTGGTTCCTGGGCTAAGACAGGTCTGCAGGCAGAGAAGGCGATGGGAGAGGCACCACCATGAGACAGCGTGCTGGCTCAGAGAGCTAATCCCTGAGATGGCCAGCAGGCGGCACCACTCTGACAAGTGGACTCCATCACAGCTATCTATGAGATAGCTATAACATATCTCCGTTACTAATGTTCTGCTTCAGAAAAACTGAATTTTTAAGCTGCATATATTTTCCCTTTGTTCGTTTATTAACATTTAATTGTTTTTGTTATGATATAAGAAGGAAAACATGTAACAAGACTTGACAGTTACAAAAATTAGTTTCTAGAGTACTATCAATATTCTCTTGACTTTTATTATTTTTACTAAGCAACATTATTATTTTTGTCTTATAAATAAATTATGAAGAGAAAACAACTGAAAATTAAGGATCAAATACTCCCCTATGTGGTGCATTTCAGGGAGCAAAGATGTGCAAAAATTCAGGGAACAGCAGCTATGTAGCATGCTTCCTGCTCTCTATGAGCTTACCCTAGCCCCATCAAGTTGGCTTTGAGGGTTTTCTGAGGGGAAGGGTGCGAGGGAATGATCCCTTCAAAAAATGGTGGATGTCCAAGAAGAAACCCATGCAAAAGTTAATGCTTCTCTTACAGGTGCACTCCGCCTCCACGAGTACAGCTTCCCCTTGGAGAAAGATAAAATGAGTGAATAGCCATAGTGTGGGAGTCAATGGCAGCATCTCTCTTGAGTAAGCCAGGCTGTTATGATATGGAATAGCACAGAGAAGGAAGCACTGTGCCAAAGCATTGGGATCCAAAGACTTGGGACCTGATTTCCCAGTGTTTCCTTGCACTCTTCCAGGCTTGTAGCATGCCCCTTGACACCTTCCTTATGCAGCAGCTCTCCCTCCCGCCAATGGCACAATCTACCAGGTTCACTACCTAGTGGCCTGATCCTGCACCCATTTGGAGTCCACGTCAAAGCTCCCATTGACTTAAATGATACAGGATCCGGGTATAGGTGAATGTACAGAGTTTTTTAAGCATTTTTCTCACACTGTGGAAAGAGAACAGTGGGCTGACATCAACTGAAATGATCTGCATTTATGACCACAACTCAGTCATTAGTGAAGTTTGTGATCTTGAGCAAGTTACTTGACCTCCTGCTGCTTTTACCCAGTTGTAAACGGATTACTCCATCTGGAGAATGGAATATACATGGATCTATGGAAGAATTCCTAAAAACTCAGCTTCACTCCACAAATTTAATTCACTTTTCTTAGGTCATTATGTACAGATCTGAGTACAGCATTTTGCCCAAAATGCATGATTTGTTATTGGAAAAAAAACAAACATACAGTTCCATTGGTGCCACTGTATTTTCACTAAACTTTTTTGAGAACCACTTGACACAGATCCAAACGTGTATTTTAAATCAGTTACATAAAGCCACAGTATGAGAGAAATATTTTCTCTATTCCTCTGTATTTAGGAAATATCAATTCCATTTTTCCTCTAGAATACTTTGAAAAAGAGATGTCTACTAGTGGTATATGACACTTATATGGCAATTTCCTGCAATATCCTTGAAAAACCTGACTGACTTAAGTATCTTTAGAGTACACTGTATTAAATGCAAAGATTATATATTATTGTGAGCCCTGGGAAGTGTTCTGAATTTCAAAGGACTATACTGAACAATGGGCCAGACAACAAAAGAATTTTGGACAAACAGTGTCAAGTGGTTTGCCCAGGGAATCTCTAGGGAGAGGTGAATGCAAATTCCCATCTCTGGTTATGCAAAACACCAGCCTTTTGAAGCTACACCCTGAGGAGAGCATGATTATATACTGGTTACCTGTTATTGGAATCTGAAGATCAAAGGCACAAACTCTATAAAGGAAAGATTATCCAATTCATGTTGATGCTTGTTCTGAGCTAAAGCAGTTATGAACTTGCAACCACAGAAAAATCCCTGTGTGGGGTTTGTGGTGGGGTAGTATACCCCTTAAGGGCAGTACTTCCTACTGGTCAGTCCTGTCTGTCACATGGCATAGTCCTATAAGAGTTTGGGGGTGATTTGATACACAAAGCCTAAGAAGATAGGGAGAAAGGAAGATGTAACTTTTAGAAGGAATCCTGTAACTGTATCTTTAAAAGCTTGGAACCTTGCAGAGGGTGGGGCAGCCAGCTGTCACGTAGCCAATAAGAAATGAGCCGGGAGAAGGGGACAGCATAAATGCTACTCCTCCTTCAAAGTAGGGCAGATGCTTGCAGACACTGCAAGGAGTAAGAAGGGTCCTGGGTTAATAGGGAGCAAACTACAGCAGGAGAAGGCTGCTAAACCCTCTGAGCCTGAGGACTAAATGGGACCAGTTAAGGGAGATAAATTGCAACCCAGCTCCAGGAGGAGAGCTGTGTACTCCTAGTAAAGAGGGGGACAATAACTGCCTGAACTACCCAAGCTCCAGGAGTAGGGGCTGAGTCTCCTGCCAAAAAGAGAGACATAAAGACTGAGAACAGAACTTAGAGGACAGACTATAAAGGAACCTTGAAAACCAGAAGCACCTTTTGTTTATTTGGGACTTATTGTTATGGCCCCCTTTGTATGAGGTTTTGTAATAAACAAGTCCTAAGGAGGGTATTATTGAGTCACATGTCAAGAGTGTCTGAAGTGAAGTTATTGGCTTGGGAATGGAAACAGAGGCAGGGAGTAAGTGCAGTGCCACACTAACTTGGTGGGGGGGCTATATGGCCTATGACAAGTTTGAGGGAGTGACTCTTACTAGAATCTTTGCTGGAGTTGGGGGCAAGGGGTGATCTCTTTTCCAGCATGCATGTAGTTTCTTCTAATATTTTCTCTGTAATGCTTTCACCTTAACACATGTGTTGGCTTATAAAGGGCTGCGTGCTAACTTTAACTGCAGGCAGTTATGCTATGCAGAAGCCTCTGAAGAGAAAGCAAAGCACAGATGCCCTGGCTAGGCAGTCTGGCTCACTGAGAATAAGAGTGTAGGCAGGGAATTGTTCAGCCTGAAGGGAAAAAAAAAAAAAAGTGAGGAGAGAGAGATGTAGGTCTCTGCCCAAGAGGGGTGACAGCTGGACCCAGAAGCCTAAAAGTGGGTGCCCTTGCTAGACCATGGAGAGGAAATACAGGTGCAGTTGCCCTGACTGTGACAGCGTAGACTGAACTATTTAAATAAACTGGGCATTACTAATTTATTTAAAAAGATGTAAATAGAATGGGTTTGATTCTGCACATGTAAATATATCAATAGATCTCTGAGCATTATACAAATAGCATTAAGTTTACAGGTATAGCTGATTTCTAGATATGGCTTTCTCACATACATGTCCCCCCCTCCGTCTTCCTCCAACATACAGACATACACTTGCATATTTAGGCCCTGTTCCTGCAAAGATTTAGACACATGCTTATTTGTATGCACTGTGAGTAGTCTTGACTTTTTTGCAGAATATTTTGTCATTCCACGTTCTGGTTCAGCAGTCAAGAATGGATGGCAAAACATCTGTTGATCAAAACTTATTAATGGACACTGTTCATTGGCTGTCCCTCTACTACATGAATTATTCTAAATTTTGGAATCTGCTCCCCAACTCTGAGGGTGGAATTGAGCTCAATCATAAAATAAGGTTTATACAACTTTCAAATGAGAAAAATTATAAAGACTAGCTTGTTTCTTTTCTCTACAAATGCAGTTTCACTTACATAAATGAATATATATAGTCTGGGAATGCACAAAAGCCCTTTGAGGATATTTTTGACACAGGTAATATTAAAATGCATAGCCAAATTATCTATGCAAATGTCATTGCTTCACTTTTGCATCTCTCTGGACAAGTAAAATGACCAGTGCCTTTGAAATATCTCTGTATATAAGCTATGACAAAAAGACAACGTAAATTAAATCTTTACTTTTAAGATCAGCACACTAATTTCATCTTTAAAACCAAGGTTCTTCTTGAGTTGGTACAAATCTGATCACTAAAACAGATTTTCTACAAAAAAGGATGTGTATAACTGAAATATAAATATTAGCCTGAAAATAAACTGTAGTAATGAAAAGCATTTTCGAAATATTGTCCTTCAAAAGAATCTGCCTTTTGGGTTTTCCAAGCTGCCACAATGACCTTTTCTACAGCTCATGTGCATAGATTGCCTCTGGTGTTTTTCATCTCTCTTTCCTGATTCTCACATTCAGAATCATAAACTGCAGAGGCATAATTCACATGACAGCTTGGTAAAGTCAAGATGAACAATGGATGTCAGCGTGGAATTTCAGCCTCTGTATCACATCAACCCAGCAGTGCTGTTGAAATAATTATGCTCATCTTTTTCTTTGCAAAAGAAAAAAGAACTAATGCCTGATTTTCAGAGATGCGGAGCACCTGCAGCTACCACTGAAGTCAGTGGGCTCAGGAGCTCGGCATTTATAAAAAATCAGACTATAAATGCTCATTAAACAACTATTAATCTGCAGCACTAAGGACTGTGGAATTACAAAAGCAATACTTGGATAACAATTTGAAGATATTGTTGAAGAATGAATAAACAGAACATATCACTTTGCCGATTACTTGCTTTGAATTGTAAAAATTGCTTATTAAAGTACTGCTACATAACTGAAAAACATGTATTCAAATAATAACCCACTCTTTGTAACTGGTGCTAAATCCAACTATCAAAAACAGAAATAACATGAAAATACACAATTACTTGGGAAGTGTCTAAAGCTAAACACGTTCCAGGTTATAGCATATAGCTTCCCAGGAGGCTGCTCAAGGAAGGTGTGTTTGGTCCATGCATATGCAAACGCTAGCTGAGTACTAAATATGGGGGGAGAAACCAGCCAGTCACGGCTTAGCAGCTACACTCCTGGCACAGCAACCAGAGTATAGACATAGCTGATTACGATCACGTTTCCCTGTCTTGAAGTGGACCCACCGCCTGAACAAAGAGACTAAGAGAAAGGCAATATTAATAGTGAGATTTTTATTCTTCCCCTTATCATTAAAAGTTGGCACATCTTGCAGTGCCTCCAGCTGAAGGGGAGGAGAGGGCAGGGAGGGGGAATGAAGCTTTGCAAAGTAATTAAAAGTTTTCAAGAGCAGCAAAATAGACAAAGAAGCCAGTAACCAGCACAATAATCCATCTCAGGATCAGGGTTCTAGAGCCCTGTAAGAACCCAAAATCACCAGACCCAGGCTGAATCCTGAGTTCCCCTTTTTTGTCTTTTGTTAAAAAGACTTGACCTATTTTCCTTTCAGGGAACGGAAAAGTCAGGCAATTCAAAGAGGCAGCTTGTTGCCAGTACAACTGAGAGTTAGTGATTCCAAAACAGAAGAGGGAGCATGCGGAAGAAGTTACAGCCGGGGATAGTAGAGTGGAGAGAGAGAAAATACAGGCACAGTCAGGCAGAGACATCTATACACTCAATCCAGAGCGCATTCAGAGACGTATGGCATTCACATCTAGATCTAGTGTTTGCAAAGTAGATAGAATGTGCATGCAGTCTATAGCTATACTATGGTCTGTGTGTGTGTGTGTGTGTGTGCAGTCTATAGCTATACTATGGTCTCTCTGTGTGTGTGTGCGCAGTCTATAGCTATACTATGCTGTGTGTGTGTGTGTGTGTGTGTGCAGTCTATAGCTATACTATGGTCTCTCTGTGTGTGTGTGCGCAGTCTATAGCTATACTATGCTGTGTGTGTGGTCCGTAGCGATACAGAGCAGTGCGTGCACAGTACAGAACTATACTATGCTCTGTGTGTGCGCGGTCTATAGCTATACTCGCCGTGTGTGTGGTCCGTAGCGATACAGAGCAGTGCGTGCACACCGCTAGGAGCCCGCATGCCATATCGCCAGGAGGCGGCTCGGATTAGCCGCGGTTGCCGGCTCCATCTCAAGGACAGGCTGCGGCCCTTTCCCCCTCCCCACTTACCTGCACCTGCCGGTGGGGGGCGTGGGCAGCTGCCTCATCCGCCGCCTCTGTCCGCGCACCCGGTGCCGGCCACGGGCAGCAGCTGCTGCATCCTGCCCTGGGAGGCGGCGCCTGCCCGGCTCTCCCCGCTGCCCGGCTCCGCTCGCGTCCTCCCCTCCCCCCGGCTGCCTGTGGGATGGCGGGGGCCGCTCTCCCCGCCGCCAGGATGGGAGCGAGCGGGATGCGGAGAGCGCGCAGCCCGCGCCCAGCGCAGCAAGGTGAGGCGAGGCTGCTCATGTGACCCCCTCCCGGCCCCTACCCGCCCGGCGCTGCTCTCGGGCCCCGGGCTCCGAGCCCCCGCGCGCTCCGCAGCCTGGGGCGGGGCGGGCCGGGCCGGGGGTGCGCCCCGGCTGTGGCTGAGCCCCCCGCTCAGGGCGCAGAAGCTATAAATAGGGAGCCTTGATTCCCCGGCCATCGAAAGGCGTGGGCGAGATCTGCTCCAGGGAGAGAGCAGGAAAGCGACAGCGGGAGATCCTGCCCCCTCCTAACTAGAGCTAGCGGCAGGCGAGTGGAAGGGATCCTTCGGGAACAAACGCCCTTCCAAACCTGTGGCGCTCCCCCGCGAAGAAGGGGGCACCGAGCGTGTTACATAAGCATGAGCTTTCTAGCAGAAGGGAAAAGAGCAGCCGCACGTTGACATGAAGAGTCGGGAAGATGAAGTCAGAGAGACAGGAAAGTGACAGGGGACCTAGATCCCAAGGGAAGAGAGTAAATATATCAAGTATGATTGAACTACATAGGGTCCCTTATTCAGTTGGTCTCACTTGCTCTCCTTACTACCGTGAAATAACTGAGCAGCTGAAGAATTTAGTAAAAGGGATCATTTGAGAAGAAATGTGAATAATCTGTTAATTGGAGTCAGGAAGGTTCTCATGATATGACTGAGTCATCATTCATAGGGTTATGTTCTTTTTCTCCCACATCTCTGGCTGTGCTTTTGCTGCTCGCCTTTAGCTTTGCTCCTGTGGCTGGAAATTTAGGGGCCTTATGTTAAGCAAATGTCAGGATAATCAAGCCCCAAGAGTCATCCTTGAACCCAGTCTTAGATTTTCCTTGCATTTTTCCTTTTTCCATGACATCTGCCTGTCCCTCAGGAACATGGTCAGAATTCATCCTTACTTTGATTCTCTTATTTCTGAAGTTCTTACTCATGCTGTAGTCAGTTCTCATTGTTACAATTTCAATTTATAGTTTTTCTCTCACAGATGTCTCCCACAGTACAGAATCTGTCTGTAACAAGGTTTTATTTCTCTGGAGGGTTTTTATGATTAATGCTGCCTCCATCATTCTGCATTGCTTGCAATTGTTCTGTGCTGATTCCCATTGTAATAATTTAAACACAGTAAATTATCATTTCTTATACTCTTAAAAATATGTAGCACTTTACTAGGGTAATAAACAAAAGAGAATCTATTTATAAAGGAGTGGAATTTTCAAAAGTGCCCAGTTAATTTAGGAGCACAAATCTCATTGACTTTCACCAGGACTTGTGCTCCTAAGTCACTTAGATGCTTTTGAAAATCCTACCCACTAATGATAGTGTCCAAAGGACAAATAATAATACATAAAACTCATGAACACTATAAAAACCAAACTGGAGAAGCATACATATAGGAAACATGAAACTAATACTGTATTAAATATATCAGAACTATTGAGTAAAATTCAAAGTCTTGGTCCTTAACTTGAAGGTGCAATAGCCTGGGCCAGCATATCTAAAAGATCATCTAAAGCACTAGGATGAAGTCTGTGTTTGATAGCTCTGCTACTTGGGCACAATGGAACTTTCTGCCATAAGGGTAAAGCTTGTCCATGCAGGAGACAGAACTTTCTTGAGGGCCACTAAAGACTGTGCAATGAATTTACACAGGAACTAACTGGTATCGCAAACATCACCACCTTCCAAGCCAAGTGCAAGGTGTACTTCTTCAACCTGCAATCTCTAAAATTAACACAGAGAAGTATGTATGTTTAAAAGAATCCAAAACCCTGCACCGCATGCACAATTCTCCCCCTGAATGAGCTGGTGCTAGCCCAATGGGGGCCCTAAGCAGGAATATTTTGTGTCTCCCCCCCAGTAATAACACTGGCAAGTTCTTATAATAAAAAGTGAATAGGGGGTTCCCTTGAGCTGCTTGGGGCCCTAAGCAATTGCTTAGTCTGCTTATGCCTAGTGCAGGCTCTGCCCCCTGTGAAGAGGAAGAAAGAATGAACCACGTGATAGATATCAGTCACATAGTTAATACACTACTGAATGGCGCTTATATTCTACGCTGAAGAGGGTGGTAGAAGAACCTAGATAAACTAGAATACTTTTATCCTTTAAGCACCATCCATCCACAGTACTCTACTAATATTAAATTACATCCAAAAAACCTAAGTTAAGAGAACATGAAAATTGCAAAATCAAGCACTCAAAAGTTAGGAAATGCCAGAATTCAGAGTTCCTATGCAACTTTAATTCACCCCCCTTGTGCATTATGATAGAGGTTTATTACAGTATCACATATTATTTTTTTCCAGTGGATCCCTGCCTCATTCAGTGCATAGGACAGACAGGGAATGGTCAGGATTGTGTAGTAAAAGAGGTTGTTGTCTGTATAGCACCTGCCTCGTTTTTTGCAGAAATTGGAAAGTTTAAAATTCTGTAAAGTGTCAAGCATGTGAAACTAGCCAAATACACATTCCTTTATGTTCCCACCCACTTATCGCACTACTACATTGTGGGACTCTCTACCCCCTCCTTGTTACTTTTCAAAATGGGAGCTTCTCTTTACCTTGTATTGTAAAATCCATATATCTGGAACTCTTTCCACTGGATAATGTTTTTTTATTTTTTAATGGTGAATTAAATAAAATTTTTGACTCAGTGGCAGCTTTTACTATTTTACACCATCTTTGCACTCACTTCTCAGGTTCAAGGCAGTGGTGAATGAGGTCCCATATCATAAATCTTTCAGTCAAGGCCCGTTCCCATAATACTATACAATGCTATATTTTTATAAGCTTCCTTCATACAGAGTACCAGCTCTCAAATCACAAGCTTTACAGTGAGAGTTATCAGTAAACTAAATCAAAAGGAAAACATCAATTCCCTGCTAGCATACTTATTAATTAACGGCACACTGGCTTATTAGAAATGAGGCAGTGATATTTGAAAATCTATATACTCTGTGGCAAGTATTAGCTACTGTACTTGGTTTTCTTCCAACAAAGTGTCACAAGGTAAAGTAGTTGCTTCCTTTTTTATGTCAAGTTCGAAGATTTTTCAGAGACTTATTTTCTATCAAGATGTAATGATTAGATAATCATTGAAACTTTATCTTAGTACATTTGGTCTGCACATGAAATTCGTAAGGTTGGGAGTTTTCTTGATCTTCAGTTTAACAAGATGTAAGTGTTGTGCTGCTTGTAAAAGTTTCCCAGCTGGAACTAACAAATTGGATCACATAGGAGTTTTGGTACATGAGTGTACATAGGTTAGCATTACTACAACTGATTTTTTCTTGAAGAAGCTATCATTTGTGTTAGAAAGTCAAAATACCTAAGTCTCAAGAGCGGTAGAGTAATGTATACTTTATTAGGACTTGCCTAGGGGAGTAGAAATTTTGACTGGGTGAGTGGGCCTAGGGAGCCACTTGTGGGTCAGATCCATAAAGGGATTTATTTGCAGAGGGGGTTGGAGCTGATTTATTGTGAGTGGAGTGAAGCTATTCCATTAGAAAGTAAACCTGCATGCCTTTTGGGGCCTGGCTGTGTGGGTGTTTGTTTTTTCCACCCAGGCTAGTACATATAATGCTCAGGAAATTTGGTGTTGGGGAAATTTTTCAGGCTGTGGCTTTCATCTCTTACCTCACAAGGTTGCTGTGAGGATTAGTTAGGTAAGATTTGTAAAGCACTTTAGAGATTATAAAGCATTATGTTGCGTAAATGCTAAGCATATTATTCAGTATTACAGCCAAGCATTAATACCCAACTTCTGTTCACCTTACTCACCTTACTCATTGATTTCAGTGAGACTACTCAATGAGTTTCCCATATGTAAAGCAAGCAGCATTTGTCCCTGTAAGTGAAAGCTAGACAGGCATTTCATCCTATCGCAGAGCTAAATTAGATCCAATCCTACTAGTTTTGCAAAAAGTTTAACTAAAGCATAATAATTATGAAATACAGTAGCAGTGTTCATCCCAGAAATCTACATAACACAAATGCACCCTAACTGATGTCAGGGAGCCCAATTCTGACACCCTTATTTAGAATAACTCCTACCTTACTCCTGAGTTATACCATTGACAAAGTTGGGGGTAAGGTACAATTCAGTAGAACAGATCCTCAGCTGCAGTAAATTGATGTAGCTCCACAGAAATCTATTTACATCAGCTAAGAATCTGGCCCAGTGTAAGGGCAGGAGAATCTGGACCATCATAGGGTTCTCTTTACTTCTGTTCAGTTTTGACTTAAATTAATCAACAAAACTTTGAAATAAATGTATACATTCAATGAGTAACTGACTGACCCTACACTGGAGTAACGTGCACTTGTAAATTTTCCATCTGGCCTGCAGTACAACTTAAGTTTCTTACATAGTTTTATGCTGCAGAGTCTACAATTTTTAAAATAATTGTCAGATGTAAACTGGAAGTATTCCAGTATATATTCAGGCTACCACTTATGTCGGTATAACTTATGAGCTTCTCTCAGACATAGATGCCATTACTCGTTGGGAGGGGGTTAATTAAATTGATGGGAGAACTCTCTCCCGTCAGCTTAGAGCGGCTACACAAGAGAGCTGTAGTGTAGCTGTAGCCTTATTCTGGATATGAATGTACTTTTGAGAAAGCAGAGTCAGTATTAGAGGTTTCAAAACTGTAGGACCCTAGATATTGATTTCAGACCTTATGAAAGACCCATCTAGGGAACATAAGTATTTGTTCGGGCAGATTAATGTTTAGTGCTTCTTAGCAGATTGTTTCTTCTTTATAGCAAAGAAAAAAAAATTCCTGCAACTAAAGGGAAGTGTGTGAGTCTATCTAAAATAATGCTGTATGAAAACTAACAAATATAATTACATCAGCATTTGCTAAAATAATGAATTATCACTGCAGCTTCTACTATCATTGGAATTTGTCAGCTTTTACGTAAAAAGAAAAAAAAAAGTATGTTTTGTTAAAACAGTTTGAGTTCTTATCAAAGCAAAAGGTTGACTATACCAAATATCTGAGTGTACCGATTCACATAGGACTTATGTTCCTAAAGAGCATTCATTTATTTCTATCTTTTTTTCATATTATATAGAACTCCTATTTCAGGCCCACATGCAATGAGTTTCAGGATCAAAGCCATAAATTAGGACTGGCCAGAAAACAAGAATTCTATTTTGTGAAAAAGTTCATGGTTTCACAATTCAGAGTAGGGACTGGAACCTTGTTCTCCCCTATTCTAAGGGCGGGCCCTAAGCACCCAGCTATTGGCTATGCTAGAGTGGAGGAGGGCTCTTTTACTTCCATCCTGGACCTGAGAAACCTTCCTTTTTAAACAGCTACATTTCTGTTAAAAGTTTTGGTTTCAACAAATCGACATTTTCCAGTGAAAAATGTCTCATCGAAAAATTCCCAACCAGCTCTACCATAAACTGTTATCAGCAAATGCAGCTTTAGCCATGGGCTGGACAGACAGCCTACTAAGTACTACATTTCAAAGGAGCTGTCTGACTGGGGAAGCCGCTTAATTGCAGGAAAAAGCGATCCACCCAGCAGGCTTTCACCAGGAGCATTGGCTGTGGGTGGCAGTTTGGTGGCCAAATGAGAGGCTAAACCGGAAGAAAAGAGATGAGGTGGCTTGGGAAAGAGAAGTGGTGACTCAGAGAAGAAAAGAGTTATGTCCTGCTTTGTTGAGTATAAGAGAAAGGGCAAAATATTTTTTCATTTGCCTAGGTTAAAACATGCAATGCCCATTATTACGTTTCTAGATAGTTTCTGAAATCTTTGCTTAATTAGATCTACACATTTACAGGGAAAACATGATGGCTTCATCTCCCCTTGAAGTAAATGCGAGTTGGGGGTTCTCACTTTCTCACAGAATTGGACTCACAGTAGCCAGTTCAGCTACACTACTGTTAGGTTTACAAAAGATTTGGGAGGTGGACACTGTGACAACTCCATCATCTACTGAGGCCAGATCTACAATCAGAAGTTAAGTCAACCCAGCGATGTCGCTCTGGAGTGTGAAAAATTCACACCCCTGATCAGTGTAGTTAAGCTGAACTAACCCCCAGTGTAGACAGTAGTAGCTCAACAGAAGAATTCTTCCATTGACCTAGCTGTCATCTCTGGGGGTGGTGGATTAACTGTGCTGACAGAAGAACCCCTCCCGTCACTACAGTGAGTATATACGCTGAAGCACTATAGCAGCACAGCTGCTGCACTGAAGCTGTGCTGCTGTAGTGTTTCAAATGTAGACAAGCCTTGAGCGAGAGAAAGTATGAAAGAACCTTCGCAACAAATGAGATCATCAGTCATCCAATTTCTTGATTGCTTTGTAAAGCTATATGAATACAAATAAAATGTTTAATGCACAGCTCTCGGAATGGTTCTGTTGCTGGATGAGTCAGACAGCACACGTAATATTTATTCATACTGGCCTTTTCCTGTTTGTTCTGGAGGAAAAAAATATAGATCCATCCTAGAAAAATATAAAAGCTATATTAATATATTGATTATGATTTTGCTAATATTCATAAAAGATATTGTAAAAGTACAGTGGATATGCATACTGGAAACTTCACGTCTATTGGTAACAGCTATTAAAATTATTTTTAAAAATTGGATGTATTCCTTTCTAATGAGACACATTTAAGAGAATTTATGCTTACAGTTGTAACAAGCAGTCTTTCTCCTTAGCATCTGGAATCTAGTAAGTAATTACTATAATTGTCATTGAATATGTGACGTTTTGTATAGTCTGTAATGTATGTTTATGTAACACATGCATTACCAATTCCTGTTTTTTCTCTCTCTTTAGAAGGTACCCTTGTTTTTATATATTTTCATTTCTTACTTTGTGTCTGTCAGGGTTCCCTCCCCACTCTGAACTCTAGGGTACAGATGTGAGGACCCGCATGAAAGACCCCCTAAGCTTATTTTTACCATCTTAGGTTAAAAACTTTCCCAAGGCACAAATTTTGTCTTGTCCTTGAACAGTATGCTGCCACCACCAAGTGATTTAGACAAAGAACAGGGAAAGGACCACTTGGAGTTCCTGTTTCCCCAAAATATCCCCCCAAGACCTTGCACCCCCTTTCCTGGGGAGGCTTGAGAATAAACAAGATGAGCACAAACCAGCCTTGGATTTTTAAGACCCAAGAAACCCAATCAGATTCTTAAAAATAGAACGTTATTATAAGAACAAAAAAAGATAAGAAAACAACTCTGTAAGATCAGAATGGAATATAATCTTACAGGCAGTCAGATTCAAAACATAGAGAATCCCTTTAGGCAAAACCTTAAGTTACAAAAAGACACAAAAACAGGAATACACATTTCCTTCAGCACAGCGAATTTTACAAGCCAAAACAAAGAAAACCTAACACATTTTCTAGCTAGATTACTTATTAACTTTACAGGAGTTGGAGGGTTTGCATCCTTGATCTGTTCTCAGCAAAGGTATCACACAGACAGACAAAAGCCTTTTTCCCCCTCCAGATTTGAAAGTATCTTGTCCCCTCATTGGTCATTTTGGGTCAGGTGCCAGCCAGGTTACCTGAGCTTCTTAACCCTTTAAGGTAAAAGGACTTTGCATCTGGCCAGGAGGGATTTTATAGCACTGTATACAGAAAGCTGGTTACCCTTCCCTTTATATTTATGACAGTGTCTATTTTTACAAAACAATAAAACTTCTTTAAATTAAAAAATTAACATATATTCTCCTTAGAATTTCAAATTTAAGCACAACGGAGAAAGTGTAACCTCTGAGTCCAGCCCACGCAAAATCTTAAATCTACTGTTCAAAGAGCTGTTCTCCTTGGCAGTACTGAAGCATTTTGGTTTATTACTCCTCTCATTCCAGGAATTTCACAGAGATGATTCTGGCAAACCAATTCCACCAAGGACACATCAAAAGGCAGTTATCTCGCAGACATGCTAAAGGTTTTAAACTAAAACACTTCATGGATGAAATCAAATAGGGCCAAAGTCTGCCCTCTGATTAGTTCTGTGTATTTTAGATATTTTGTACATTTGTTAAGTATTTAAGAGGCTGCTAGTAGACTCTTTCCTTAAATGTTGATTTGCCAATATTCTGCCCTGGTACATTAATGTGGATCTCCAGATGTCCCTATCTTGATTGTTTGTGAAATCAGATCCCCAGGAAATGACACCATATGAATAAAATGGGGGCGGGGAGGAGGATAGCTTAGTGGTTTGAGCATTGGCCTGCTAAACCCAGGGTTGTGAGTTCAATCCTTGAGGGGGCCATTTAGGGATCTGGGGCAAAAATTGGGGATTGGTCCTGCTTTCAGCAGGGGATTGGACTAGATGACCTCCTGAGGTCCCTTCCAACCCTGATATTCTACAATTCTATGAAAAGAACGTTTATTTATCAGTATGCCTATATTCTTCCTATGCTTCCACCTGAAACAGGAGCATGTGGATCAAATTTAAGGCCAGATTCTGCTACTCACATTGAGTTGCACTTTATTTCTTCAGTAGTTCCATTGAACTCAATTTGAGGATGAAGAAACTCAGCAAGAGCAAGGTTAGCAGAATCAGGCCATTAGTGCATAAGTTACTGCCATTCTCTGCCCTCATACAGCTTAAGTGAGAGCTCTACATACCTATCTTAGGACTGAATTTAATCTTTGGGTTCTTAAGCTTCCCCTTCTGTTTGTAGTCAATATGTTGCTGTCTGACTACAGGTCTTTAAACATCTTTCAGTTAATTTAGAGATCTAGATGCTAAATCCAACACAGTTGAATTTGTTCCCTTGAGGATCTGGGACTAAAAATCACTGCCCCTCTGCCATGTACATTGGCCAAACCAGACAGTCCCTACGTAAAAGAATAAATGGACACAAATCAGACATCAGGAATAGTAACATACAAAAGCCAGCAGGAGAACAGTTCAATCTTCCTGGACGTTCTATAACAGATTTAAAAGTAGCTATAATTGGAAAAAAAAAACTTCAGAAATAGACTTCAAAGAGAAACAGCAGAACTAAAATTCATTGCAAATTTAACACCATTAATTTGGGCCTGAATAGGGACTGGCTGGCTCATTACAAAAGCAGCTTTGCCTCTCCTGGAATTGAAACCTCCTCATCTATTATTGGGACTGGACTACATCCACCCTGATTGAATTAGCCCTGTCAACACTGGTTCTCCACTTGTGAGGTAACTTCCTTCTCTTCATGTGTCAGTATAATAATGCCTGCATCTGTAATTTATACTCCATGCATCCGATGAAGTGGGTTCTAGCCCGCGAAAGCTTATGCCCAAATAAATCTGTTAGTCTTTAAGGTGCCACCAGACTCCTTGTTGTTTTTGTGGATACAGACTAACACAGCTACCCCCTGATACTTGACAGCATTACTATAATGTATGAAGGCATTTTTGGCCATCTGTGACCGACTAAGACACTGATTCTTCCCTCAGATCAACACCGTAAGTTTGGACTAAGTTAAAGGCCATGTTTTGCCCTCAATTCAACCCAGGTCTACACAACTGACTTATATCAGTATAGCTACATCACTCAGGGAGGTGAAAAATCCACACCCCCGCATGACATAGTTATACCCACCTAACCCCCGGTGTAAACAGCTCTATGTCGACAGGAGAGCCTCTCCTGTCAACATAGCTGCCCCCTCTCATGGTGGTGGATTAACTATACCTATGGGAGAAGCTCTAGTAGACTCTTTCCTCGCCCATCAGCATAGGACTATCTTCACTTAAGAGCTACCATGGCACAGCTGCATCAGTGCAGCTGCGCCGATGCAGTGTTTTAAGTGTAGACCTGCCGTCAGTTGTAAAAATCAGACTTCTGCAGTTTGGGCCAGAACAAAGTTTTACTAATATCACTGATTCTCCTCTGACAGAGGGTAGATAAAAAGAGTGCAGTTACATGAGTGTAAAGTCGGGGCTGGTCTATGCTGAAAACTTATATCGGCATAATCTCACAGGGGTGTGAAAAATCCACATCCTGGAGAGACGTCGCTATGTTGACTAGCCCCGGGATAGACAGCACTAGGTCAACAGAAGAATTCTTCTCCCAACTTAGCTACCACCTCTCCAAAAGGTGGATTTACTACAGCAGTAGGAAAACCCTTCCCCTCGCTGTAGTGTCTACACTGAAGCCCTACAGCAGTGCAGCTGGAGCTGTGCCACTGTAACATTTTAAGTGTAGTCATAGCTTAGGTGTACTTAAGATCAGAAACCAGTCTCTGTTTCTGTTCATCACCTACCCAATTAGAAGTATATAGCTGCAGTGCCTTTCACCTTAGACCATAGTCTTGTAACTATTAGCCTTCTACCTAAAGTGCCAGGTTACGATAAACTATAATGTTAGAACTTGAGGAAAACTGAGGAATGGACTAGAACTATAGACACACTATGGTAATGTCAGACTTAATTAGAAAGCTGTCACCTGCGATGAAGTATACAAGTGTATGAGCAGTTTCTCTGTAGATAGCTATGTTCATTAAGCCATAAAAACATGAGTAATGACCAGAGGAACCAAGAGGAAGACGGATTCCTCTCACCATCTCATGAGTCACCACACTCCCCTAGGGGTTTCCAGGGACAAGCAAAATTGTGGCTATTCTTGCCCTTCGGCTAGAGTAGCGGCAACAAAATAGTTCCCCTGTGACTCCATGGCTTGCAAGGGAGGATTCCTTGCCCTGCAATCCTGGGCTGACATAAAAGTGGTGTAATCAGCTTTACGTCAGGCCCCCCTCCAGCTGCCTCCTGGTGCATAGGACATGCTGGGGCCAAATGAGGCCAGGAAAAGGAGTTCTGGGGGACGGAGCTGGAGTGTGATATGTTTCACAGTGTCAGGAGTCCAAGCACCAGCAGTCCATCTCAGTGGGTAGAACCACATTGAATCAGGAGCCAGAGTCAAGGGTCAGAGATGGAGTCAGGAGTTGGGAACCAGAAAGGAAACGTGGGGTTGGGCTGGACAGAGGCAGGACAGGGCAGAGCTGGTGCAAGACAGGAGGGAGTCAGGAACAGGGCTGGAGCAGAACAGAAGCAAGGCAGGGACAGGAGCAATCATAGCTGAAGGCAGATATATTGAGCAGCCAGTAATCCACCACTGCAGCTGAACTTAAAAGCAGGCCTTCTGGCTGCATTCAGCCAATCAGGCAGCCGGCCAATCAGGTAGTCCTTTCGCAACCCAGCTCAGGTCATTAATCACCTTGGAGGCTGGCCTGGCTAGTCCTCAGGGTCAGCCCAAGTTGCTCAATCCTGACTCGCAGCTCCCTTGTTGGCAGAATATCCCTCAAGAACTGTTCTAGCTGGCATAGATTAGAGCAGCATTGTGGCTGCTGTAATTTGTGCAAGGGGCTCACTTGGGCCTGTAATCAGCATCAGGATCTGGGGAGGCATAAAGGTGGCTTAGAGGAATCTGCACAGCTGAGGAATGTGCCCTGAGTTTTTATGGGCTTTCTAAGTTAATGTCTGCGCAATGTCTATTTAAATTCAAGAGCAAAAACTTTCTCCATGTTATGACTGTATAAATTAACATCTACGTTGAAAGATGAAGTGATACCACCTTCCCATGGTGCTGCTATACAAAAGTTGGCTTTTATCAATTAAAATTAATATGGATCCAAAATAATAATCTATTAGAACTTCATTACTGTCCAGTTTCCAATGTTTGCATCCAAAGATTATGATAAGTTTTGGTGATCTACTGTACTTGTATTAAAGACTGACTATGCATAGATTAAACTAGCTAGATGATTTATGCTTGCTGATTAATTTTAATATTATCATATATATAATGGTAGTGTCTAGAGGGCTCAAGCAGGACAGAGCCTCATTGAATGAGACACTAGACATATAGATAAAAATAACATATGAGAAAAAACAGAAGTTGATATCAGTGAATATAAATTAGATGATAGGAATTGTAAAATATTGATAAGGGAGGCAAAAGGACACAAAGAGAAATCAATGACCAGCAGAGCTAAAGCCAATAAGAGGAAATGTTTAAGAATATTTGGAACAAAAGGAATCCTAATAATAGTATTGGCCTATTACTAGATGGAGATGGTAGAATTGTCAATAATAATGAAGGAAATTTAGAAGTCTTCAAGTATTTCTGTTATGGAAAAAGCCAGCTGATGTATTCATATATTGATGATAAATACTTTCCATTCCAGCAGTAACTCAGGAGGATGTTAAGAAGCAGCTTCTAAAGTAAAAACAACGAGCAGTACTTGTGGCACCTTAGAAACTAACAACGTTTATTTGGGCATAAGCTTTCATGGGCTAAAACCCACTTCATCAGATGCATGGAGTGGAAAATACAGTAGGCAGGTATATATACACAGTACATGAAAAGATGGGAGTTGCCTTACCAAGTGGGGGGGGGGGTCAGCGCTAACAAAGTGGAAATGGGCTATTCTCAACAGTAGAATACAACGGGAGGAAAAATCACTTTTGTAGTGCTAATGAGGCCAATGTAATCAGGGTGGCCCATTTCAAACAGTTGACAAGAAGGTGTGAGTAACAGTAGGGGGAAATTAGTATGGAAACTAACTTCCACTTTAATTGTTAGCACTGACCTTCCCACTTGGTAAGGCAATTCCCATCTTTTCATGTACTGTGTATATATACCTGCTTACTATATTTTCCACTCCATGCATCTGATGAAGTGGGTTTTAGCCCACAAAAGCTTATGCCCAGATATATTTGTTAGTCTCTAAGGTGCCACAAGTACTCCTTGTTGCTTTTGCATATACAGACTAATATGGCTACCACTCTGAAACCTACTAAAGTAAGACATTTATAAACTATGTCTAGTTCTGGTGTCCAAAATTCAAGAAGGCTGCTGAAAAATTGGAGAGGGTTGAGAGAAGAGCCACAAGAATGATTAAAAGATTAGAAAACAAGCCTTATAGGGAGAAACTCAAGGATCTCCATTTACTTCACTTATCAACAAAAAAGTTAAGGGTCTTTAAGTACCTACATGGGGAATAGAAATTTAATAATAGAAGGCTCTGCAATCTAACAGACAAAAATAATGAGATTCCCATGACTGGGAGCTGAAGAGAAACAAATTTCAGACTGCAAATAAGGCACAAATAAAAATGTGACAGTCATTAACCATTGAAACAACTTATTAAGGGTTGTGGTGGATTCTCCATTACTCAAAAATGTTAAATCAAGATTGGATTTTCTATTCTAAAAGATACACCCTAGTTCAAACAGGAATTAATTCAGGGAAGTCCTATGGCCTTGTTATACAGGAGGTCAGACTAGATGATCTACTGGACCCTTCTGGCCTTAAAAAATCTATTAATCTATGAATATAGCAAGTGACAGTCCCTACCTCCAGAATCTTCTGTACTTTTATACGACGCACCAGTTGGCATGTTTACGTTCCAGTCACATTTCATACTGTTCCACTTCAATAGGATGAGGCAAGGCAGAGCGTTAGCTCCAACTCTGAATTGTCTGTCTTTCACCAGTCCATAAGATTCCAGCTAGATACAAATGTAGTTGTTTATAATTACTATAAAATAATTATAGTTTCTTTCTTTAGCTTCATTTTATAATTTCTGTCAAATTATCTCAAAGGTTTAAGTTAATAAAATGCTTTTAATCAAATATGAACCATTAATTATGCTCCTCATTTTATGCCAGAAATTATTAATCGAATTATAATGGAAAATTGTTTAAACAATATATCTGAGTCATCCTCCCCAATGTTACAGTAGTTTAGTATCAGGCATGCGAATTATGTTGTCTGGCTCTGACTGGCCGGATATTACTTTACAAAAATAAAAAGCTATTGTGTGCAGTTCATTTAAATCTAAAATAATTGGAGTATAAGAACTGTATTAGAAAATTAGAAAAGCCGTAAAGCAATTTTTTAAATTAATGTTACTGCATGCAAACCAAGAATAACCTTTTAAAAAGCTATGTTAGCTCCTTTATTTTTCCCCCCCACAGTTTTACTGGTGAATTTGGTGCTCAGGAGAGTGAAAGAGAATCATAATAAAGGTAGCCACGATGAAGTAGGTGTCTTGGGCCTTCATTAAGCAAGAGATTGCCAATCATTGTAAATTGTGTGTTGGTTTTATAATAGCCAACAGAATTTCAGATAAATGCATCGGCCACTGAAACCAGTGGATCCATTTTCTGGGCAAAGGACCTAAGCTCTCATTTAAAGGGATATCTGTAGTTCTCTCCTTTGTGAAGCTAGCCTGGAAAAGGTCTACTGATTGGCTGGATGACTTGTCACTGGGATTTTTTTTCCTGTAAAAGAAAAAGGGGAGGGGAATCACAGATGACCAACCACTGTATTTTTGCCCAACCTCCAGCCAACAGCAGCCAGAACTCATAACCTATTTAATTGTTCCTGGTACCTAGCATCCTCTCCTGTCTCCAAAATACTACCCAGGGCAATAGACGGTAGGAGAATCTCCATATTCTGCATACCTTCCTAAAATATCTGTTTCAGTGGCTGGACCAGTAGTTCCATTAGAAGAAGGTTTTAGCACTCTCCCATGCCCAACCTCCCCACCTATTCCAACTGTGCTTCCCCCAACTCTTACATTATTTTTAAAATGAACTGATATGTATAATGAAAACTTAGTAATTATAATAAACAATCTTTCTTTTTACCCCAATCAACACCCTTCCTTTATATTTCAACTTAATCCCTTTTCACTCAGTTTTTATACTATCATCACCATTATACTTTTCCCATATTTCCTTATGGACCACAGATTCCTGTCTACATGGGGAAATTGACTGGCATAACTGTAGCAGAACTATAAATTACTTTACACACATTAGTTAGCCCAGACAAAATCCCTCCTCCACAACAACTGCCAAAATCATTGAAATAGCATTTCTAGCAGAAGAAAAGAAATGCTATCTCAGATCCACCATTCCAGTATGTGCTGGACCACATTCATCATCCAAAGTGGATGTACTGCCCAATTAATACCTTTCCTGTTCATTTCCTGGTAAGACTTAGGCCAGGTCTACACTAGCGAGCTTACAGCGGCACACCTTTTTCCGACGCAACTGAGCCAGTGTAAGATCGCTCATGTAGCCACTCTGTGCTGACTGAAGAGAGCTCTCCTGTCAACATAATAAAGCCACCTCAACAAGTGGCAGTAGCTATGTTGGCGGGAGAAGCTCTCTCACCGACATACTGCTGTGCACACGACCACTTATGCCAGCTAAATTTATGTCACTCAGAGGGGTGTTTTTTCACACCTCTGAGCAACATAAGTTTTGCCGACATAAGTGGTAGTACACTTATCAACCCTAAGGGACTTACCACAGACCTACATCCCCGTTGAAGTTATGTTGAAATTGCACCATATAATATATATAATTTCACCCAAAATTCCCAGTTTCACATGTTTATGACCGACACAGCCTTTTGAAAAGTTAACCCCAGAAGATTTATGATGGTATCCATATGCCAGGTTCCAGACATCTTCCAGGATGTGCCTAAAAATCACAGTTACACAGAAATAATAGAATTCAGAGACCATCTCACAAGAATATAGATCATAGCTCACTGCATCTCTTACCAGACACATTGCTACCAGCCACAAGGAAACCTGGCAGTTAACGTGAGGTAGATCACAAAATGAGATCAGTGATCAAGCTAAGCATCTGAATCCCTCAGTTAAGAGAAGTGGACAGCAGATGGCAGATTCCTGCTAATTATTCCTGCTAACTATCCCATTTGGAGCTGTCAGTCCCCACTTCCTGGCAAGCAGGATCCAGCCTCCACATCATGGAAACAAGGCTGCCTAGAGCAATAGAGAGGAAATGGTAAACATAAGATACTTTAATTTTTTCCCAAAGGCAAAACAAAAACATAATTATTGTTTTACTGCCCTGGTGCCTCTTGAATTTGAAAACTTTCAATAGGGAGCAGAATCACACTTTCAGAGTCTGTTTTGCCCCCTCATTACTTGAACATAACACCAATTAAAAGAGAAGATTAAACTTTCCGACCTTAAAGAGAGAAAAATAGGTCAATGTTATGGCCTTAATCCTCCAAACACTTATGCACTTGAATAGTCTTATCAAAGGGGCCCAGTCACACTGGGTTGAGAGTCACCATCCAATGGGACAAAATACTGTGTGTAAAGTTACTTAGGTGCATACATTTTTGCAGGATCTGGATCCAAATGCGTTGAGTGAGGTATTGAGTGAAAGAGTATCTTCTGTGAAAATCTGTGTTAAGCAGCTGCACAAGAGCCTGCTGGGATAGTTAGAGGGCATTTCTTCCATGGATTTTTTTAAACTTTATTTTCAATTCTCTAATCTCAAGACGACAATTTTAAATGTAGATATAAATATTTGGGGTAAATGAGTCACTAGATGAGGAGTAATAGGGGACGGACAGGGGAAACTATCTTATGTATTTATAAGTTGCATATCACAACTATCACTGTACCTGGAAATAAAGTTACTGTACTTGCAGAATTATTACATTTAAAAGAGCTGTGACTTGGTTGAATAAGAATGTCTTTTAGATGGTAATTTCTGAAGAGTTACCAAGGGAAGAGCTTCTTTATTTAAAAAACAAAACAAAAAACAAAAAAAAAACTTTAGCTCACAGGCATCTGAGATCATTTGAAATGCACTACAGACTCTTCTTTTCTGCTCTGGTTAATTTCAAGGCCCGGTGTCATTGTAAATAACCAAATTGCACACTGCATCCAATTTAATCAAAAATTTCAAATGTTCAAACATCTCAAAATTCTCAAGGGTATTTTCTATCCTGGATACTGCACATAGTTCCCGGTAGCCTTGAAATACATGGATTCAGATGAGATCAGACATTCTGAAGGTCTGATCTTTGATCCTGGCAGGTGATTGGTTTTGTATATAGAGAGCCTGATTCTCCTCTAACCTATATCAGTGTAAATCAAAAGTAACCCCATTGAAGCTAGTAGGCCCGAGTCTGATCTCAAACTGGTTTAACTCCACTGACTTCACTAAAGTTACTCCGGTCTTATAATATTAAGAGAGACCAAAATCAGCCCCATTAGAGTTACATGAGTATAAAACCAATGAGAGGAAAATCAGGTCAATTGTATCTATCTGGGCCGACAAATGCATTATACATTGACAACATAATGCCTAAATTTAAGATATCTATATAGCCAAACTATGTTTAGACAAGGTAAATTTGCATATGTTTTGATTTTTCATTTATGGAAGGAGGTTAATTAAAAATTCAGCTTCTTTAAAAAATATCTCTTTATTTAGTGGTAAATATTGTGCACCTATCATAATCTCTAATAGCATTTTCTATAATAGAGTTAAATAAAATAATGGATTATTACTTAATTCCAACTTCAAAACCAAATAACTATTAAGATGTAGACTAGTACATTCAACTGTTCTGTCCCTCTCACATGATTTCCATCACAAATCAAAATGCTGAAAGGGTTATTCACCGTTCAAAAGTTTTTCCATTATAAAGCTACAGCTAATCATGTTTTAGTTAACTGCCTGTTGTCTTACATTGAAACAATGACTCAGTTTGTCTTCATTAGGATACCTAAGAGCCTTTAACAGTAAACAGAATAAATCCTTTAACATTTGAATCTTCATTATTTTTAATTTTTAAATTAGATCACATTTATGCCATCTGCCAGTACGGTAATATTTACATGCCACACAGTAAAATGGATAATTTGTGTAGTCTTTGTAATGTAAAAACCACCCCATAACATCAGTTCACAAAGAGGCCCTAAAGGCAGCCATAGAAGGATCACCCATACATTGGGGGATCCTCTGGTGGCATAGAACAAGGATAATAGCTCCTATTTTACTCTCCCTCTCTGTGGCCAGTCTAAATGACATGGGTCAGGGCTTCCCTAAGCTCCAGTGATTCCTGCCTGCCATTAGAGAAACTTGAGGCCATTAGGAATCAGTCTAATTTAGAACAGATATCAGACTGTCCTAATTTATGGTAGGGGAATAGCCTAATACAGAGCCATGGAAAAAGGAAAGTCTTCTAGTTAAACTACTGATCCATGACTCAGAAGATCAGGGTGCACTCAGAATATCTGGCTCCTCCACAGACTTATTGTGTGAATTTTAGGGCCACATTTTTAAAGATATTTAGGTGCCTAGGTGCTTTTGAAAATCCTACTAAGCAACTAAAGGTATCTAAATACCTTTAAAAATCTGGCCCTTAGTCCCTGATCAATCTCCCACTGAAGCCAATGGAAAGATTCCTCTAGATTTCAATAGGAGCTGGATCAGACCTCTAATATCTCTGTCCATCAGTTCACCATCCCTATCTCAGAGGGCTGTTGTAAGGATAAACTCATTAATTATTTTGAAGTTCTCAGGTAACATGCTGATGGGGGCCATATAAGTACCTAAACAGCCAGATAAATAGCAAGCCCAGAACTGGGGAAATACAAATTTCATTTTTGCACTGTAAATTGTACCGTGTGCTCCTCACACGTGGTCAAGACTCTGATCTGGGCCAGTGTCTCCAGGATAAAGAATACAGCCTTCCCACTACACTTCGGAGCTAACTTTATTATCTCAACTCATTGCTCCCTTTCAGATCTAGTTTCTTTATATTCCCTTGAGTTTATTTCATATGCCAAACAGACTAGTTCAGCAACTTTGTTAACAATTCAATAAATACAGAGCAACCACAATCAAACGTGGATATTAAATTTAATATTTCTAATTACAAAACAAACCCAACAGACAGAATGGTCCATTATTCATCACTGCTGGTGTAATTCCTCTGACTTCAGCAAAGTTAATACACTGGCCCCATGAAGGCTGCCTTTCAATTGTCACGAACTGTGTATGACAGATACAATTAAGTGAGTTGCACATACAGCCCAGCTGAATAAACTCTGCTTTCCTGTAATAGGCTTTGCCATTTCTTGTCTTGCAATATGAACAAATCATGAGACAATTCCTCTCTCTCATGCAAACTCCAAGTAAACCAGCTATGCACATGGAACCTAAGAGAGTTTGAGGATAAAGTAATACTCCCTTGCAAGCTAGTGCCTTCACACAGAGAAGTTGTGCAGCCACTTTTCTACCAACAATATAATTCATAGGCTGTAGCAGCAGGGCCTCTCAAAACTGTGAGTTTAAGTCTCTGGATCCATGTTTATTGTGAATCCGTTGGTCACTTCTTCTTCCTACCCTGCCACCACACCTCTCCACAGGTAAAGAGATGCAATGGAGAACTGAGGTGGTTCAGTCACCCTGCACAAATTCTCTGTGGCTACTCTCCATGCTTGCAATGGAACTACAGCAGTTCTGCTGTATTTGGGGCCTTCTATGCCTGGGAGAGAGAAGGGAGACAGCATGTAGTCTAATTAGAAAAGCTTGCTTAGCTGGCTTATGTTCCTTTTACCTCTGCAGAAATTCTTCCATTCATCCTACCATATAATAATATATTGCTCTCTTCACCCCTAGATCGCAAAGGACTTTACAAAGGAATCTGTATCATTATCCCCATTTAACAGAGGGGAAACAGAGGCAAAGAGGGTAAATAACTTGGCCAAGGTCATCCAGCAGGCCATTGGTAGAGCCAACATATTCTAGAATAAGATAAGAACTTGGTATATTTCAGAATAGTGAGATATAACACAAATACTTTTTTATCCTCTTCTAAACAGTGCTGCATCTCAAAGTGAATTCTCAGGTAACTTACTATGTTAATCTCTCACTTTGAAGTGTTCTTTCCCATTCTACTGCTCCCAGAAACAGACTGAGTGGAATATAACCTGCAGAGGCTTTACTGTGCATGTTAATAGATTCTTTGGTATGTCCCATCACTATGACAAGCTTTTTAAAGCTCCAACATTTTGCAAAACAAATGGCGAGCTCTTCAGCTGATGTGAATGGCCAGGGCTTCATTGAAGTCAGTGGAGCAATGCCCATTTACTAAAGATTTAGCCCAAAATCATTAATGTAGGGTTATGTTGTGAAGACTGCAGAATGATAACATTGTTATTAACCAACATTTTAGAGCCTTGAGTTGGCAAATGGAAAACAAATGAGTGTGGGGTTATTAGTGATTAAAGAGACTATAGGTTTGGGCCATGTCTTTTGAACATGGGTGCTTAAAGTTAGGCATCTAAATCCATATTTGGGCACCTAAATAAAAGTGGCCTGGTTTTCAGAGGTGCTCAGAAACTGCAACTCCTAAAGAGGCTAACGGAAACTGCAGGTGTTGATTACCTATGAAAATCAGCCCACTTTTATTTAGGTACCTAAATATGGATGTAGATGCCTAACTGTAAGCACCCTAGTTTGAAAAATTTTGCCTTACTTCAGAGAAGGAACGGAAGTTTACCCAAATCATTTTCTTCTGTAAATCTTTTTGGCCTTTTTGAAAACTTTTACTGAATAGGAAACACAGAAAGGAAAGTATCGCTTGCATGATTTTGGTATTTCAACATTTGGTCACAACCAAAATCAGGAAGTGAAGAGTCATGCAAAAAAATAAAGGAAACAAACCAACACAATTTACCAAACTTCCCTACACCTTGGAAAATGTCTAGGTGGGTCCAATTTGAACGTTGAGAAAAGATATGGTTTTTACTTTATTTTATATGAACTGGTTTCCACTTCCTCAATTGTGATGAGTTGCTTTACAGGTGCTGGTTAAAATGTTGAGACTTTTATCAAAAGAATTAGTTATACCATATAGTTATAACTAGAGCTGGTTGCAAATTTTCCAGCAGAACAGTTTTCCATCTAAAAACTTGGATTTGACAACATCAAAATGTATCACAGGAACATATTGATTTTGTCAAAATTTTAATTTCAATATGGTTGAAATGTTTTGTTTTTACTTAATATAATAAAATCTGAAATTATGTTAACATAATATGTTTTCTGCATAATATATTATACTTTCATAATATAGTTTAAAAGTTGAAATGATAAAGTCAGAATGAAATGCTTTGACCTCATCTAAACAAAACATTTCAATAAAGTGAAATGAAGTATTTTCAGAATATTTCATTTCACAAGAAATTCTGAGATTTCTACTTTTCATCCCAATTCAGGATGAAACCAAATTTCAAAATCTTGGAATTTCCCACAGGACAGAAATTCCAAAGTTTGACTAGCTCTAGTTATAACCTTACATCATAATCCTGTTGTATTAATAATGCCACAAGCACTGACTGGTCGGATTTTATTTTCTTTATTGAAGAGCACTGCAAACTGGCCAGATTCTTCAGATGATTACTCTCAGTACTTTATGTGAATACACACATGCATGTACTAGTTTTCAGCTGAAAACAAATAATGCCCTCATAATACTTTCAAAATATCTTTAATACAGTACTTAGATGTGTCAAATTCTGCTCCCAGATGTGCACATACAGCTCCCATTGAAATCGGTGAAAGCCCCATGGATATATTTTAAAGCAGAATTTGGCCCTAATGTTGATCTGTTCACTAATGATGAAAGCAAACAGATTCTGCAGCTGAATTCATTTAGAAATATCAAACCTGACACAGGATTATGTGGCAGAATTTCAAAACTATAGATATTCATAATTTAACTTTTCTTAAGATCTGATTATAGTTTTAATAGAAAGACATCATCCACATATTATTGGCACTTAGTCCATGTTGTCTAACCAGTTCACCAAATGATTGCATTAGATGTTTAAAAGGACTGGAGAGAGATCTGATCTTTGTGGAATTCCAGAACTGAGGTCTCTAATGGTGGAGGTGCAGTTTCCCTCCAGGAAGAACTCAAACCATTTTAGTGCATTATCCTGGACCCTTGCCACCTTTCTCAGGTGAGACAACAAAAATCTCATGGTTAGCAATGTTGAACACAGCAGAGAGGTCCAGGAGGATGAGAATGGATGTCTCTCCTCTAACTACTGACAGGAGGAGCTCATCTGTCAGTACCACCAAGGCATTTTTGATTCCATGTCCTGGTCTGAATCCACATTGTGCCAGGTCTAGAATGTTAGCTTCAGTGAGATGAGCTGGTAGTTGGCCTTTTGCTAGCTTCTCTGCGCTTGCTCAGGAATGGGAGACTGGACACTGGCCAATAGTTGGCTCGAACTGAAATATCCTGAGTGGGTTTCTTCAGTATTGCACATTTGAAGGAGGAAGAGAAGATTCCTTCTCTGAATCAGGCGTTGGCTATTTCATTTAGGAGAGACACCAGTTGTTCAGTGACTCCCTTCCACAAGCCAGGAAAGGCACGCATAAGAGTCACAAATCTTGGGCTGAGCCCATGACCCAGAGTGTCTGGGGCAGCCCTCACTGAAAATGCTAAGATCAGGGCAGGCTGCAAAAAGGAGAGCAGATTCTCCCAAAGACTGGTTGTTAACACTGAAGTTAGACTCACCAACCAGTCACCAACTGTGGTCCTGATCCTCCCCACCCCCACACTGGTTATCAAGAAACAAAGAAAAAGAAATCACACAGCCCCCTTTATTGCATTCCAGTTCTCTGGCTCCCAGTAAGCACATAGTTTCAAATAACTTCTCACTGTACTGGACCTATGTTCTTCTGACCCCAAAGGGCCAGCCACATTGCCAGGTCAATATTAGTTTGGATCTTACCCAAAATACCATGTTGCCAGCCAATCATTTAGTGCCTAAAACTAAAGGTTTATTATAAAAAAAAGAAGAGAGTTGTTAAATGATAAAGCATTCAGATAGATACAGAGGCTTCAGAGTCCATATATCAGGTTCTTATCAGTATTGGTGAGTTTGCTGGCTTGAAAGTCCCTCTGAAACACATCTATAGCTTGGATGGGTCATTCCATCCTTTGTTCAGAGAGTTTCAGTTTGTAGAAAAGTCACTCCAGAGGTAGGAAGTAGGACTGAAGACAAAATGGAGATGATGCAGCTGCCTTTTATATTCTTTTGCCATGAGGCTTGTACTTCCTGTGTACCAAACACAAGCTTCACAGCACACAGAAAAGCCTTAGAGTTCTTTGTCCATAGGCATGTTCCTACATGGCTTGCTGACTCATCAGGTGTAGTCCCTGGCTTTTTCAATGGGTTTATTGTACAGCTGATGTCCCTTGATGTGCCATTAAGCTGGCTTCCTGCTGATACCATTCTGTCTGGGGGTATCACCCAGAAACAACACAAGATTGGAAATACAGATTTACCATACATGTCTATAACTCAGAATACAAAGGTGATACAAATACATAAACAAGATCATAACATTTTTACTGACACCTTAGACAGCATATCTAGCATCATCCAATTTTAAAATATTCATATTAATAATATTATAAATGGTCACCCATATTCCATACTGTGCCTCCTTTAGGTTATTTAGAACTTCTTGATGAGTTAATGTACTGAACTCTAGGAATGCTGGTGGGCTGTTGTTGGGTATATAGATAGAGCAGATCCATGCTGTTTGAGAAGGCTTCTCAAATGTGCATGATCTTTACAGTGAAGCAGAATAATAGTTGTTTGCAACACTTGGTGCTCTGCTCTGATGCAGACTGTGGGCATTCAGGCTTGATGAAGTGGTTTACCACCCTGATAGCTCCTTGGGGTGGGATTTTCCAGGCTCAGTGAAGGCTGATAGGAAGGTTCTCTTGGCCTGCAATACAGCCTAGGCCTAAGCTCTGAGGAACCTGTTATGTTTCATCTTGTCTGAATCAGCCTTTATTTTCAGCTATTGGTGCTTGAGTTTCTGCCCCTCTTTCTTCATCTGGCACATGGTGTCAAAACTAAGAAGCTCTGTGTGGGTAATGGGGAAGAAAGGGCTGTTTGGGAGCCAGTGTGTCAATGGCCACGGCCAATGGTAATAATTCACCAAGTGTTTGACTCCTTGTCAAGGTTCCTTCCCCACTCTGAACTCTAGGGTACAGATGTGGGGACCTGCATGAAAACCTCATAAGCTTACTTTTACCAGCTTAGGTTAAAACATCCCCAAGGTACAAACTATTTTACCCTTTTCCCTTGGACTTCCACTGCCACCACCAAACGTTTATTTGGGTTTATTTATTAGGAAAGCGTTGTTTGGAAACGTCTTTCCCCCCAAAATCCTCCCAACCCTTGCACCCCACTTCCTGGGGAAGGTTTGGTAAAAATCCTCACCAATTTGCATAGGTGACCACAGACCCAAACTCTTGGATCTTAAGAGCAATGAAAAAGCATTCCGTTTCTGAAAAGAAGGATTTTAATAGAAGTAAAAAGTAAAAAAGAATCACCTCTGTAAAATCAGGATGGTAACTACCTTACAGGGTAATTAGATTCAAAACATAGAGAATCCCTCTAGGAAAACCTTAAGTTACAAAAAGACACACAGACAGGAATATCCATTCTATTCAGCACAGCTTAATTTCTCAGCCATTTAAAGAAATCACAATCTAACGCATATCTAGCTAGATTACTTACTGAATTCTAAGACTCCATTCCTGTTCTGTCCCTGGCAAAAGCATCACACAGACAGACACAGACCTTTTGTTTTTCTCCCTCCTCCCAGCTTTTGAAAGTATCTTGTCTCCTCATTGGTCATTTTGGTCAGGTGCCAGCGAGGTTATCCTAGCTTCTTAACGCTTTACAGGTGAAAGGATTTTTCCTCTGGCTAGGAGGGATTTTAAAGTTGTTTACCCTTCCCTTTATATTTATGACAGTCCCCATCCTGTGGGTGGGGTGCTATTGTTCTTTATCAGGCTTTGGAATCTGTTGGAGTCCATGAGTCTTCCTGGACAAATGAGCATCACTGATCTTTTTGTGGCCTGGCTGCTGGAAGGTCTCTGACCACTATCTTAATGAGGTGATGGTCTGTCCAAAACAGTGGCTGGGTTGTAAAGTCTCCTACCTTGACGTCTAGGCCAAAGATCATGTCCAGGGTGTAACCAGTTGTGTGGGTTGAACCAGAGATGACCTGGGAAAGTCGTAAGGAGGCAAGTGAGGAAATGAGTTTGGGGGCTTTTGCATCTGAGACCTTGTCAATATGTGTGTTGAAGTCTCCCAGGATGACTTGACTGGGTTATTTCATCATCATTGCCAACAAGGAGTGAGCTCCTTTATGAATACTTTTGTCTGAGGTGGTGTATAAATGAGCATACAATCTAATGTGGTGTTGGAATTATTAAAATATTAAATATTATTCATATTTATATACTATGGGAGACCACCAGTCGTTAATTTAACCATAAATTCCTTTATTAAGTCCAAAGGACAAATGTAATTTTATACAATTGCTCTAAATATTCCTAAGAGTCTAAAAATAAGCAGACACTACTCCCAACACAGTAACAAAGTATTCATAAGCATGTGATCAGTATACTTACACATAGGCCAGACCGAGGGAAAACCATCTAATTCTGGCATATTCCAGGATGATCAGGTAGGGTCTGACAAAGAACTCTCAAATTCATAACTCTTTTTATACCCTTTAACAAACCAATGATGTTATTGCCAATTACTGTCTTCAGCTAAAAAAATCAATTTAAGAAAATTCTCCCCTCATTCCACTCTTAATACAGATAAGATTTACGACCTCCTTTATTCCCAAGGACTTTCCTCCTCTCCTTCTTGGTGATCAACAGTTTTTCTGTTGCACCTGGGTTCACATAGGCCCTAACTTTTGAGATAACACTAGTATGTTGGCTCCTTTTAAGACAGTATCCTTGCAAGTGGATACATAAATTATAATTTGACTAGTCAGGGGACTAATCCCATCTGCAGAGAAACTTGCTGCTAAGCTCTGTTGATGATCAAAGATTGGTTTGCTAAAATGTCACTTCTACCATGGAATTTCGGCACATCAATTTCTCTGCCTCTGACCACTTTAGGGACTGACCAGGGCATTGATTCTAAAGAAGGTTGTTTCAAAACTTTAGCATTCACAATATCAACCTTCTTATTGACCATACAGAATTTGTAGATTCGTGGTGACAGGAAGATTCCCATCTCTACATGCTACATTACCATGCAATATTTGGGTGCAAGATAGAGATTTTCATTTCTAAATCTTTACCATGAGTAACTCCTTTTCTCTTTCATTCTCATTCTTTCAAAGTCTCTGTGCTTTAGGCTTGGTCTACACAAGAAGCTTATGTCAGTATAACTACATTGCTCAGGGGTGTGGAAAATCCACACCCCTGAGCAACACAGTTATACCGATTTAACCCCCAGGCTTCTCCAGTCGACATAGCTACCGCCTCTCAGGGAGGTGGAGTCACTGGATGAAATCCTGGCCCCTTTGAAATCAATGATTTAGGCCATGTCTACACTACAAAATTATGTCGACCTAACTTACATTGGCGTACAGCCACCACAGTTATTAAATTAATAGTGTGTATGCTCACTTGGCTCCTTGTGTCAGTGGTGCACAACTGTATCAATTGTATTGTCAGTGTGGGGCATTGTGAGATGGCTCCTAAAAGCCAGTAACAGTCGATGTAAGCAATGCAGTGTATACACTGACACTGCGTCAACCTAATTACATCAACCATGATTCTCTGCCAGTCGGGGAAGTGTTATAAAATCAGCGAAAAGAGGCACTTATGTCTGAGGGAGCCAAATTTAATTGAAGATACATCCTCAGGTAGGTTGATGCAAGGCAGCTTATGTTGACCTAACCATGTAGTGTAGACCAGGCCAAAGCTCCCATTCATTTCAAGAGGGCCAGGATTTCACCAAGTGTGAATGAAATGGGACCAAATACTTCCTCTTGTAATGCCACTGAAATCGTTGGAATTACACCAGGGGTAAATTTGGCCCATTGCTTTTATCCTTTTAAATTATTTGCTAATAGAATGGCGGGGTAATAGACTGTTATTGCATGCCCAAGCATAGAGACTAGATAAACTGTAGCTATGACTGCTTGGAACAGCTTGTAAAACAACCACAGAGAGAAGCTAGGAGTCGGACAGTCTAGAGCAGGGGTGGGCAAACTTTTTGGCCTGAGTGCCACATCGGTGTTGCAAAACTATATCGAGGGCCAGGTAGGGAATGCTGTGTCTCCCCAAACAGCCTGCCCTGCATCCCCTATCCGCCCCTCCCACTTCCCAGCCCCTGACTGCCCCCCTCAAAACCCCCGACCCATCCAACCCCTCCTGCTCCTTCTCCCCTGACCACCTCCTCCCAACCGCCCCTGAGGATTCCACCCCCTATCCAACCCCCCCCCCGCTCCCTGTCCCCTGACCCCTATCCACCCCCTCAACCCCTAACAGGCCCCCCGGGACTCCCAGGCCTATCCAGCTCCCCCTGTTCCCCGTTCCCTGACCACCACCCCCAGAACCTCCACCCCATCCAACCTCCCCCTGCTCCCTGTCCCCTGACTGGCCCCCAGGACCCCCCGCTTCCCGCCCCCTTACCATGCTGGAGCCAGCCGCACCACCCGTGCTGCCCAACAGGAGTGGCAGACCAGAGCGCTGGAGGCGCAGTGTGCTGAGGCTGTGGGGGAGGAGCCAGGGACTAGCCTCCCCAGCCAGGAGCTCAGGGGCCGGGCAAGATGGTCCCATGGGCCGGATGTGGCTCGCAGGCTGTAGTTTGCCCACCTCTGGTCTAGAGGCTTAAACCAAACAGTGTATGTCACACCAGCAAGGAAAAGCAAAACCACAAATATACATCTGCTACTGAGATTCCTTAAAGGTGACCAGCCAAAGGAGAGTTAAAATGGAAGTGTGAAAGGGAGGGGAGACTGCTTGCTTTTTACAACAAAATTACAAGTCCCACCTAGCCTATAAGACCCTATGATGGCTGGAGAATGAATGAAATCTTGGCACCATGCAAGTCAAAAGAATTAAAGCTGAGAAACTGAGAGGAGTGGATTTTCAGTCAGAATGCTTTCAAATCTTTGTTTTTGTTGACACCTATCTAACATTAATATATAATTGACATGTTAGAGAAAGGAGCCTTTGTTAAAGTTCAGCATCCCACCCCCTTCAATTAAGGTGTGAGAGCTAACAGCTGGGACATACAGGAGGTCTGTCAAGCAAACCAGGGAAGATCAGAATTGATGTTCTTGATAGCTCTTGGATAAAAATAAGCATAAAACAAAACATTATATTTAAAAAATCCTCCCAGACTTTACTCATCATTGTCATAGCCCTGGTCTACACTAGGACTTTAGGTCGAATTTAGCAGCATTAAATCGATGTAAACCTGCACCCGTCCACACGATGAAGCCCTTTATTTCGACTTAAAGGGTTCTTAAAATCGATTTCCTTACCCCTGACAAGTGGATTAGCGCTTAAATCGGCCTTGCCGGGTCGAATTTGGGGTACTGTGGACACAATTCGACGGTATTGGCCTCCGGGAGCTATCCCAGAGTGCTCCATTTTGACCGCTCTGGACAGCACTCTCAACTCAGATGCACTGGCCAGGTAGACAGGAAAAGAACCGCGAACTTTTGAATCTCATTTCCTGTTTGGCCAGCGTGGCAAGCTGCAGGTGACCATGCAGAGCTCATCAGCAGAGGTGACCATGATGGAGTCTCAGAATCGCAAAAGAGCTCCAGCATGGACCGAACGGGAGGTACGGGATCTGATCGCTGTATGGGGAGAGGAATCCGTGCTATCAGAACTCCATTCCAGTTTTCGAAATGCCAAAACCTTTGTCAAAATCTCCCAGGGCATGAAGGACAGAGGCCATAACAGGGACCCGAAGCAGTGCCGCGTGAAACTGAAGGAGCTGAGGCAAGCCTACCAGAAAACCAGAGAGGCGAACGGCCGCTCCGCGTCAGAGCCCCAAACATGCCGCTTCTATGATGAAGCCGCATGCCATTTTAGGGGGTTCAACCACCACTACCCCAGCCGTGTTGTTTGACTCCTTCAATGGAGATGGAGGCAATACGGAAGCAGGTTTTGGGGACGAAGAAGATGATGATGATGACGAGGTTGTAGATAGCTCACAGCAAGCAAGCGGAGAAACCGGTTTTCCCGACAGCCAGGAACTGTTTCTCACCCTGGACCTGGAGCCAGTACCCCCTGAACCCACCCAAGGCTGCCTCCTGGACCCAGCAGGCGGAGAAGGGACCTCTGGTGAGTGTACCTTTTAAAATACTATACATGGTTTAAAAGCAAGCATGTGAAAGGATTACTTTGCCCTGGCATTCGCGGCTCTCCTGGATATACTCCCAAAGCCTTTGCAAAAGGTTTCTGGGGAGGGCAGACTTATTGCGTCCTTCATGGTAGGACACTTTACCACTCCAGGCCAGTAACACGTACTCGGGAATCATTGTACAACAAAGCATTGCAGTGTATGTTTGCTGGCGTTCAAGCAACATCCGTTCTTTATCTCTCTGTGTTATCCTCAGGAGAGTGAGATATAATCCATGGTCACCTGGTTGAAATAGGGTGCTTTTCTTCAGGGGACACTCAGAGGAGCCCATTCCTGCTGGGCTGTTTGCCTGCGGCTGAACAGAAATGTTCCCCGCTGTTAGCCACAGGGAGGGGGGAGGGTTGAGGGGGTAGCCACACGGTGGGGGGAGGCAAAATGCGACCTTGTAACGAAAGCACATGTGCTATGTATGTAATGTTAACAGCAAGGTTTACCCTGAAAGAGTGTAGCCAGTGTTTTATAAAATGTGTCTTTTTAAATACCACTGTCCCTTTTCTTTTCTCCACCAGCTGCATGTGTTTCAATGATCACAGGATCTTCTCCTTCCCAGAGGCTAGTGAAGATTAGAAAGAAAAAAAAACGCACTCGAGATGAAATGTTCTCCGAGCTCATGCTGTCCTCCCACACTGACAGAGCACAGACGAATGCGTGGAGGCAAATAATGTCAGACTGCAGGAAAGCACAAAATGACCAGGAGGAGAGGTGGCGGGCTGAAGAGAGGGCTGAAGCTCGAATGTGGCGGCAGCATGATGAGAGGAGGCAGGATTCAATGCTGAGGCTGCTGGAGGACCAAACCAGTATGCTCCAGTGTATGGTTGAGCTGCAGCAAAGGCAGCTGGAGCACAGACTGCCACTACAGCCCCTGTGTAACCAGCCCCTGTGTAACCAACCGCCCTCCTCCCCAAGTTCCATAGCCTCCACACCCAGACGCCCAAGAACGCGGTGGGGGGGCCACCGGCCAACCAGCCACTCCACCACAGAGGATTGCCCAAAAAAAAAGAAGGCTGTCATTCAATAAATTTTAAAGTTGTAAACTTTTAAAGTGCTGTGTGGCATTTTCCTTCCCTCCTCCACCACCCCTCCTGGGCTACCTTGGTAGTCATCCCCCTATTTGTGTGATGAATGAATAAAGAATGCATGAATGTGAAGCAACAATGACTTTATTGCCTCTGCAAGCGGTGATCAAAGGGAGGAGGGGAGGGTGGTTAGCTTACAGGGAAGTAGAGTGAACCAAGGGGCAGGGGGTTTCATCAAGGAGAAACAAACAGAACTTTCACACCGTAGCCTGGCCAGTCATGAAACTGGTTTTCAAAGCCTCTCTGATGCGTACCGCACCCTCCTGTGCTCTTCTAACCGCCCTGGTGTCTGGCTGCGCGTAACCAGCAGCCAGGCGATTTGCCTCAACCTCCCACCCCGCCATAAACGTCTCCCCCTTACTCTCACAGATATTGTGGAGCACACAGCAAGCAGTAATAACAGTGGGAATATTGGTTTCGCTGAGGTCTAAGCGAGTCAGTAAACTGCGCCAGCGCGCCTTTAAACGTCCAAATGCACATTCTACCACCATTCTGCACTTGCTCAGCCTGTAGTTGAACAGCTCCTGACTGCTGTCCAGGCTGCCTGTGTACGGCTTCATGAGCCATGGCATTAAGGGGTAGGCTGGGTCCCCAAGGATACATATAGGCATTTCAACATCACCAAGAGTTATTTTCTGGTCTGGGAATAAAGTCCCTTCTTGAAGCTTTTGAAACAGACCAGAGTTCCTGAAGATGCGAGCGTCATGTACCTTTCCCGGCCATCCCACGTTGATGTTGGTGAAACGTCCCTTGTGATCCACCAGAGCTTGCAGCACTATTGAAAAGTACCCCTTGCGGTTTATGTACTCGCCGGCTTGGTGCTCCGGTGCCAAGATAGGGATATGGGTTCCGTCTATTGCCCCACCACAGTTAGGGAATCCCATTGCAGCAAAGCCATCCACTATGACCTGCACATTTCCCAGGGTCACTACCCTTGATATCAGCAGATCTTTGATTGCGTGGGCTACTTGCATCACAGCAGCCCCCACAGTAGATTTGCCCACTCCAAATTGATTCCCAACTGACCGGTAGCTGTCTGGCGTTGCAAGCTTCCACAGGGCTATCGCCACTCGCTTCTCAACTGTGAGGGCTGCTCTCATCTTGGTATTCATGCGCTTCAGGACAGGGGAAAGCAAGTCACAAAGTTCCATGAAAGTGCCCTTACGCATGCGAAAGTTTCGCAGCCACTGGGAATCGTCCCAGACCTGCAACACTATGCGGTCCCACCAGTCTGTACTTGTTTCCCGAGCCCAGAATCGGCGTTCCACAGCATGAACCTGCCCCATTAGCACCATGATGCATGCATTGGCAGGGCCCAGGCTTTCAGAGAAATCTGTGTCCATGTCCTGATCACTCATGTGACCGCGCTGACGTCGCCTCCTCGCCCGGTAGCGCTTTGCCAGGTTCTGGTGCTGCATATACTGCTGGATAATGCGTGTGGTGTTTAATGTGCTCCTAATTGCCAAAGTGAGCTGAGCGGACTCCATGCTTGCCTTGGTATGGCGTCCGCACAGAAAAAAGGCGCGGAATGATTGTCTGCCGTTGCTCTGACGGAGGGAGGGGCGACTGACGACACGGCTTACAGGGTTGGCTTCAGGGGGCTAAAATCCACAAAGGGGGTGGCTTTACATCAAGGAGTAGTTCAGGCAGGACTTCACGGAGGGTTCCAATAAGAAATGGTGCACCTAAGTTATTGTTCTTATTGGAACAAGGAGGTTAGCCTGGCCTCTGATTGATACATGGCTAGATTTACCTCGCCGCACCTTCTCTGTGAGTGACTGCAGTGTGACCTAGAGGAATGAGTCCCCTAGACAGGGGAGAAGGCAAATGAGTACAAAACAAATCTGGTCTATTTCTTGTTTTGATCCACTCCATCTATCTTTTACATCTTTGGCTGGCAGCAGACGGTGCAGAAGGACTGCAAGCCATCCACATCTCATGGCTGCTCGGCAGAAGATGGTACAGTACAGTACGACTGCTAGCCATCCTCATCGCTTGCCTGCCTGGCAGAAGATGGCACAGTACGATTGCTAGCCATCGTCATCTCTTGCCTGCCCGGCAGAAGATGGTACAATACGATTGCTAGCCATCGTCATCTCTTGCCTGCCCGGCAGAAGATGGTACAATACGACTGCTAGCAATCCGTATTGCCTGCCTGCTCACCATTAGACGGTTCAATAGGACTGACTGCCGGACTAAAGAGAATGACCTGGTCAAGTCACTAAAAATTTAGTCCTTGAGCTCATGTCTGCCCACGCGCTCCTGATCGACCTCACACAGGCGACCAGGAACGCCTCGGACATGACGAGGACGGCTACCAGTCGTACTGTACCATCTGCTTCCAGATGGCAATGGGTTGCTGCTACTGTGTAGCAATGCCGTACCGCGTCTGCCAGCACCCAGGAGACATACGGTGACGGTTACCTGAGCGGGCTCCATGCTTGCGGTGGTATGGTGTCCGCACAGGTAACTCAGGAAAAAAGGCGCGAAACGATTGTCTGCCCTTGCTTTCACGGAGGGAGGGAGGGAAGGGGGGACTGATGATATGTACCCAGAACCACCCGCGACAATGTTTCAGCCCCATCAGGCATTGGGATCTCAACCCAGAATTCCAATGGGCAGCGGAGACTGCGGGAACTGTGGGATAGCTACCCACAGTGCAACGCTCTGGAAGTCGACTCTAGCCTCGGTACTGTGGAAGCACTCCGCCGAGTTAATGCACTTAATGCACTTCTGTGGGGACACACACACTCGAATATATAAAACCGATTTCTAAAAAACCGACTTCTATAAATTCAACCTTATTCCGTAGTGTAGACATACCCATAAACATACAGCTAAGGGTATCATAAAATCCCTCCTTACCTGTAAAGGGTTAAGAAGCTCAGGTAACCTGGTTGGCACCTGACCAAAAGGACCAAAAAGGGGAGAAGATACTCTCAAATCTGTGTGGGGGGAGGTTTTTGCTTTGTTCTCTTTGTTGTTTCTCTCCAGGTCAGCAAGGAATCTCCCAAAGCCCTACTTGAATTAAGCATCTAGATTACAAAAATTGTAAGTAAAGCAAGGAAATGCGTTAGTTTATCTTTTGTTTTAGCTTGTGAATTTTCCCAGTGCTAGAGGGAGGTTTATCCCTGGTTTTTGTAACTTAAGTTTTGCCTCAAGGGAAATCCTCTGTGTTTTGAATCTGATTGTCCTGTAAAATTACCTTCCATCCTGATTTTACAGAGATGCTTTTACTTTTTTTCTTTATTATAAAGTTCTGTTTTTTAAGCATCTGATTGGGTATTTAGTGTCCTACAAACTCAAGGGTCTGGTTTGTGCTCACCTTCTTTATTTTTCAAGCCTCCCCAGGAAAGGGGGTGTAGGCTTGGGGGGATATTTTGTGGGAATAGGAACTCCAAGTAGTCCTTTCCCTGATTCTTTGTCTAAATCACTTGGTGGTGGCAGCATACCTCAGTCCAAGGCCAAATAGAGATTTGTGCCTTGGGGGAAGTTTTAACCTAAGCTGTACAAATAAGATTAGGGGGTCTTTCATGCGGGTCCCCACATCTGTACCCTAGAGTTCAGAGTGGGGAGGGAACCCTGACAATCATAAAGAAGCAAAATATTGCAAAAATGGCACAAGCCCAATGTACAAAAATTGCAGGTCACCTTCAAGACTCACAAAGTGGATTCAGATGGATCCACACTCCTTTCTGCGCTCTGGCTCCATCTGAGCAGGCTCCCTCTCATAAGTTCCCTTACCAGTAGGTGCCCTCCACTCCCCTTTAGTGAGAGAGGAGATTCCAATCTGCAAAGGGGAAACCATGCCAATAAATGGTAACAAAGTCAGTGATGGTTTGCCCTGCACATTTGTGAGGGGGAGAATCTGGCAAAGTGTGGAAGTAGAGAGGATTATTTATTAATTATTATTATTAATGTTCTAGGTTCATGTTTATGTTTCCTGGATACTTTTGGCTTGTAATTGTCACAAAAAAGGTACACTGGAGATTTCTAACTGGAATCTGAGAACAACCTGTCACTATGCTCTGTTGCCAGGCTCTAAGCAGTCTGATAGTGCTAAAATATCCTGGTCAGATGACTGAAGTAAAACTTAATCTAGTGTGACCAGGAGTGTTGATTATGACCCAAAAAATTGATCAAACTACAAGACAAAATTATCATATCAGACTTGAGATGTACACTTGATCTTTCTTTTGGGTTCCATTTCATCCTGTTTCACCCAAGCTCAAGATTGGATCTTTTTCTAAGAGATATACACTAGTTCAAACAGGAATTAATTCAGGGTAGTCCTATGGCCTACGTTAAACAGGAGGTCAGTCTAAATTACCAAAATGGTCTCTTCTGTCTTTATAATCTATGAATTCCGAATCCACCTAGCTCTACCAAAATTGGCAATCTTGCTGGTGCAATAGCTGCTATTTTGGCAGACACCAGGGACTGAACCTGGTACCTGTGGAGCTAAAAAGCAAGAACCTTCATAGCTTGAGCTAAAAAGCCAGGCTCCCTAGCTGAAAGATGTAATAGATTCATATCCTATGTGGATTGGGCACAGAATGAGAACACAGTGCATACTGATCAGTGGGTTACACTGGCACAAAAATCATAATCTGCAATTTCAAGAAGACTATTTTGGGATTGTGTATGTATTTGTTTAAAGTGTGTTCAGAACCTCAGCCTCAGGGTACCTAACAGCAGTCAAATTTAAATAACTGCACAGGTACCGATGCCCCCAAAGCTACCCACATTTCAGGAAAGATAGACAAATTGCAGAAAGTCCAGAGAAGAGTGACAAAAATGATTAAAGGCCTAGAAAACATGACCTATGAGGGAAGATTAAAAAAAATGGGTTTGTTTAGTCTGGAAAAGAGAAGACTGAGAGGGGACATGATAACAGTTTACAAGTACGTAAAAGGTTGTTACAAGGAGGAGGGAGAAAAATTGTTCTTCTTAACATCTGAGGATAGGACAAGAAGCAATGGGCTTAAATTGCAGCAAGGGAAGTTTAAGTTGGACATTAGGAAAAACTTAAACTGTCAGGTGGTTAAGCACTAGAGTAAATTGCCTAGGGAGGTTGTGGAATCTCCATCATTGGAGATTTTTAAGATCAGGTTAGACAAACACCTGTCAGGGATGGTCTATATAATATTTAGTACTGCCGTGTGTGTAGAGGAGTGGATGACCTCTCCATTAGACGATCTAGTTAGACCTCCTGTATAACACAGACCAAAGTAACACTGAGCAATGTTCCCTGTACACTGTGTGCACGTGCAGGAATCTCGTATATACTTAACAGGTGCATGTGGGCCCACCCGCACCCTGCAGGTCCCAGGGCCCATGCTCACCACAGCGAGGAGGAGGGAGGAACCCCCCTGGGCAGCCCCCAGCCCTTGCCATAAACAAAACCCTACACATGCTCCCCACACACAACCCCCCATTTTGTCCTTGGGCTAGTGTAAGTTGGCCCAAGGCCAGAAATATTTATTTTGAGTTTGTAGCCCACTCAGTGCAAAGAAAATTTAGAGGAAATGTTGAATTATTAATAATTGTGTTTGACTAAAACATATCTTCTAGAAAGGCATCCAGTCTGGATCTGAAGACAGAGATGGAGAATTCACCTCTTTCCTTGATAGTTTGTTCCTAGGATTAATCACCATCACTATTAAAAAATGTGCCTTATTTCTAATTTGTATTTTTCTGGTTTTAACTTCCAGTCATTGATTCTTGTTACATTTTTGTCCACTAGATTCAAGAGCCCTTTAGTACCCAGTGTTTTCTTTCGGGTACCTGTATACCATAATCAAGTCACCGCTCAGTCTTTTTGATAAGCTAAACAGATAAGTCTCTCCCTGTTAGGCATTTTTTCCAGCCCTTGAATTGTTTTTGTAGCTCTTCTCTACACTCCCGCCAATTTTTCAACATCTTTTAAAAATATGAACACCAGAACCATGCCATATTCCAGTACCGGTCTCACCAATGGCATATAGTCACCTCCTTACTTCTACTCACTACTCTTCCATACCAGCAGACCAAATTTGGTGATTAATTCTGGTCATGTGCCAGCTGAGGCACGTTGTGCATACGCTAAGAAGATTTATACAACAAAGTATCACATTAACCTTTTTTTCCCAGAGCATCAGACAAGGAACTCATGTTCAGCTCTTTGGCCACTAACCCCAAAATCCTTTTCAGTGTCACTGCTTCTCCTGATACAATCCCCCATTTGGTAGGTATGGCCTAGATATATGATCTGACATTTGGCTGTACTAAAATGCATTTGGTATGAATGGGCCCAGCTTACCAAGTGATCCAGATTGCTCTGTATGACTGCCCTGATCTCATTATTTACCACTCCACTAATCTTTGTGTCATCCACAAAATCTATCAGTAATGATTTTATACTTATTTCCAGAGCATTGATGCAAATATTGAATAGCATCAGGCCTAGTAGTGATCCCTGCACAACCTCTCTAGAAACACCCCCATTTGATTATTATTCCTCAATTGGACATGGTCCCTGCCACAGTTCATGGCAGTTCTGTGCTCTGATCTTTGTATCACAAAAATTCTGTCCCGTTCTCTCCCTCTTGGTACTCAGCTAAGTTTCCAGTAACCCCATAACATCAATTTTCTCCAGTTTCCATGAAATCCACGAAATTGGTCTTGTCTTTTCTTTTTTTGTGGGAACTCTGCAGGATCACCTGACATCTCATTTGGACAAAAAAACAGCAGCCGCTAAAAAAAAGAAAGTATATTGAAAACTTAAAATGAAATAATTCTTTTCAGAGGTAGAGAATTCAATTTCAGTCTATTCTTCAGCCTTGTGAAGGCATCACAGCTGATACTATTCTAAGTAAAATCACAATGGATCCACTGCTGTTCCATATACAAGGCTGAAAAGGCAGGATCAAATTACCTGCTCTCAATGAAAGCCAAAAGTCCTTTTGTTGGAAGAAAGACATGAAGCATGAGACTGATAAGATTTGGAAATGGACTGCTTTGACTTGACATAACTGTGAGGTATTTTTAAAATAGACAGCTTTGCCTCACTAGAAAAAGCAGGGGCAGTCTGAAATGCAGGTTAAGGGCTTTATTTCTGGTGCCTTGGGCTGGTAGCCAGCCACCATTAAAGTAGATGGAATGATCCAAAATTAAGGCTGCAGTAAGTGTCTGCCTTTCCTTGGAGAGTACAATCTACACACAAAGCTATAAATGTGAGGTGTAGGTAGATTACAGGGGGGGAATATAACTTCATTTTGATATAGTGTTATCAGGTAATTAACAGGCTTAGACTGTGGGGCTATAAAATTGCCATGTAGATGTTCAGGCTTGGTTTGGAGCCCTGTGGGGTCTTAGAGTCTGGGCTCCAACCCAAACATGAATGTCTACATTGCAATTGCATAGCTCCCACCCCACCATTCCCCTCCAGGCCAAGCCTGCAAGCCCAAGTCAGCTGACCTGGGCTCTTAGACTTAGTGCCATGGGTTTTTTAATCACAGTGTAGACATACCCTCAGAGACCCACGATTGCTGTGAGGAGGTATCCAACTGCTGCCAAGTTCATCAGACCTTCAGGATCTTGGTGAGAAGTCAGCTGTTGGCTACTCCTATGAAGGATCATTAGGACCATCTAGTTTGGCCTCCTGCATTAACACAGGGCATAAAACCCCGAGCACCAATCCGCCTGGATCCTGTAGGTACATACTTGGGGTGGCTAGTCCATACCACTGCCCACCACTGCCCATGCTACTGCAACTAAACTAGTATTGTTAACATGCTAACTCAATGAGAGTTAGTACAAGTATGTCTGCGCGAGCTGGGAATCAAACTCTGAGTTCCAAGTGTAGACATAGCCTTACTTTCCAAAATTTTTGAAACTCTCTAACAACTTATAGTACTCCCCAACTGCAGGCCATGGATCACTGGTGGTCCACAGAGCACTGGCTGGCCATCAGCAGAGAGCTGACTGATTATATGGTGCTAGCACTCTGTCTTGTTTCCTGCTACTACATTGCATTAAAGACAGAAAAATATTTAATGTATTTCCAGCTAATACAATGTTTCTATGTACATTATTGCCACAGGGATGTTATGGGCTTGTAAACAGGAGGTGAGCAGACCTGCTCTAAAGCAGATGGTATGAGACACTCTCTCTATTAAGATGTAGTCCACATTATGAAAAAGCTTAGCACCCACTGCCATGGTCTATGTCAGAAATGATCCTGGGACCAACAGGGCTACAACACTGCACACAGGGATTGTCTGTGTCAGTCCTGTGTTGTGTGTGCTTATCATGCGGATATTGATTGTGCATAACTCTGCTGGTGCCAGGAAAAAATCATGAATTAAAATTAAAATACCTGCATTCACACCGACTTTGTTCGTGTCTCATAGAAGCCTGAACCTCCAATATGGTTGGGAGCTGAATGGAAGGAAAGCTGGATGGAACAAAGATCTCTGATTGCAAAAAGGTGCTGACTGGAAGGAGTCATAAAGCAAGGGCAGGGATAGGCTAGTTCGGTTGAACTCTTTGTTGCTGGATCTTCTGTTGCATTTCCCTCTGCACTTCAATCCCTCCCCAACTGGAGCTGCAGCATTACTCAAATTGCAGAACGATGATGCTTTTCTGCTGCCGTCAAACACTTTCCAGAGGTGTCCTGGGACAATGGATGGTGGTGAACCAAGAGAAGAAACAGCTGTTTCTCATGTAGAAGGTCTTAAAGAAACAACACAAAGAAATAAATGTCAGTAGGGTTTGGGTACATAATTTTATTTCATTGCCAAGAATAAACTTCTGGTCTATGTAATAAACTTACAGGAAACTAAGCCCCACACCCTGGTAATTTTTCTGGTGCATGGGAAAGGCACTCCCAAAAGTTTCTTTTTAATAAAGAAAACATGAAAAGCCAGTAAAAGCTGGTGAAAAGCCAGAATTACTAGAACTGGGGAAAGGATTAAGTGTTTTGTGAGATATTTGTCATAGTTCTATGGAGTACATACCCTGAAGCTATGCTGTATAAACACAGCAAGTCAGAGATAAAGTACTCAGGAAAGATCAGAATAGAATTCTTAGTATCTATATTAAGCTCCTCTGTATTTGCCTATGACATATAAAAATAGCACCAGCTGGCAGGGATGTCTTAATGGCTCAATGAATGGGACTGCTTTACACTTTAAGAATGCTGTTAATACAGAAGATACTACATTCCATTAGGGAAAGGTGTTAGCTAAGTGACAAGATGTATATGACCATGGAACATATAGTGCTTGTGACAGGGTTGGGACTCACCACCACAGCACCTCCTGTTGGTCACTCTGGGAATTAGCTCAGTCTATGTGGAGTACCCTCCACTGGTGGTGTCCCATCCATCTCTCACCCCCTGTTGGCATCTGGACCTGCATTGCTCCCTTCTCACAGGGTCTTCTTCAGGACACTGCCCTCTGGCAGTGCCCCCTAGTCCACTCTCACCCCCTTCTGGGGGTGGGGTGGCAGGGTGTTATCAGCAGTTCTTCTCCTCACCCCAGCCACAATGGCCAACCACTCCCCAAAGTCTAACCCCTTTTGGCAGGGGTCTGGTGCAGTCCATGACAGCCACTCCTAACAGCCAGGTGTAAGTGCAAGGGGAAAGGGGGGGGGGGACCCAGGCCCACCCTCTAATCTGGATCCCGGCCCAGGGACCCTCTGGTGGCAGCCTCCCTGTCCTCCTTCTCTTCCCCTGTCCATCTCTCTCCCTGGGCCATTTCCTCTTCAGGGCCTTCAGCCTGGTAGGTATCAGGGAGGAGTTGGGCGTTCCCACCAGTGCCACAGGAGACAGATCTTCACCCTCTAAAGGCCCAAGAGACTGCCTGCTGCTCACCTGGGCAGCCTTTATATAGGGCCTAGCTTGGACCTGATTGGCTGCCGCTTGCTCAGCCCTGATTGGCTCCACACAGGCCCTCTCTGATTGGCTGGCTGTCCATGCAGCCACTCTGGCCTGCTGTAGCCCAATTTGGCCTGGGGGTGGGGCACCACCTCACCACAGTGCTGGAGAAGATATTTCTGTAGTATGCTGATTTAACAAATACTGATATGAAGGAAATAACCTACTAAGGGAGCCAGAAGAAGGTCAGCATAACCTACCTTCACAAATCATGAGTTGATTATGAAAACCCAAGCATCAGGTGCTGAGTGCCCTTCACTTTCACCAAAGTTACAGGAAGTGATTAGGAGCTATAAGTGCTTAGGATCTTTGAAAAACAGGCCATTTACTCAGGTGCCTAAATTTTAGGTGCCATACTTTATGCACCAAAGTTTGAAAAATATTGTCCTGTATGTGTATATAAGTAGGAGATTGTAATCATGATAGATTTAGGTATAGAGGCCAGTAGCAGGAATCAGGTTTTGCCTTTTGTTTTTTTTACCAGAACTTTAAGCTTAGCTCTCTTTTTGCTCTATATTCACCAAGCACAGCCTAGCAATTTACAGGTTATTGCATGTGTAACTGTGAGTTCTGATTACCTTGGATATTCTATGGATGGAGCTCATCTAAGGAGGGTACCTGAATTTCCAAATGGAAGAATGTAAGGAAATTTCCAGCTAGACATTCACATAGAATCATCTGACTGCACATATGATCCAGTGGGAATAATCAAGTTAGCTGTAACTGCCCTGTGTCAAGTTCCTCAAACTCGCTTCTTTGTGAGACAGTCACTCACAGAAACAGATAAACCATCTGAGCAACATAGCTTTGGGAAGCCATGGAAAGCCATTTGAAAAACAAACTATTCTTAATTTCTCATCGGAGTTAAAAGAGGATCTGGAGAGACAAACACTATAGCTATCCATTACCTACAGTTGTCAAGGTAACAGCAACCCCAAGTCAGGAGAGAGGTTTTGTTTTGTTTGTTTAACAATAGATTTCATTCTCCACCATTCACGGGACTACAGATGCTCACACATCATTCTCAGATCCTCCTTCCAAGACAATCACATAATCACTTTTGTTTCATTCTGTGAAAATACATTTCCTCCCTGAGCATGGAGACATGTTTACTGAACTTCCTCTGTATCTTCCCGCAACCTTTGGCATTTGCTTCTGTAGCAGGGTGTCCAATCCAGAGAAGGTGCAATCCAGACCAGTGATCAGCTGTGTCACCACCTGCATTGTAACTTTAGGAGTTCCACAATGCATTGCTCCTGTAGCTCTGAACCTGGGCCACTCACAACCAGCCTACAAGCATGCTGGTCACACCCTGAGAATCTGTGTGCTAGACAGCCCTGGTTCAGCAACTCTGACTCCAGCAGCCTATTTACAGCCCCACGGGACCACTCTGGCTTCCACTAGCCTTGGCTGCAACCAGCAAAATGACCCCAATATACTCCCAGTCCTGAATTTCCCCGAAACTTGTGCACTCCAGTGTCCAGTCCTCTCCGGGACAGTTCAAAGAAATAATATGGTTTGTTCCTTTCAAGATACAAAAACACATCACAACTTATTAACTTAACTGGGGTGAATACACCCTTCCCTTTAAACATAGTACTGAGTTTGTTTATGATAAAAGTGAAATAAATTTATTAATAAAATATCCATAGGATTAAGTGAGTTCAAGTATAAGGAATGAAGAGACAAAGAGTTACAAGTATGCTTCTATAAGTCTAAACCTTAATCTAGCAAGATATAGTCTTTGTTCACAATGGTTTCGCTAACCAGTCATTCTTTTTCCCAGCCAGGACTGACTTTCCCTCAGTCAGGCCCTGCCACAAAAGTACAAGGTGTTGGCTTCCCTTGTCTTCTTAGGTGAAAGATGTTTCTCACCTGTATTCAGTTCCAGAGACTTCAACCCCGACCCCTGGATGAAAGACCCATCTTTCTCAGCTTGCAAGAGCTCTGTCCTCTAGTGCCTGACTAATGATGGATGCCAAAGATGGCTTCTGTCCTTGCTTATCTCCCAAAGTTCAATGACCTTGTTTCAGGAAGCCCTCCTGTGTGCTCAGGTTGCTGTGTCAACCAGGAAGCAGACCTCATGCTGTTCTTCCTTTCCTGTAGGCTTCCCATCCCCCTGTATGTAAATAGGGCTTCCATTGTTTTGATTCTATCATGATAACCTAGCTGACCCCCTCCTATGTGGGCAAGAACTCTTCCTTCTTTTGTTCAGCCACACACTTTAAAACATAATATAAATGAGTATTCATAATTCCTCCTATAGTGTTAATACATACACTTCACAATATTAATCACCAGTGTATCATTGTAGTAGTAGGCATTCTTCAGTCTCGAGAGACCCTGGGTATCCACCCTTGAGAGGTAAAGAATTGTATGCAGTGTAGTTGTAGCCATGTTGGTCTCAGGATATTAGAGAGACAAGGTGGGTGAGGTAATATATTTTATTGGACCAACTTCTGTTGGTGAGAGAGACAAGCTTTTGAGCCACACAGAGCTCTTCTTCAGGTCTGGGAAAGGTAATCTGTGGTTCACAGCTAAATACGAGGTGGAACAGATTGTTTAGCATAAGTAGTTAGCACATATTCTAAGGGACCATTCAAGGTAGTGGCCCGACATTAGCATTCAAAAAAGACCTCACTGTATTCACTTTTATAATACAATAGTACTGTATACAATCAAGCCTGGTCTGCACTAGGCACCTATATCAGTATAGCTACGTCTCTCGTCTCTCGGGAGTTGAAAAATTCACAACCCTCACAGACATCGCTGTACCAACCTAACCCCTGGCATAGAAAGCGCTAGGTCAATGGAAGAATTCTTCTGTTGATGTAGCTACTGCCTCTCAGGGAGGTGGAGTTCCTACGCTAATGGGAGAAGCCGTCCCATCAGCATAGGTAGTGTCTACACTAAAGCGCTACTGCAGCAAAGCTACCACTGTAGTGTTTTAAGTGTAGAGATTCCCTTAGTTGATTCAGTTGCTTATCACTTGAGGTTCAGTCCCACTGTTTTCATAGACCAGTAATCTTTGAAATGGAGTCTTTGAAAAGTAAAACCCTAGCTTCTTTCTCCTGCTGGGTGTAGATGCTTTGCTTTCTTCTCCCTCACTTGTTAGCATGACGTTTGCCTCCACTCCTTGATAGCTTGATGGGTCTTTTTATTGTTTATATGTAAATTGAGGTAAACACACATTCCTTTGTTTAGGATAGATCTGTTTAACAACTCTCCCTGACATACCTGGTTTGAACACATTTTAGTTATAATTCCAGCATATATTGATAACCCATAATACCCATCGCTTACATACATCACACAAGAATATTAACGACCAGTGCATTATTAGTTTTCAAATGATACCTCACAAGGCATGTTTTGAACAAATATTATTACAATAGTAGTGTAGGGTGTGAATATAGGGTGCTTAGTGTCACACAGGGAGCTGTACTTTTTCCTCAAGAAGATTGGTTTTGCCTGCCAGAGGATCACTGGAACAGAGAAATTAGGTTTGCTCCTGGTTTGCATACTACAGGGCATACCCCTAAACACACAGCAGAGATTTATAGAGAAAATTAAACCAGAAACATTACATTCATTTATATATGAAAATTAAAAGGCCATCTTTGGAACTATATTTTCCTATAATGGAAAATCATTCATCAGACATACTGGCATCTGGTATAAAATAAATGCTGACAATGTAGACAGCCTAAAGGGATTTCACTGTATTTGTTATGGGAGTCCATCTGAATTTGAAAAAAAATATTTTTTTCTTTCTTTCTCTTATTTCTCTCAAAAGCATGTTATACTTTTTCTTGCACGGCAAGTTTCTGCTTTAAAGAAATGCTAGTGATATCAGTGATTGCATCACAACCCCCCTATTATGTTATGCTGCATCAAAGGCGTTCATCCAGCCTGATGTACATACCACATGAACCAATACCGCAAGGTACTGCCAGAGTAAAGAAACACCACTTCTTTTAAGACACATGTAGACTGGAGCAAAATATTCACATCTATGAGCAGCAGCTGGGTCACATCAAGTGTTGCAGGAAGGCACCTGGCATTCCGCATGTGTAACACAGCTCCAGGAAAAAAATCTAATCATAACCATCATCACTTTGGCATATATGGCACTTTTTATTTGCAAGTTATATTCAACAATTATTCCTTGCAACAGCAAGTTAATAACTCAGGAGATGCTGGCACCTAATTCTGTGCTCAGCTAACACCCCTACCTCTATATATACTTAAAAGAAAGATTACAAACTGCATTTATCAACTAGTTACCGTTTCTCTGTCTCAGACTAATGACAATGCAATGAGTTTCTAGTGTAAACCCAACATTGGGAAATAATGTGTATAATCCTCTGTAAATTAACAAAGAGCAAGTTGGAGCTGCCACTGGGAATCCTTAAATTATGCAGCATTTCTCTGAAGGCATTTTCTATTTCTCTCTCTCTATTAATAAAAACTGAAGCTGAAACTACTATAATAAATTACTTTTTAAAAGCGAATTTATCAGATAAGCTCCATTAGATTTGACATAATTTATTTGTCTTTCTTGTTAGGCATATCATGCAACCAACAGACTGATCTGAAATTATTTAATAAGTAGCAGAGGCCCTAATAATGGATGCAATTAATTAAATCTCCTCTGTGATTAATCATATTAATATGATGGCTGAAACCTTGATTCAAAAGGTTTGATATGTATCCCTCAGGACATAACCCTCTTGCTTACAAAATTAATAGTGAGTAAATCTTAGTGATTTACTGGCAGCTAGTGAATTTTGTGTCAGACTCTTCTGACCTAAATTTTGGGATTATGATACAACATGGATGCTTCTAATGGTCAGAGTCACTTCCATGAACAAAGTTGTAAAGTGGTCCCCCTTTTCCACACTTAAGAACAACTAATGGGGAAGCCTAAGAGGTCAGGAAATTGACTGAATAAACAGCAGGACACAGCAGAGAAGTTGGTAAACTTTCCAGGCCCTCCACCAATTTTTAAGTACAGAAAAGACCTATTATCATAAGTACTCTCAGTTTAACTCTGTGCCAGCATAGAAATGCCTATGATGTATGTTCTAACAGTTTGTCTAGTTCAATTTTAAATGACACAAATGTAACCCTTCTGCCAGGTGGAGCTAGCAGGAACCAGGGCCGGGTTCAACATCAAGGGGTTCCTTTCCATCGATACAACACAGAACCAGCTCGAGCCCCCACCCAGTAACCTGGGAAAATGACACACCACCCTGGGTGCCTCTGAGAGGCAATACTTCCCCACTTGTGAGCACAGAGTCCGAGCGTAGAAAAGAAACTTTTAATAAAAGAAGGGAAGTAACTCAGAGTTAATTTGGGAAAACACCGCAAACAGGGTTCATAAACAAAAACCATGAGTAATACCCACCCCCAAGTAGGTTTGGCAGTGCCCTTTCCCCCTCAGGTTCTTAAGTCCAGCAACCCAAAAGTCCCTTTCACATGCCCGACCCTTCTCTGCTCCCCACTCACAGTTGCTGTCCTTGGTCAGTGCAGACCCAGAGTTCAGAGGTGAATCTGCAGAGTTCACCTTGTGAGTGGTAAAGAGGCATCTTACTCGCTCCACTGGCTGCTCACCGGCCACCTGTTCACTGCTCTCGCCATGCCCCTCCACCAGCCACTCTGCTGGCCGCTCGTCACGCCTCTCCGCCACCGCCCTGCTGGCCGCTCGTCACACCTCTCTGCCACCACCCGGCTAGTCACTCATTCGCCAGCTGACTGTCACTGACCTTCTGCCTCTCTGCTGTGACCTCTGCACATCAGTCTCTCAGTGATTTTCAGCTCTTTTGCAGGTTGGGCAGAAACACTGCCCCATCTCAAGTGATTTCAGCTCTCAGGGATTTTAGCTCATAGCAGGCAGGGCAGAAACACAATCCTACCACAAATGGTTTCAGCTCTGATTGAGCATTTAAAATAACAAAGGAGACTCCTAATGAAGCCTACTTAGCTGTATTCTTTCACCAGTGGGCAAGAATAAGTGAATCCACTCTAGAGAGAACTGGGGGAAGGGTTATGCAGCCTCCTGACCAAGACCCCTGTTCCCACCACTGTTACTTTCACAGGGCTTTGGCAGTTGAGCCCCTGGCTCACCAAGGTCCTCTCCGCTAAGGGTGACTCCCCCCGTTCCCCATTTGGAACAGGTTAAGCACAGTCCTGCTTCCCTGCATTCCCACAATAATCACAACCTTGACAACAGCATTTCTTCAGTACTAATGTGATTTGTGACCCAACACCAGCCAAGTTGATTACAATGAGCAAAACACTGCTCCATCTGCTGAGTATCTAAGCAAATCTAAGCAAAGCAGGAGCAAACAGCAGGAGCAAGCTGTATTTACAAAACCACACCCAGAGTCTCTCCCCCTCCCAGCTAACTGTCAGGGAAGCATTCATTCAGACCCTGCTTACACAAAGGTAAGAGGAGTTTACTTTACCTAGGGAGGATGTTGCCCTAAGGAAAAAAGGGTAGAGACCAGCAGACTGCTAGTTATTCAAGATGGCCTTGTTCTAACACCAACGCGACCTGTGACCAGATAGGCATTGTTGATGTTACCATACAAGTTTGCTTGCTCTGCTTAGTTTGGTGCTAGGGATCTCACTATTGACCTTCAAGTACAGCAAGATTCAGTACATTTAATACATTGTAAAACACTGTGACATCATCTTTCTTGTACATTTAGTAGAGCCGTTGAAATTAAACAGACACCACAGTTATGAATGTCACATAAATGCTAGACATACAGTGTTTAATTCCATATACATAACTCACCAGAAAGATCAAAATTATTCTGAGTTTGCTTGTTATAAGCAACCTCTCAACATTCATAGTTGTTTTATCTGGATCATTAAGTGGAAAAATGAAGTTGAGTCTTTTTCATCATTCACATAACCCCTGAATATGGCCTCGAGTGGTGCATTTAACAACAAAAAGTATGGTATTTATGCTCCATGGCACACTCCCCACGCATCATACCGACATTTGGGACTAAACTACATTATATGAGACTGTGCCCCTTTCAAATCGTAAAATAGATACATAGGGCTAAATTTTCATTCGAATTAATTCCATTGACTTTATTGGTGTAACTGAGCTTGGAAGCTGACCCCTAATGAATAGGAATACCAATTACACGGATTATTATTATTATTAAAAAGTATTTCTATAGCACCAAACATTTATATGGCTCTTCACAAACAGATTGAGACACATTTCCTACCCCCAAACATATATAAGCAAAGGAAGACAAACAAATTGTTTTCAAAGAGAAACGGGAAAATAGTTCAGGGAAGGGAGAGCTTGGAAAGATTTTTCATGAGGAGGAAGATCCTTGGAACAAGTGTGATTTAAGGGATATGTGAAGGAGGAGAGAGGGGGATAAGACTTGGAGTACAGAGAATAGAAACTTCTTCAAATCATAGGGGGCAACACAGTAGAGGGTACAAAGTCAAAAGCATTAAAAAAAAAAAGATGCAGGCCCTTTCTACATTGAGCAAATTCACATTAGTACACTGCTGAAGTTATATCAGTACAAACCCCGGATATATACATTGCTCTAGGGCAAAGTTGGGTTCATACCAGTGCAGTTTAATTCAGTAACATACTGTAGTAAGCTGTACCTGTATAAACCCCACTTTGTGCCAATTCAGCATATCTGCATCTAGGGGTTGTATCAGTGTAACTACATCAAAGTAGTTCCACTGCTGAGAATTTCCTTAAGGGAGACAGGGTCTACGAAGACCAGGAGTTGAGTTCCACCAGGAACTGAGGCCCCAGGCAAGGACAAACAGGTGTAGAAACAGCAGTGGCTATGTGGGCGTGGAACACACACGCACACGCACACAGACACACACACGTTTAAGGTTATTTTTAATCATTTACATTATATTACACCTTTATAATTTAAGTATTATTTGCTTCCTTTCCCATGGCTGCTATGAATGATGTGCTGCCTGTCTCGAATTGAATTGTCTACTGCAGTGCTTGGAAGACCTAGAAATTTCCTATAACAGAGGAACAAGGCACCTGGGGTGAAATCCTCTTTAGGGGTACGGAACAGGATTAAAATTCCCAATTTTCCCTTGAGAGGAAACCAAACTTTTCTGAATTAGTTCATTCCATTGCTAGCTGGAAATTTCACTTTGGGCTTTGGATACAATATGGGAGCTGTCAGCCAATATTAATCCTACAGAATGTATGTAGGTCATCTACGGCTAGCAACCTGGCAATTGTGCAAATACTGATTCCCTCCTCCTCCGACCCCTCCATTATAACTGCCTTTGTGGACATAAAAAGAAAGCAAAGTATCTTAAACAAAAGACTTCAAAAGCCCAATGCAGTTTTGTTATTCAGTTTTTTACCAGAAGCATCACTAAGGCCATTCTGAGGTTACAGATCCTGTCAGAAGAACTATGATTTCATATCATTTGGTTATGCTGAGATTGGTTTATTTTTAGAGAGATTTTAAGCTTGTTAACTTTAAATTGGAGGGGAAAGAAATCATTCCTATTTAGCTATCATTACGAACACCAAAGCTGCCTGTTCTGCTCCTGACGGCACAGAAGCAGGCTGTTTATTATCATCTGAACTAGCAGCATATTTTGCCACTATGGCAACAGAATAATATTGAAAAGATAAAGGAGCATGGCTGTGATTAGATACACCAAGGATTATTTCATTCTAAAATATGAACTCCCTCAAGGATTTATATTTATCCTGTTTACAGTCCACTGGTCACAGAAAGGATAAACAAAAGTGACATAAAACCCATATACGCTGACAAAGTTACTACCAAATGCATTATCAACAGAATTCAGCACAATGCACTGATAATTTGCTGATATTTACTTGCAGCCCAGAAGTATGAATACACAGAAGAGCAAATCTTCTCAGCTTAATAGCATCTAGCTATTTTTGTTTATGACTTTTTCATAACAGTAATGGTCTTTAAAGGGACACTCTCAACATTAAACTGACTTTTTTTTTAAAATGCCCTTGCCTGTATTACTAACAATCTCCTCGGTTATTGTTATTTAATAATTACATTAGCAGCCAAAGGCCCCAGTCAGGACCAGTTCCCTTTTGTGCAAACACATCAGATAACACAATCTCCATCCATCCTGCAGAATTGGAAAGCTAAAAAGATGAATGATGATACATGCAGGTTGGTTAGAGAGAGACAGAGATACAAATATATAAATATTTATATATATTTGCCGTTTTTATAAATTATTATCAGTAGATGAAATAAGTGAAAACTATCCCCATCTGCTCCTCTGCCTTGCCAGCATTCATTAAAATAGAAAGAATTTTAAAAAAATCAAATTTGCTTTTCATCATTTGTAAAGTTCATTTACTTTTCTTCTCTCAGTTTGATCAATAGACCGGTCAGTTGCACTTTCAAAATGGTACAATGTTATTGTGTCTAGGTGTCCACAGTATAGTGGGACGGTTAATTTTTTTTAAAAGTTTTCTTTAAAACTTAAAGAACATACCATGGAAATATTTTCATACATAAAAGTGCAATGACCCCACCACCATCATCAGTAACTTCAATAAGTCTTAAGTATATGCTTAAGTATCTTGCTGAATTGGGGCCTTAAACCCTATGTACTCAGGAATTGCCAACCACCTAAATCTCTCTGTGATGTCCGAGATGAACCAGACTAGGACTGCTGGAAATCCCAAAATATATTCATGAGAGGACAGGAAATAGGACCTTTTCTGACAGTTGCCTCCCTGCTTGAAATTCTCATCCCAAGGAGAATCATAGAATCAGAGAATATCAGGGTTGGAAGGGACCTCAGGAGGTCATCTAGTCCAACCCCCTGCTCAAAGCAGGCCCAATCCCCAACTAAATCATCCCAGCCAGGGCTTTGTCAAGCCTGACCTTAAAAAGTCCAAGGAAGGGGATTCCACCATCTCCCTAGCTAACCCATTCCAGTGCTTCACCACCCTCCTAGTGAAAAAGTTTTTCCTAATATCCAATCTAAACCTCCCCCACTGCAACTTGAGACCATTACTCCTTGTTCTATCATCTGCTACCACTGAGAACAGTCTAGATCCATCCTCTTTGGAACCCAGTCTCAGGTAGTTGAAAGCAGCTATCAAATCCCCCCTCATTCTTCTCTTCTGCAGACTAAATAATCCCATGTCCCTCAGCCTCTCCTCATAAATCATGTGCTCCATCCCCCTAATCATTTTTGTTGCCCTCCACTGGATGCTTTCCAATTTTTCCACATCCTTCTTGTAGTGTGGGGCCCAAAACTAGATACAGTACTCCAAATGAGGCCTCACCAGTGCCGAATAGAGGGGTATGATCACGTCCCTCAATCTGCTGGCAATGCTCCTACAATGCTTCCCTGCACTTTTGAGCCAGTATGCCTCACCTCTCATTTAGAAAGACCATCTCTAGACAAAAACCAAAAGAACGGTGCAGTGCTCTAGCCTGGGGCTCAAGCAATGCACATTCAGTTCCTTGCACCACCACAGATGTCCTTTGTGACCTTGAGTAAGTTATTTAGCTTCTTTGTGTCTCCGTTCGTCACCTGTAAAATGGGGATTATTATACTTCCCTCCTTCACAAGAGTGTTGTGAGGATAAATTCATTAAACATTTTGAGGCATTCAGATATTATGGTAATAGAGTTCATATAAGTACCTAGATAGACAGGTGCCAGACTGCCATAGATCTAACTACACTGACTTTTAATAGGAGTTAGGCACCCATCTATCATTTATGACATTGAAAGTCCCCCCTTTAGGATGAAATGAGCACGACAGATTTCTTTGACATGCCCTTTCAGCATGACAAAATTTTGATTGCCTCGGCTGATTTTGCTAATCTTTATTGTATGCAAGAAAAATATCTATATTGCAGATATGGAAGTTGATCAACTATGTAATAGGAGAGTTTTGAATGCATACAATTCCATAAAAAAGAAATTAATTACATTTTAACTACAAAATGAAAAAAATAAATGTTCAATGGAGAGATCAACTAAGTCTCTTGCTAATCATTATAGAGCTGTTATTCTGCCTCGATTCATTTTTGTGTACTAAAGTGAATAGAGCTTGTATAGCCTGTTTTATAATTTGGCATGAGCCTAAACTAAAATAGATCTGACCCACTCCTCTTCCACACGCCCATTACACACACTCACAGATTCCCTGGACCCTGGAGAGATTTGAATCTGAGCTTCACATTACACCTCTAAACAGAGACAAACAGGAAAACCAAATTCTGAGACCTTTGAACTTTGGAGATGTTTGGGTTCTGATCCAAATCTGGTTCTGAGCTTCATGGCATGGATCACTCTCTTTTCATAATCCATCATTTCTGATGCCAGAAATATTAATAAACAAACTGTAAGGTAACATTAGGTTTATTCAAGACAGAAGCAAAGAGGGTCTAAAAGAGTGATGCTCATTGTAATCAAGTGCAGTTGCAAGCTAAGTACAGGACTAGATTAAGGCACAGACAATTTAGGCACGTCCCTACAGCCCAATTTGGGCAGTGAAGCCCAACCTAAGTAGCGCTGTGACTACTGTTCCCTCTAAGCTGTGTGCGTGTGCGTGTGCACACAGATCCTAAACCCCGCTCACACGGCAAAACACCGCACAGACAAAAATTTGCACAGAAGCACAATTTGCACAGAAGTTTTTGCGCACGCAGCCTGTCAAAAATTTACACAGAAGAAATTTTTTGCGCACACGGCCTGTCAAAAATTAGAGGAAACATTGGCTGTGACCCCACGCACCTAAGTGGCAACCCACATGCCACTCACTCAAATTTCACTGCCACCCCCCTTCTGATGGAAGGGTGGCAGGGCCCAACCCTGAGTGGGCAGGGGGTGGCCAAAGCTGCTTCTCCTTGCCATGCGATGAGTGCAGCTGCTGCACCAGGGCTCCCCCTCATGGCCTGCCCCAAGTTGCTCTGCTTCCTGAAGCCTGTGTCCCTCTGCTCTGCCTGCAGGACTCACTCAGCAGCAGCCTCAAGACTTACAAGTTGTGGTGAGTGCCCACACAGAGGAGCTGGCCAGGAGAGGAGCCGCAGGGAGCCCTGAGTGGGTGGACAAAAGGGGATTTTGCCTAAGGCCCAGTGGATAAGTATAAAGATAACATTGGAAGGTACAAGTAAGGTGCTTTATGCTTTTATGAGGACTTTGGAACTGATTTATCCTGCAACATGCTCGTCATAACATTCTGATTACCGATTGGAGCATTTCTGTTAATTTAAATAGCATAAATGAATAAACGTGCTGAGAACAAGTTGAGCTGAGGAAAATGTTGAATTATTCATGTGACTAACTACGCTTACTCATGCCTACTATAAACTGAATCCTAACCTGAAGGTTTACAGTTTATTTTATGTTTTTACATCACAGCAGAAGCGTATCATGCTGTAAAACTGCCTCTTGCTAACTATATTTTGGGAAACAGCTTGTCACAGAGCAGCTCGGTCACTCTACCCAATGTACACACTGCCTGACGAGTTCATGTGGGCTCACAGTCACAAACACACACCAGATTGGTACCCTTTCACCATGTCATAAATATAAAGGGAAGGGTAAACACCTTTAAAATCCCTCCTGGCCAGAGGAAAAATCCTTTCACCTGTAAAGGGTTAAGAAGTGAGGATAACCTTGCTGGCACCTGACCAAAATGACCAATGAGGAGACAAGATACTTTCAAAAGCTGGGAGGAGGGAAAAACAAAGAGTCTGTCTGTGTGATGCTTTTGTCGGGGACAGAACAGGAATGGAGTCTTAGAATTCAGTAAGTAATCTAGCTAGATATGCGTTAGATTATGATTTCTTTAAATGGCTGAGAAATTAAGCTGTGCTGAATAGAATGGATATTCCTGTCTGTGTGTCTTTTTGTAACTTAAGGTTTTCCTAGAGGGATTCTCTATGTTTTGAATCTAATTACCCTGTAAGGTAGTTACCATCCTGATTTTACAGAGGTGATTCTTTTTTACTTTTTACTTCATTAAAATCCTTCTTTTCAGAAACGGAATGCTTTTTCATTGCTCTTAAGATCCAAGAGTTTGGGTCTGTGGTCACCTATGCAAATTGGTGAGGATTTTTACCAAACCTTCCCCAGGAAGTGGGGTGCAAGGGTTGGGAGGATTTTGGGGGGAAAGACATTTCCAAACAATGCTTTCCTAATAAATAAACCCAGATAAACGTTTGGTGGTGGCAGTGGAAGTCCAAGGGCAAAGGGTAAAATAGTTTGTACCTTGGAGAAGTTTTAACCTAAGCTGGTAAAAGTAAGCTTATGAGGTTTTCATGCAGGTCCCCACATCTGTACCCTAGAGTTCAGACTGGGGAAGGAACCTTGACACACCACATGTGAAAATCTCTTTCCTTACAAAGTATAACAATGTACTACAGGCCTACAGCAAGAGGAGGCTTCCACCCAGCCTTCACTCCTCAGCCAGGGCTGACCCTCTGACCCTCCTGTTCCTCCCACTTATATCCTCCCAATCATAGGTGTCGACTCCTTGGGTGCTCTGGGGCTGGAGCACCCACGGGGAAAAATTAGTGGGTGCTCTGCACCCACCGGCAGCCAATCTCCCTGCCCTGCCCCCTCACCTCACCTCCGCCTCTGCCTCCGCCTCCTCCAGCGCGCCGTGTCTCCGCTCCTCCCTCCCCCCAGCGCTTGCCGGTGCCAAACAGCTGTAGGAAGCTCTGGGAGGGAGGGGGGAGGAGTGGGAATGTGGTGCACTCAGGGGAGGAGGCAGGGAAGAGGCGGGGCCAGGGCAGGGATTTGGGGAAGGGGTTGGAATGGGGCAGGAGTCGGGTTGGGGCCAAGGGCAGAGGGGGTTTGAGCACCCACCAGCGCCAGAAGAAGTTGGCGCCTATGCTCCCAATTACGGAGCCATTTGCTCCATTAGCCAAGCAATCACCACCCAAGTGTCAGTAATCCCCAAGAGAAATTGAGTAATGGGCTTCAATTAAGCCTGCGCTCTTCCCAGAACTGCAGCAACCTCTGTCCCCAAGACACTACTAATAATGCCCTGTCACACAGGCCGCTCTCATAAATTATGGAACAGGCATATTTTTGCAAATGAATAGTAACAGTGCTCAGCCTGCTTAATTTGGCGGTATGATGAAAGATGGATTTAAACTAAATGTGATTAGATGGCTATGGTTTCATTCATCCTGACACGTTTTATGAAGAAAAATACTATTTAAATCAAAATAAGTTTGCAAAAGGCCCAGCTTATGCAACAGAGATAAACGAGGCTGGTTTTGCAATTCTGATTTCTTTTTCAGGAATGAATCATTTATGCAACTCTAGCAAGGTCTACACTACAGACTTATATCCATACAACTATGTCATTGAGGGGTGTGAAAAATCCACACCCCTGAGTGACATAGTTATACCGACCTAACCCCGCATGTAGACAGCCCTATGTTGACAGAAGAGTGTCTCCCATCAACACAGCTACCTCCTCCCATGGAGATGGATTAACTATGCTGACAGAGAAGCTCCCCGGTTGGCATAGGAGCGTCTTCACTTAAGTGCTCCATAAGTGGAGCTGCACCAATGCAGTGTTTTAAGTTTAGACCTGCTCTCTGTTCCTAATGGGGTTCCCCAACATGTTCTCCTGACCCTAAATGGGAAAGGGAGGAGAAGAATCTCCAGTAGATGGTGCCTACATTTTGCATTCATTGGTCCCAGTCAGTCAGGAATGTGTCTACGTGGCCGCCAAACCACAGAAGTTGCATTGACTTCCTGGACTGTGCAGCTGCAGAGTTTATTCCTGGTTGCAAAAGAGAAATCTTCTCTGTTATGCAAAATCAGGTATTCAACATCACACCCTGTCCAGGAGTGGAATCCCTGACTTTGCCCAAACTTAAGTACATCCGGGGAACCCAGGGGCTGAAAATTTAAGAAATATATAGCTGTGGTCTTGGAGGAAGAGTTTCACCCACAATGCAATGGCAGATGGGAGAAAATATCTACTCTATAAGCTTCGGCAAGTTGCTTCATCTCTTTGTGTCTGCCTCTCCTCCCACCCTGTACTTGGATTATAAGATCTTTGGGGGGCAGGGACTCTCTTATTATGGGACCCAAGCATAATGTCACTTTGCCCCACTTCCTTGAATCCTGTGCTGAATTCAGTTTGGCCAGACTGTGAGTTTACAGTTCTAGTGGATCAAATTTCCAGGCTTCATAGTTTCCTCATGACCTAGCAGAAGGCACATGCTGTGACCATATAGTTAGAGAACTTCCAGCACTCCTGAAGGAGAGCATATCAACACCTTCACTCAAGCACAACACTGGCAGCAGCTGCTTGATCAACTTCCACTTCCTCACCCTGCTCAATATTTCCCGGAAATTGCAGGTCTGAGAAATCTTGTCATTGACATTAGTCTTTGTAGAAAACTAACACAAATTGCTTCTGTACCAAGCCAACCACAGGCTCGACAATCAAGGTTGCTACCTTGAATTATTTTGAGGTCTTAAGACCTGTCCATTTGACTGAGGAAGTTGCCAATGAACAAGCAACTGATTGGTTAAATGGATATTTAAATTGTAAGGAACTGTAATAGACTAGAGACGAAGATTGCTATTGTAAGATAAAAAGTATCTGGCTTTTTTAAACCTGCCAAGATGTAATTACAAATATATGTATGAACCTGCTGGAGACACTAATACACTATCTAAATAAACAGAAGAAGGTTACGATACCTTAATACCTAGGGCCAGCGGTTAACTTCTCATGCTGTCTCTCCTGTCTTTGCCCTACAGGGCACCTACACTAAATTTCCTCTTTTCTGGGACAATTAATGCATGTTGTCCTTCTCTACATCACCTCACCTTTATGCCAAGCTGTATCAAAAGCCAACATGCAGAATTATGATCTAAAGCATCTCAATATTCCAATACTAATGTATACAACAATAAAAAAGAAACATACGTCACTCAATTAGAGCTTCCTGTAACAAGTACCACAGCTCTTCCCACAAAGGAGAATTCTGGGTCATAAAAATGCATTAATTAGGATAGCAATATACCAAGCAATATAGCAAGAGGACCATGCCTAGAACTGTCAAGAAAATAATATCCCTGGATAATATGCCAGAATATTTTTGAACAAACTGGACCTAGGAGGATGCCACCATTATGAATAAATAACCTATTGCATTTTTCAGTACATTGCATGGATGGTGCATGTTCGGATACCCTGAGACCTTTCCACTCAGCTTATCCAGAACGCCTCATCCAGTTCTGGGAGAACAGTTCATCTAGTTCTCTGGGATCCAAAACATTCAGTTTGACTCCAAGTCACCAGATTACTTTATCAGGCATGTAACAGCTCTTTGCCCACATTGGCCGGGGCCAGATGCAGGGGTTTTAGGTACTGGGTAATACCACAATTCCAAATCATATCAACATACCACCAAGGATTTCCCTATAACCCCCGTGAATTTCCCCATCACCCTCCTCCCCCCCGTTAGCAGTGTTTTCAATTGAGTCAGTTGGAAATTTGAATTGAAAATTGAAACATTAATACACACTTTAAAAGCATATACAGTATATGAGAAAATACTTGTACGTGAGAAAGCATGGGTTTGAAACGTATGAACAAAGACTGGCTTCCTCATACAGCTGTTGTTTATGAGAATGTCAGCGCATTTGTTTCAGCTATATTGGCCTACCTAATAATTTCAAATTATTTGTTTCAGAGTAGCAGCCGTGTTAGTCTGTATTTGCGAAAAGAAAAGGAGTACTAGTGGCATCTTAGAGACTAACCAATTTATTTGAGCATAAGCTTTCATGAGCTACAGCTCACTTCATCGGATGCATTCCAAGACTAACCAATTTATTTGAGCATAAGCTTTCATGAGCTACAGCTCACTTCATCGGATGCATTATGATTTGTAAGCAAGGTCTGAATGAGCTCTTCCCTGACATCTAGAGATGAGCCAGGGGTGGATGAAAAGGCTTCAGGACCAGACTGTATTTACATGAACTCACCTACTCTGCCTAGGTGTCCAGCAGACAGAGCTGTGCTGCCAAGTTATCAATTTTGGCTCATGCTGGGTTACAAATCACGTTAGTATTAAATGTGGGGGGTCATGAAATGTTGTTATCCTTATTGTATGAGTAAAGGGCAGCAGAACTGTACTTAGCCTGCCTGTATGAGGTCTCCCTCAGTGCTTAATTTGTGCTAGGGCTTGCCAGGGCTTGCCAGGGCTGAGCCCCGGCACCTCTAGGCTTGGCAGTTCATAGCCCTGGGACCTCTGGGCTTGCCACATCAGTTATGAAAGTAACACACTTGCTTGATCCCTGGCACCTCTTTAGTTAGAAATTAAGCACTGGTCACCCTCAACTGAACTGCACTCGCTAAGCAGGAGGTTTGGATGCCATATCCTAGTGAAGAGAGAGAGGGTGGGTGACAAGTGTTTTGCTTGGTGGTGTGGGCTCTGCCTAAGAGTCACAGGCACTATTTAACCTGCCCCTCTCTCCTGTTTAGAGATAGAGCTGATTAGGCTCCATAGAGAGTCTTTTGGACAGTGTTTCTGTGGAAGAGACTGCCCAGCCTGCACTAGCAGCAAGGTTCACCCACTGAGAGCTGAAATCACTGAGAGCTGGGTGGAGCTTCGAGAGACCGACTCGCAGAGGTCACAGTGGCAGATGGCAGAAGAAGCTGATGGTGCAGGGCCATTGGAGACAGAGTGGTGGAGTGAACAGTGGCATGATGAACAATAGCGGCCAGAGCATTTGTTTGTTGGACTATGTTTTAGTGACTTTGCTCCAGAATGCTAGATTTCTGACTGGGAAACATATAAATATACTTTTCCTAGTAGGCCAAGATTTTAAAAATGCATGATTTGCCAAGGTCGTTATCTCACATCATCGCTACCTCGAGAGGTCATTATCTTGGGGAGTTTCTGTACTAAACTTTTTTGTTATTATAATTAATTTTTATGTAAAACCGGCCATATTGGGTCAGACCAATGGTCAATCTACCCCAGCATCCTGTCTTCTGATAGTGGCCAATCCCAGGTGCTTCAGAGGGAATGAACAGAAGAGGGAATCATCGAGTGATCCATCCCCTTTCATCCACTTCCGGCTTTTGGCAAACAGAGGCTAGGGACACTCAGAACATGGTGTTGCATCCCTGCCCATCCTGGCTAATAGTCATTGATGGACCGAACCTCCATGAACTTATCTAGTTCTTTTTTGAACCCTGTTATAATTTTGGCCTTCAGAACATCCCTGGAAAAAAGTTCCATAGGTGGCCATGCATTGTGTGAAGAAGTACTTCCTTTTGTTTGTTTTAAACTGGCTGCCTATTAATGTCATTGGGTGACCCCTGGTTCTTGTGTTAAGTGAAGGGGTAAATAACACTTCCTTATTAATTTTCTCCACACCAGTCAAGATTTTATAGGTCTCTATCATATCCCCTCTTAATCATCTCTTTTCCAAGCTGAAAAGTCCCAGTCTTTTTAATCTCTCCTCATAGGGAAGCTGTTCCATACCCCTAATCATTTTTGTTGCCCTTCTCTGTACCTTTTCCAATTCCAATATACCTTTTTTGAGATGGGGTGACCAGAACTGCATGCAGTATTCAAGATGTGAGCATACCATGGATTTATATAATAAAAGTGGAGGAGCTTGGTTTGCCAGACTAATCAGCCAAGCCAATACTGACAAGGCTGCAAACACCATGCCTCTGGACTGCATCGACATGCAGAAAGCCTTATAAACCAGTCATTGTCAAAGCCAATTTTAGAATTAGGCTATTAAGAATGTTGGAGAACAACTCAGTTTATGTGAATCGACATGGCTGTTGCATCATACTTTCTATTTAAGCAAGAGATAACACACACTACAAACTGGAGGCCAATGTTAACTGCACTGTCACTTGTTAATTCTGAAGTTGGAAACTGGTTCTGAACAAGACTGGCAAATGCTCGCTATCTTTCTGCAAAAAACTCCGCTGATGGTCTAGAAGCATGCAGTGCAACAGTGAAAGTCTCAGCAGTTAAAATAACTCTCTCAACATATTCAAAAAATGTGCATACATGGCTGATGAATGCACCAATGCAAATAGGCATCAAATATTAAGTCATTGCGTATGTTATCTTGATGTCCATGGTAGGCCAGTAGATGCATTCTAGCTGTTCAGGTTATAGAAGACATCAGCAGCATATGTGACATCTTAGAAGAGTTAAATGCTTGTAAACTGAACCGCAAACAGATGGCTGCTTCTGCATTTGATGGAGCTACAAACTTCTCTGGAAGACATAGTGGAGTACAAGCTTTGCTCAGAGAAAAGTGTAACCCTAATCTCTCCTATACACATTGCAGAGGCCATCTACTCCAGCTAGCGCTAGTATGAGCTGCAGAATCTTCAAAAGACATTAAAAAGCCATAAATTTAATGGCTTTGTTATACTCTTTTTTCAGCAAGAGTCCAGAAGGACTGAATGTCTTGGAAACAAATAGAGGATACACTGGGACTGAAGTTCAAATTAGTCCAACCTGGGAAAACCCGCTGGCTTTCTCATGAGCAATCCTTAGCTGTTGTCTTAAAATTACTGCAACCATTATTACTGGCTTTGGAAAGTATCTACCAAGATAGGACAGATCTAAGTAGTGAGGCTGGTGGACTACTTTTGTTACTAAGTTCAGAGAAGACTATCACCATTCTCTCTCTTGTAAGTCTACTGTTGAAACCACTTGGGTTTAAACAATACCATCCAGGCATCTGTTACGACAGAAGTAGATCTTTGTCCAGCAATAGAAGCTAGCCTTGGATCAATCAGAGAGCTATCCACTGAAAATGTACTGGAAGAAACAAAGACTTCAGTCCAGAAGTTGGCTAATGAAGGCACTTAAGTGAAGAAGTGTTTGTTAAACCAGCTGAAAAAGTACACAGACTTGATTCTTACAAATCTACAATAGCGATTTCTGGATTCTATTCAACCTCTACAGAGCTTTTATAGATGCCTGTCTTACAAAACACCTATAGTTGAGTGGAGTGAGGCACTACCAGCAATGGGTCTGCTATGTGATCAGGACAGAATAGAGAATTTTGAATGCAGAATGGAATATCATACGACGAACGAATGAAGATTTAACTTCAACTTTTTCTTCTTTATCATCACTAGTGGTTCGACCCAATCTTTGTGCTATTTTTTTGGGGATGAAAGAAGTAGGAATTCATCTCTTGCTACTCCCAGTCACAACAGCTACAGTTGAGTGTTCTTTTTCCTCATTAAATAGAATTTTGTGTTCTGAAAGAAGACGCCTTCTGCCATTTTTGTCAATTGAATTATTTAAGATGAAATTGAAAGACCAGTACCTGGAAGAACAGTGCCAAGACTAATCAGAGTAGTCAACCAGAACAGAGTCATTTAGCATCATAACTTACAGTTAGTCATGTTTACTCTTCTAATTACATGGGTATTCAAAGGAATAATAGTCTAAAGCTCAGCATTGTGATTGGCTAAAAGATTCAATTTCTGATTATTTTCTTCTGCAGATATTGCAGTAGATAGAAAAGTGCCAAGATGGGCAGAGGTTGATGGATTTATTATTTATGGTAAGAAAAAGAAAAACACAGTTGCATCCACGTCCACAAATATGTTGACTCAATGGTGGGTTTGCAGTAAAGATGTGCTAACTATACTCTGTAAAGAATAGACAATTTCAGGAAATCAAAGGGACAGCTTCCTTCCTTAGATTATAACTGTATAGTATGGTATCCCCTGGCTAGGATGCCCCCAGCCCCGCCCCTCCCGCTCCCCTATAATAGCTAGATTTCACAAGTGAGATATGATTTCATGGTCCATGATGCATTTTTCATGGCCATGAATTCAGTAGGGCCCTAATTGTAAGGGAGGCTGCTAGTATAGCAGTGCCTACGTCCCTCTGTGGATCTGGGCTCTTGCCTTGTTATATGCCTGTAAAGTGCCATGGTAATAATAAATCAATCAATTATAATTACAATTATAATTAAATGTTTCCCCCCAAAAAGGAAAACATTATTGTACTTCTGTGGAAACTGGCTTAGCCAAACCCATATAGGGATGTGGCAATTCCGCAGCATTTGAAATCTTTATGTCAAGCCTGGATGGTTTTTCAAGACATCCTTTAGCTAAAACAGAAATTATGGCCTTAATGCAGAAATTACTGTGTCTTTGTTATGCAGGAGGTCAGACTAGAATCATAATAATCTCTTCTGGCCTTAAACCTATGAATCTATGAAACACTTTAAGAGTTATAACAGCAGCCCATTATAGTTTGAATATTGGCCACTTTAGGCCCCAATATCACAATGATATTACTAACACAGATCCTAGCCCCCAGGTGGAACACCAGTGAAGTCAAAGGACTGTGCACAGGCACAAGAGTCTGTCTATATAGATCAGTTTGCAGGGCTGGGGCTCAGACTAGCTTCACAGGAGCCATTCCAGCCTAAGGATATAATATGCATTTTATAAACTTCCAGGAAACTTAAAAGAAGAAGAAGACGACATAAGTTTTAGTTTATAATCAAACAACTTCCTGGGAGTGGTACAGAGTTAAAAGCTAAGAAATGTAAAGTTAAAAACTTATATAACTAAGACATTCTGGTCCAAGTTCTCTGGTCTGCTAAATTCACTTTGCACTACAAAAATTAATTTAAACTAGCTGGAGATTGCACCTAGAGAATTCTCCCTGTGGAGAGGCAATCTCTACCCACATAGAACTGGTGAAGGCAGCAAAGCCACCTCCTCCTAAACCAGCTGCCCCTCAGACCCTGGTGTAAGCAGAAGGACAGGCCAGGTTGGGATGGGTAGGCATGCCTGTGGTGAAGGAGGGACACAGTGAGGCCAAACTGCACTATGCCTGCTTTGCCCACTGGTATAAGGTGATTTATGGAGCTTACACTGGCAGCAGAAGTTAGAATAGACTTTGCTTCTCCAGTTTTTGAAGGGCCAGAACAGCTAGGGATTAGGGAGAAGTAGCCAGTTCCCTGCAGCCACCACTGTCCACTCTGACCAGCACAGAGAGAACTGGTGCCTCTGTATACTAACTCATCTATATAGACATCTAAGAAACAAGGTACTCAGCCACAGACAGAGAGTGCCTGGCTACCAGGTGGGCGGAGGGAGCCACACATTACTACCTGTTTGGAATAGAATGCCAGATGGATACAGGTAATTGTACCTTGTAGTGGATGTATAGCATGAATGGGCACAAATTCTGAGCAACTAGGTGATAGCTGTCACTGTGGCGTTTTAAGGTTAAAAGGATATTGTCACCTTGAAAGAGTCACCATTTTTGTCTGAAATGTTACCTACTATTGTCCCAACTAATGCCTATGGTTACTTGAACTGAAAGAGATGAGGGAAAGAGATATGTCTCCATTTTTCAGTTTGTTTACATTGTGCCAGTGTAACCCACAGGGGAGTGTGTGTTACAGATACCCTGCTGTGTTTGATCCACAGAATATACAAGTCTGTTACAGCTATTCCTAGAGAAGGGTGCTTTTTTAGCTCAAGCTGTAGTAGCTCATGCTTTTAATTCTGGAGGTCCCTAGTTCAAACCCTGGTGGGTTGGCCAAGATGGCTGTCACAACCAGGATGAGGGTGGTCTGTCCTAGTAGCCAGAGAAGAAGTTGGGAGTCAGGTCGAGACAGGTACCTGAAGGTCAGAGTCCAAGATGGGCCAGAGGGCAGACTGAGGTTCAGGCATCAGTAGGCAGGCAGGGTCAGGTTACCAGGAGATCGGGGTTAGGCACCAGATTACAGACCGCAATCAAATAGCAAAGCTGAGGACAAACCAGAGTCTAGAACCTATCACAAGCAGGGTCTGGAGCAGAGGCTTATAGGCAGTCTGTGTTGATGCTCAGATAGCTCCCCTTCATGATTTCCTGGTTTAAGTATTGGTATCAGCCAATCAGGGGCCTGTGAGGGACTGCCACTCAGGTCCTGCTGGGTGATACTTCCTGCCGAGCCCAGCCTCACATGACCCTCCCATGAAAGCTCAACCTAAGCTTCCTGTGGCAATGCAAAGGGGTCAGCATCCCAGCACCTCCCAGGGTCCAGGCCTGTCAGTTCTAACAATGGCAGTGGGCACACCAGCATTGTGCGTATAAGTGTAACACCGACAGATCCCACTAGTCAGCAGGATCGGACCTGGGACCTCTGGAACTTAGTGCATGAGCCTGTACTGCATGAGCTAAAAGTCACATGGCCCTTAACTAAGGGATAGAGCAGATTTATTAATCTCTCTCTAAATTGTCTTCGTGCCACTAGATAGGACAGAGCACCACACGCAGGAGGTGTGTGGGTTACATAGGCAGTGTCAGAAAGGGCCTCGTTCTACAAGAACTACATGGGAGATAACTCCCTCCTGAGTAGTTGTACACACACAAGTTACTTTAATCATGTGTGTTAGTAGGACCGGACCTTCAGAGCTTCTCTATACACAAGAGTTGTACTGCTTTAACCACAGCTATACCAATACAACTCCAATAGTGTGGACAGTTATATTGGTATAAAGATGCTTTATACCAGCATAGCTATTCCCACAGGGAAGGGGAATAGCTTTACCAAAATAAGGCACCTTTATGCCAATATAACTGCATTCACACTAGGCGTTGTACTGGTGTAACCATTTCAATAGAAATTCACCATAACTGAAATAGTGATATTGGTACAAAACCAGTGTGTACACCAGGCCGTAGTCAGTTCTTTTGTTAGTGTGGGGCTTTAACAGTTGTAGCGGAGAGGAAATCATTTTTTTTAAATAGGAAAAGTGGATTATAAAATCACAAAAGATGGCAGAAGGACTCAGGACAACCACCTTTTTCAGATGCCTAGATTTCAAGGTGACTGTGTCCCTTTAAAAAATGCCATCACCAAGAAGGCAGAATATGCCAGTATCTTGACCGGGTTGCCTCAAGTGTCCTTGTCCAGAGGATGGATAATGTAATGGAGTAAATTGCTGCTGAGATTTTTCTTCATCTTCAACAGTTCTTTCACTTAATAAATTAATCTAGAAGACAGAATCCTATTTAAAGCAAAGAATTTCCCTAATATGAAGCCCCACTCTCCTGCCTGCTACATTACAGCAATAGAGACCGAAGCACTCTTACCTTATGGAAATAATCCCTCTGTGCTCTTGGCCTGCTCTAGGGTCAGGCCCCAGTATTGCCTGCTAACTGCTGGGAAATGACCTTGTGAATCAAGTCAGTGGAACTAGAAGTGCTGCTGATTTATAGCTTCAGTCAACACCACATGGTGGCAAAAATGCAATACTGCAGCTTCCCACTGACAAATCAGAAACCGTCTACAACTATTAGCTTGTTAGTTTTGCTTCTTTATTTTTTTATCTATTCTTTCTTCTCATCTCCTTGTGGAAGCTGATTTCACAGAACTTTAAAACAATATGCACTATATTTATATCAAACAAAATCCTCACCTGTCCCTGGCCTTCCTATGCACACTAAAGACTCTTCGACTCACAATTCCAATACTACATTTGAGGCCATGAATCTGCACAGAGATCGATCAGCACAGAACCTTATGCCTGCACACAGTCCTTTGGAAGCTAATGGCATTGACTGAGATTTAAAATTAACTCAGGCCTGGTCTACATCTAAAAATTAGATCGACCTAGCTAAGTGAAAAATTGTGTACTCTGTGCAATGTAGTTAGATTGACCTAATGCCCACTGTAGATGCAACTAGACTGACAGATGAATTCTTCCATTGATTTAGCTATCATCTCTTGGAGAAATGGATTAACTCCACCAATGGAAAAAAAAACCCTTCTGTTGATGTAATAAGCATCTACACTATGGTGCTACAGTTGCACAGCTGCAGCACCATAGCGGGGCCACTGTAGAGTAGACATCTCCTGTGTCTTGAGCTGAAGGATCTGCCTACTCTGGAGGTAATTAATTCAACTTCTGTACCAGTTCAATCCCAACCTCTTCTACTTATATACTGGGGTGGATTTTTTTAACAATGGTGTCCCCATACACTGAATGACACTATCAAACTCATTTCAGGTAGGACCTGAAAAGGATGGTCCCATTTGATGAAAAGTCAATGCTTTATCCACTAACCCGCACCCCAATTTTACTGTGTTTGCAGAAACAAAGGAAAAGAACATTAGCCCCAATCTTGCAACTAACTCAATAAAGGCACCAGGATACATTCATGTAGCGCTCATTACAGAACTGGGGCCAGCATTTATATTGTAGCATCTCTCTGTCTTCATTTGATCTCAAGTTGTGCAGCAAATGTCATCATGCTGCAAGTAATTAAATTTCCTGATTGTCCCTTCCATGGAAGTGCTCTCTTCTCTTACTTTAAAAAAAAAACAGCTGTACATCTTCATATTTGTCTCATTGCATGAAACTCTCTATGACAAAATGGAGGTCCAGATGCTTGTAACATGAGTCCCAACAGGAGGCAAGTAATATCATTGTGAAAGTTCACACACCCAGAGGAGCCAAAAATGTGATTAGGAACAACAAAGTAAGTGGCAGATGGCTTCAAGTTGTTCACCAAGAACTGTTTTGGGTTTGGGTTTTTTTTCGATTTCTGATATTTTCAGGTTTGATTATAGCTAGTTTTAAGAGTCCATTTTTTAATCACTGATTAATAAAATCATTCCTTGATTTAGATAGATAACGAGCTCTTTCTGAAGTCTTGCACTCCCAGGAATGAACTGTCAACAAATTGGGGAGAGCCACAAAGTTCCCCAGACCCTTTCACGAAAAATTCAAAATTGCAAAAATGGTCAGTTTTCTAAAATAAAAATGTTTTAAAATATTTGCTTCAGTGTTAACCTAAAGCCATAAACGGTTTGTACTGTAGTGTGCTTTTTTCATGCGGGTTCAGAACTTCAAAAATAACAGATGGATGAAGTATGCATACAGATATCAAAGCAAGGAATAACATAGGACAGTTACATGGCACATGCTATGCAATTTTGGGACCACATCCTCAGCTGGGGTATTGGTTCATTAGAATCAGAGAAAAGAGTACTATTTACAGCAACAGTAATGCCACTCTCTACAGCAACTAGGTATTTCTCAGCAATTTCCATCTCTATTGAGAAATGATACAGACAGAAATACATACTGTAAGTATCAATATTTAATGTCAAAAGGCTAGGGATTACAGAACAGTCTGGTTATAAGATATAAATGGATGCTCAGAACAGTCAGAGTTCTCCCAAATTCATTGCCATTTTATCTACATTTAGTTCTTATATTACTAAACATCCAAATATCCTTGGCTTTGGTTCAGATTCTTCTTGAGACTTCTGAGACTATAGAGAAATCACCAGTTTAATTGGAACGAAAGTGGACAAAGTAACTTTGTGTCTGATCCTGATTCCATTGGCCTCAATGGCAAAACTCCCACTGAGTTCAACAGAAGCAGGATCAAGACTTTTGCTCTGTTACTGGTATATTGAGAGGAGCAAGAATTATTTGCTTTCCAGCAAAATTTGCATTTATCAGGCAGTGAAATGTGACCGTGTTGTGGACACTCACTAACTAGGGCAACTTCATCTCAGGAGAGTACAAAAGATCACCCATTCTTTCCTTTTTGTGATACTCTTTTTTATACTCACATAACGCGGTGGATTACCTGCAGATATTCAATTCAGCCAACTACAGGTCTTCCTAGTTGACAAGCATAAAAATAATCTGGAGATTTATTCTGCTGTGGCAGCATACAAGTAACTCCCATTAAATTAAACAGGAAAAAGTGGTTTGACTTGAATAGGAGCTACATATTCCCTGCAGTGAAAGAATCAGGATCCCAGAGTTGAGTAACTCTGAAATTAATTAATTACCTTTAACTCACCTAACAGGTCACATCATCTCCCTGATACAGATTTAGGATACTTTGACTACATATGCAGTAGCCTAAAGTAGCTCTATATCTTTCTAGTTAATTTAGTCCTAAAATCCTAAGCAGCCAGTCTACTATTTGATGTGTATTGTTATAAAATGTTTTAAAGGCCTATAATTATTTCCTGCCTAATTCCAGAAAATATCACTCACATTTAAATTATTTTACATTGTCTTCAGTCTTAACGTTTGTTGTCATCACACAACAAAGATCCCATTAATCAGAAAGACAAGGAGTCCAGACTGAGATCCCGATCCTGCCAACATTCATGAGTGTGTTTGTAAGCAATTTTATTCATGTAGCAAAATGGAACTAAAGTTACTGACCTGCTTAAGTATTGGAAAGATCAGACCCTGAGCCAGCAAGTGGGCAAACTGCAACATGATAAATGAACAAGACAAAGACAATCATCATATGAATTGGAACAGCACCAGATGGCAGCACTTACACAGAAATAAAAGAAGCAGGCAGAAAAGTTAGAATGACATTTATTTCTATTTGGTGAATAAAAGAATTTTCATAATTAAAACATACTAGTAATGATTATACATACTGCTTCTGAGGATATCCTTTTTCTGTATAACTACAGATGTCACTGTATAATTGGCATAAGTGCTTAATTTTATTTTAAACTTTGTTTATTCATTTCTTTCCCATCTAAGTAGGCTAAACTTAAAATGCATCATCTTGGGAACAAATTTGTAAATGGTAATGCCTTGTGTACCACTTGCAACGTCACTTTTTCAAAATATGAGACAACATTTTCTGAGCAAACTACATAGTCCCATGATTATTTACACATTTGCCTTGTGAATTAGCAGCATGTTTTCTGTTTATTCTACCCAGGAAATTCACAAGCCAAGGTGGTACAGTTAGATTTTCTCAGAGGTCATGCTGCAAGGAAGTTTTAAAGGTCAAAGGGCAAAGATTGAAAATAGGATTATATAATTTTGGGCTTTGTGGAAAACTATTTCTTTATCCTAGAATACCACAGAAATATGTAAAGTATGGATCTGATGGAATTTTTAAAAATTATTTCAGGTACCTGTTGACATACACTGTCCATGGGAAAGGAAGAGTATATCTGTCTTAAATATATTTATCAGGATTCACAGCATTCGTAAATGATAATATCCTTAAAAAGACAGCAAATTTTAGGTTTTAAAAGGGGTTTATCATTTGTGTGTGAGAACCAGAAAATGAAACCGACTATAGGCAACAGTGAAGATGGCTAATGATTTTCATTGTCCAAGTTCTGAAAAATCCAAATAAATAAATAGATTAGAGGTTTTTTATTGCACTTTTAATCTAACATGTTTCTGAAACACAGATAAGGAAATTTGTTTCTTTTAAATCCTATAATCACTTTAATCACTGGCAACTTAGGTCAGATTCAAACCAAGAGATAAAATCTCCTTTATCCCATTAGCACTCTCCAGACTCATCCAGGTCTTATTGCAGATCTTTGAACTGCTGTCTCTAAGTCTTGTTTCCTTTGGAAGTGTTTATAATACAGGATTTTCAAATGTATAGCATATTTTATTCCCCCTAAGCACTAGCCTCAAATACTTGCATTTTAAATACATTTGTAGATACAATTTATGCATGACCAGAAGCTTCAGTCACAATTAGCACACCTGTTGGCAATCTCAGCAAGGCTCAAGGACTGACTGAGTATGGAAACTGAATTAGTGTCTTGTCCCAAGATGTGATCTCTCCACATTGAGACATAGGTATTGCAGTCTGAGAGAGCTTGTATTTCCATTGGTTTCAGAGTAGCAGCCATGTTAGTCTGTATTCGCAAAAAGAAAAGGAGTACTTGGCACCTTAGAGACTAACAAATTTATTTGAGCATAAGCTTTCGTGAGCTACAGCTCACTTCATCGGATGCATTCAGTGGAAAATACAGTGGGGAGATTTATATACATAGAGAACATGAAACAATGGGTGTTACCATACACACCGTAACCAGAAAGAAAAGGAGGACTTGTGGCACCTTAGAGACTAACAAATTTATTTGAGCATAAGCTACAGCTCACTTCATCGGATGCAGAGTGATCACTTAAGGTGAGCTATTACCAGCAGGAGAGCGGTGGGAGAGAGGGGGAAACTTTTGTAGTGATAATCAAGGTGGGCCATTTCCAGCAGTTGACAAGAACGTCTGAGGAACAGTGGAATTTGTTAGTTTCTAAGGTGCCACAGGTACTCCTTTTCTTTCTGGTTACAGTGTGTATGGTAACACCCATTGTCTCATGTTCTTTGTGTATGTAAATCTCCCCACTGTATTTTCCACCGAATGCATCCGATGAAGTGAGCTGTAGCTCACGAAAGCTTGTATTTCCATTGTTAGTATATTGCCTGTATTGTGGCTAGCAGATCTCAGTCTTCAGGGGTCCCCTTTTTTACAAGCACTAAATTAAAACATTTTTTAAACTTACACTTACAGCAAGAGCAACTCTCCAAATATTTTGGGAAATCCAGTGCGAAGGATTAGCATATGTCAGTTTACTGCAAACTTCAGTATGTTTGTGAATATCATTTGATTGTAAGCTGTAGTACTGTATACCCTTCCTTTTTGCACAGTAGCCTCCATTTTGGGCTGGGACACCCAGGTGTTGTTAGAAAAGATCCTGACAACTAGCAGAGAGGCTAACAATGGGAAAGCCAAAGTGTCTTCAGTGTTGGTCTTCCAGCTGCGCCTGATCCAGATACTATTCAAGATCAGTCCTTGGTCTCCTGGAGAGGGATTAAATGAAAAATTAGCCACTTCAGTCAAATGAAAAGTCAGCCACTGGGAAATGGTCAGTTCCTCTAGACAATTATTATCCTTATCCTCTTTCCTTACGGAAACATATCTGGCTGTGACAGGGTGTACTACTCATCTGGGTCCCATGAGGGCCCTAAGCATTTGGGCCTTGGATCCACCTGGGCATGTCCAGTTCAACCCTCCATTTCCCTAATGGTTCTGCAGGAGTGTAGCAGCAGAAAGGGAAGGGTTCTCCTGGGGTCTGGCTTCTGACTGCACAATCAATTAATTAGATGTTGGATAAGTGATGTAGCCACTCTCATAGCAGCAGCATTCAGAGACATCACGCGCATCCATCCACCATCAAGACGATAAAGAGGGCAGATAACCAGATGGCATGCTGTTTGTTCTTGCACACCACAAGGGCAAGATAGGGAGCTCAAGAAGCCCCAAGGCTAAAGATGTAAGTGAGACCTCCCATGGCCACAACCTAGCCTGTTGTAATGAAGAAGGATCTGTTAGTTGTACTGAGGGGCATGCAAGACCTGATCTGGAAAGGCTAGGGGATGCAGATCTGAGTTGTCTGTCTGCCAAGAAATGTGCCATCAAATCAATATGTAGTCCTGCACCACCTGTTGCTGCTGTTCCTCGGAAAGATCGTGTCTGATGTACTGTCTGAGAGGCTCAACTATTTCAGATAAAGGGCATCTTAACTGTAGCCAGCATTTTTTATGTGGTTTTGAGATGAAATTCTGAAGTAACCTGTCTTGATAGCTGGCTGCATGCAGTACTATGTCCAGAGCCCTGCCCTTGTGCCTAATTGCCAAAGGAGCAACGACAGCCAGGACCAGAAGATTGGAGACTGGAGTTGTCCAGATCACACCGGTGATAAAGCAATGGGCAGAGCTGATCGTTGAATCCAACTTCCCACAGTGACTGGAACCCCATTCTGCTAAACTGTATTCAGCAGACACAATAATTAGGGTGCTGATACTTGTCCATAGGGTGGAAACACTAGCACTCCGTGAGTTGCCAGTAAAACTGCAGAGGAGGGAGACTCTCTACCGAATTTTAGCATGTCTTCTTGGTGTGCTGTCGAAAGAACAGAGCAGTCAAGCTTTATCCCCAGATAAGTAAGGTACGGTTCAGAAATGATTGTCTGATTGTTCAAAAAGACTGGCAGCTGTTGATGAGCTAACCTGTTGGCAAGATGGAAACAAAGATGACACTGTCTTAGGTACAGGCAGGACTCTGGCTCTTCAAAGCTCCTTCTGGCTATTGCCAGGCAGATGTCATCAAGGTCCACAAGTTTACTTGCCGAGGTGGATGGCAGGCCAGCTATATATATATTAAAGAGCATCAGAGCAAGTACAGATCCCTGGGGAAGTCCACTGTTCATATGACATGGGTGACTGCAACCATCTTCACATCTGATGATCACTGTTCTGTTAGAAATCATCTGCCTAATAAACTCTAAATTTCTTGCCTGGAATCATGGAATATAATTTTAGGACTAGTCCACAGTGCCAAACAGTGTTGTATGCTGACAGAAGGTCAACAAAAACAGTGGCAACCTTCTCTCCTGTCTCAAAGGCATCCTCAATAAAAGAAGTCAGTCTAATCACTTGATCCTCAGCACTACAGCCTGGTCAGAACCCTGCTTGGCAATGAGGAAACTGTGGCTCAATTAAAGGCAATCATCATTTAAGTACCAGCCTCTCCAGCAGCTTAAAAGGGATGCTGATCAAAGCCATTGGGTGATAGTTCTTTGGGCCATCCACCTTCCTTCTGGACTTACAAAATGCCACTACACAGCATTCCGAACAAGTATTATAGAGTCTTGGCAGAAAGTCACAACAGGATGAACTCATGTGATGCAGGAACTCCCCAGGGACGTTGTCAAGGCCAGGAGTCTTGTATTACTTTAACAAAGAAATCACTGATTCTAGTTCCTCCCAAGTGAGATTCTGTGACCTGCATTGTGCAGGAGGTCAGACTAGATGATCATAATGGTCCCTTCTGATCTTAATTTCTATGAATCTATGAATGGCTGGGATAAGCTAGAGTTGGCTGAGGGTGCTGACTGAATCTTTCTGAGAGTAGACAATACTCTCCAATTATGATCTCTGTTTGGGATTATGGGTTGGCTGTTTGATTACAAGATGGGCTGCTGCAGCATTTGCTGAGACATGTGTAGAGCATTTAGGGGTGGGCATGTACCTCTTGTACACAGTAGGCTGCAGTGCTGCTACTAGCAAGTCAGGCTGTCTGGAGTGGCTCACAGCTGTGAATGCCTACCTCAGGGCAGACTGTCTGAAAACAAAGGCAGATACCCCAAACTGATGGGCTGTTCTATAATTAGATTTCACGAAGCCAGTAACAAACTCCTGGAGCCCTATACCAATTTTACAATAGTCACAGACAGTCCCCTTAGCCTCTCCAGTCTATAGTGACATGCAGAAAAATTGGACTTTGTGATAAAAGGTTATTAAAACAAAAAATCACACCACATCAGGTTTCTCCCAGTCTCAAGAGACCGATCACTTACCCCAGATCAATTGATACTCCGGATCTTACCCCAAAGAATGAGAGCAGCCAATCCTATAGTAAACTAACTATAGGTTTACTAGCTAGGAAAAAAGAATGAGAGTTACTGACAGGTTAAAGCAGGTAAAATATAATAACAAGTGAGTCAGAGTTTGTAATTCCAAATGTAATGATATAATAAACTGCCAGTTTTCCAAAAGTCTACCCAGATCTCCATCTTCTCGGAGGATCTCCATTTTCTCATTCAGTTATTCTTCCCTGTCAGAATCCGAACAATCCAGAGATGATGGATTCTTCTCGAATCCATATTTATAGCTTTTCCACACAGAAAGTAAACTGTTAGTGTCTTTACCCACATAATGACAGGTTTCAGAGTAGCAGCCATGTTAGTCTGTATTTGCAAAAAGAAAAGGAGTACTTGTGGCACCTTAGAGACTAACAAATTTATTTGAACATAAGCTTTCGTGAGCTACAGCTCACTTCATCGGATGCATTCAATGGAAAATACAGTGGGGAGATTTATATACACAGAGAACATGAAACAATGGGTGTTATCATACACACTGTAAGGAGAGTGATCACTTAAGATTAGCTAATACCAACAGCAGAGTGGGGGACTAGCGGTGTTCTGTTATTTTCTTTGTTGGGCCTGTGTTAGCCGATGGCCAGGGATGTTTGGTGAGGTGCCAGCTATGCCCGTTTATACCATCCGTGACTTTAACCGCTAGGACGCACTGTCCCTTCGCGGCGGGCAGCCCGGGCTAGGCTGACGGATGCCCCAAGGTCCTAACCACCCGTGACTTTAACTGCTAGAGCTCAGAGCTCCTTCGCAGCGGGCAGTCAACACTGACTGACAGGTGCCCCAATGGCAGCACTAAGAGCCTCTCCACACCCGTGACTTTAACTGCTAGAGCTCAGAGCTCCTTCGCAGCGGGCAGTCAGGATTGACTGACAGGTGCCCCAAGAGTTTGCCCCGTGGAGGCGGCACAACTCAACGCTAGGCTCTTAGTACTCTCACCTAATGGCCAGGCTTTATAGCCAAAACGGCTGAGGTTCTTTAATTGTGTTGGCTGCTTTACAGTAAACCAGAGAAACAAGTCAGGCTTATGCATAAATGGTTACCAAAATTTATTAAACTAGATTCTAATCATGTGGTTACAAAATTGCTAGTGCCTACTTATTTAAGTGTAGAGATGTTACACACACAAACAAGTTACAAAACTGAAGCTACAATCCCAAAGAAAGAAAACAAAGTATAGAGCTCTATTTCAAAATATGTGTACACTAAAGATAGGAGATCAGGTGTGGGTGCTTCTTACCCTCCTTGCATCTCTCGATTCCAGCGGTGCCAAGCCAGGATCGGTCACTCAATTCCACGGAAAGACGAATAAGGGACAAGGCTTAGGGACCCTCTTAGCTGCAGAAGCCTTGGGAGGCTGTCACTTATCTGACCAGCAGATAGATAGTGAAAAGCACTCAAAAATCATGGTGCTGTAGGTCCCCTACTTATACCTCTGTACTCCTTTATTCTCTTTCTCCTTTCTTATGCCAAATTGGGGCTGGTCTGTCTGGGCGACGCCAGCTCTCGCAAGAGTAGTTTACACTTGCAAGGGAGAGAAACAATAAGTGTCGACTACTGGACATTCCTTTTATTAGGGTAAATATTTTCCCACCTAGGATGTTGGTGTGTGTGCATCATGCTATTTAGTAGGGGCTAAGAGCCATGTCTGTCACAGCGCCTCTGCCTGCTGTGAGCCTAATCGTTGTATATGTTCCCAGAGGCACATTGTAGCAGCACACCTGTGCTTCTCACAGCTTCAAAGGCTGTGCTGGAATTCATGTTAAGTGCCCTGTTCCGTGTGTTCCCAGCAATGCTGGTCTGAGGGGGGGAGGAGGGGCTGTCTGTCTGGCTACATTCCACCCCCTGATGCACCACACTACATCCCAGATTGCAAGGTGGCGGTGATGCCAGCACCTCTTGCCCTCCTTGGGGAAATCTAGAAATACCCAACAACCAAATTAGAGGATGAGGGTTCGCGGAATTGGTTAGGATCCCTTTTTAGCTCTAGGTATCTGATTTGTGTGGAGGAAAGAGCAGTTTGAATCAAACGCTTCATAATACATAAAGTTACACAAAAAACAATTACAATAATTAAAATGGTTAAAACAGTATTTACAACCGAATGTAAAAACGAAGAGAGGGAAAATCCCAAGTGTTGAGCTAACCATTGCATCCATGAGGTTTGTCCATTCTCAGCCACTGCATGTAAAATTTTAACTGCACCTTTAATAGCAACCACATCTTGCTCTATTTGCCCTGAATGATTTACATAAAAACAACAAGATTGGTTGATGACAGCACACACTCCTCCTTGCTGGGCTAGGGTAGCATCTAGTGCTATTCTGTTCTGCAGAGCATATCGGGCCACAGACTGAAGTTGTTCATTTAAAAGCCCTAATGCATCAGCAGTATGATTAAGAGCAATTTCCAATTGTCCAGAAACGTTTGCTATTGCCATCTCTAGCTCAGTTATACCTAACCAAGGTATAAGTGCACGTGTAAATCGGTGAAAACCAGAGGGCCGTTCAATCAGGGGGTTGTAGGTGAACTTTCGTTTGGATTGGTGTATAAAACTTCCCAGATTTGTTATTCTGGGGGCATCAACATGAGGGTGTACTGTTAGTCCCTCGGGTACTGCATGTCCCAGTGAACACCTTCCAGTCCAACCTACAGGCAGATATTTATATGCCTTGTCCCCACAAATAAAGAACAAGCCAGGTTCTTTACTAAGAATAGGTGAATAAGGTCCTCTGTGCCACCTGCCCCCCTCAGGTTTAGGTATGGGTTGGTGATATGGAACACAATATCCCATCTTAATGTTAGTACAGAGCAAAACTATTAACAAATCTTCTAAAATTTGATCTGAGCGAAAAAGTCCATTTTCATTACACTGATCTAATAAGGAATTAATAGATTTGATTAGCAATGGGTTATAAATGTGTCCGGAACTGGGAATAAAGAACAGTGATTAGTCATACCAATCTCTGCTTTCAGGGTATCTACTCATATTCAGGGGAACAATTGTGGCATTATATATGCTAAAAAGGGGTCTATGTTCAAGTGTGCCGTTGATGGGACCTTTCCAACATTTTAAAGTCCTTTTGTCGTTCATGGGTGGGTAGGTAGTCCAATCCCCACTTTTCTGATCAAATACAATTGTATGGGCACATTGCTGCTTATCTAGACTACCCATTTGTATGTCACCCTGAGTTTCAAAACAAATAGGGTATACTTCTTTAGATGATCCTGTTACATATTCCACAGGCCGTCCCCAAACAGTGCGATGCCATTGTCCCACCTCCCCCGAGTCAATGTGAGGGTTGTTGGTGTACCATGCTGGTCCCCACTGAAAGATGTCGCTTTTGTTCCACCAATCATTTAGGCTGAGTGGTACAAATTCAATTCCCAGTCCATTGGTTGAATCTAGCAAGGTGCACATCCAGCAATTTGTAGCACCAGCAGCTGAGGCGATGGTTTGGATTGCTCCCCGAAGAGGATGTTCTGGTATTGCCAAGGTGACTGGAGCCAACAGAAGGATCATGAGGGCTTGCAGGAACATATCTCTGGTGGGTCGTGGTCTAGCTAAAAAACTTATTTTAAAACCAAAAGCAAAAATTACACCTGCTATTATAAGTAATGGCAAATATATCAACAGTCCATAGTAGTTTCTAGTGATCAAACAGGTCTGCTGCATGGTCCATTTTGCTGACAGGTTAGCTGGCAGGTTGCTCGGAACCAGGGGACCATTCCTGCAATAAATCACATGGTCAGCCGGTCTTGGATGCGATCCAAGCCTCTGTAATGGTTATTAGCCTTTTATCAGCATTTAAGGCACTCCATACACCTTTCTCTTTATAGGCGTGCAAAACGCAGGTAAAGGTTCCCAGGGCTGGGTGTTTAATCACAACAGTGTCTCCGGGAGCATACTTGGAACTGTGCAGTGGTGTTCTGGCAGGGGAGATAGCTTTCCCTGTAGGGAAGAATCCCCTGCTGATTGGACTTCCTGTAGGAGTCTGTCTGTTGTTTAATCTCTGCACCACTTCGTCCAGTCTGTCTCCCCATGTGCCATCAGTAGGCTTCAAGTGATTCTTTAGCAACCCATTCCAGCGCTCGACCATGCCATTAGATTGAGGTCGATATGGAAGGTGGAAGGTCCATTGGACTCCATGGTTAAGGGTCCATTCCCTTACAAGTTTATTCTTAAAATGCGAACCATTATCTGATTGGATTTCTTGAGGCATTGGGACAATTGCTGTTAAGCGGTTTAGTCCCATAATTGTGGACAACCCTGTTGCCAATCGGGTTGGATATGCAAAACCAATCCCTGAAACAATTTCTACCCCAGTCAAGATGTATTTCCACCTCTGCCTTGTAGTGGGCAGCGGTCCGACATAGTCGACCTGCCAGGTTGCCCATAGTGTTTTTCCATCTCTTAGCCTGGCAAACCTTTGTCCTTCTGCTATATGTTTTCTAGTCTCAGCACAAATAGCGCAGGCTTGCACCAGGTCTCTAGCCTGTCTGTGGGTGATAGGCCACCCCCTGATATGTGCTTGCCGCACTAACTCATCACTTCCTGTGTGTCCTAAATTATCATGTAACCATGAATATAAGCGTTCCCATTCTACTTGTGTGGTAAAGAGCTGGGCAGCTGCATCGGCTAAATTGTTTAACTGTGCAGCTGGGGTATTATTCCTCTGATGAGCTGAGACATGTCCTATAGACAGGGGTTGTTGCAGGGCATGCTGATATAACCACTTCCAGTATTCCAGTCCCCATACTGGTTTACCTCCTATTTCCCAGTGGTTATTTTTCCAGTTAGTGATCCACTGAGTGGCACCTGCCCATACCGCATAGGAGTCCGTATATACTGTGGTGGCTCCTGCTTCACAGGCCAGTTTAATTGCAGCCAATTCTGCAAGTTGTGCTGACCCATCAATTTCAGCAGTTAGGGGTGCTGCAGAGGTGTCTGCAGGCACTGCTGCAGCTTTTCCCTTCCATTTTCCTTTTACCAGCCTGGCACTGCCATCAGTGAACCATACTCCCTCAGGCTTAGAAGGATCAAATGGGGCAGCATCCTTAATGGGAGACTGCTGTGGAGGTAGGTGGTATTCATCAGGCATTCCTACTTTCCATAGGGATTCCTGAATCATAGTGGGGTTTTGTGCAGTGTCCTACCCTGTGGTGTATGTAAAGTGTCCATCTTTGGATAGTCATTTTTTGTGCTACACCAGGTGGTAACTCTTTCCCTTCCAATATAGGTTTAATGATTGGAAGAGGAGTGTGAATTGTGATGTCCTTATCCTGAGTTAATTCCTCAGTTTCTCTCAAGGCTGTGTAAGCTGCCAGAAGCACCTTCTCATAAGGCGTGTAGTTAGCCTGTGACCCTTGCCATGACTTGGAACCAAACTGAATTGGTCGTCTGGGAGCAGTGTCACTTTCTTGCCAGAGAGCATAAGACATTCCAGTGGCTCCCACAGTTAGGTACAAATGGAATGGGGCTTCACGATGTATGGGACCCAGAGCCTGATAGGTGTGTATCTCCCCTATCAGTTGCCTGAGGGCTTCCTCATGGGCAGGAGCCCATTCCCAGGCAGCACTTTTCTTTAACAAATTGTACAATGGTCTGGCTATAATGGCAAAGCCAGGTACATGTTTTCTCCAAAGCCCCAGGGTTCCCAAAATCTGTCTCAATTGATCTTTACTTTCAGGGGAGGGTGCCTGATTTAGCTCTTGCACAGTGTCATTAGGCACAGACCTCCTACCTCCCATCCATACAGTACCTAAGAATTTTATCTCTTGGGAGGGACCTTGGCATTTCTCAGCTGGTAACTCTAAATTAAGGGCTTCTAGTGCTTCTTTGATTTGATTCATAGCCTCCTGTACCTCTTCTGAGGTTTTCCCACCTATTAAGATGTCATCAATGTATTGCACAGTTTGTACATTGGGTGGCAGTATAAGGTCATCTAGGACCTTTGCCAGTGCTCCATGGCAAATAGTGGGTGAGTGTTTAAACCCTTGTGGCATTCGGGTAAAAGTGTATTGTACACCTCTCCAAGTAAAAGCAAATCTTTCCTGGTCAGCTGGTTGCAAAGGGACCATGAAGAACATGTCCTTTACATCTAATACTGCTGGCCAAGGTTATCCCAGGTTTGTATGGTGTTTACAATATCTGTTATGCTAGGGACTGCTGCAGTTAATGGTCCAGTGTTACTGTTTAGCTTCCTATAGTCTATAGTGAGTCTCCATTTGCCATTTGGTTTCTTGATGGGCCACACAGGAGAATTAAAGCGAGAGTGGGTACGAATTAAAATTCCTCGCTGTTCCAAATCTTTGATCAAGTCAGTAACAGGGCTTATGGCCTCAGCTGGGACATTATACTGCTTTATGTTTGTTACTGTTGAGGGCGGGAGAGCAGGCGCGCTGCTAAGTAAGTTTACAGAATAGTGGGGAGGGCTTTCCTCTTCCAGGTGGGTGGCATGAGGAACAGAACTGACTCCAAAAGCCCATCTTTCCCCATTAATCCTTCCCTTCTTTCCTCTTAAAACGTCCATGCCCAGTATGTTGGCATTGCCCAAAATCACCTCATATTTTCGGGGCTGATGGTGGGGTTGCAATGGGATATCCAGTTTTATCTTAACTAATGGGTAAGTTATGGTACTGCCATTTACTCCTGTAACAAGTACCTGCTTTCGGCCAGTAGGTGGTGAGCCCTGAAAACTTTCTCGCTTAATCATGGACATTTGAGCCCCTGTGTCCATTAAGAAAGGAATAATGTGTTTGTCATTTACAGTTACATGTATCCGGGGGTCTTTTGCTGTTGTTTTCTCCTCTTTGGATTTAAGCTGGTTTATTAGGAGAGGAGATTGACCCCCGCAAGCTAGTTTCCCTGCTCTGGTAACTCTTGCAGTTGCTGCAGCAATGGAGTATACCGGGTGTCTGCAGGTGGGGGGGGAGGAGAGAGCTGCAGAGGTGCACTGGGAGTAGCATTAGTTGTCTCCCAGTCAGCTCTTTTGAAGGTGGTGAATAATTTTAGCCGCTCTGTGGGCAGTCCATTTATCACATCTCTGGGATAACCTAAAGCCAGACATTGTCTCCACAACTTGGCTCTAAGCTCCTTTTCCTCCTGGGTTGGCTCTCGCTTGTTTTTATGTCCTTTAGATGGTGCCCCCTTGTTTCCCTGAAGGGAACGCATCTTAGCTTTGCCTGTCAGTGCTCTGATGTCTCCGAATTCTCTAAAGTATGACACCAGAAGGTTTAGCAGTGCCCGAAAGGTACTGTTATGTGCTGCAGCTTCTGATCTAAGGGACAGTGCCATAGCCCTATGGTTACTCGGAGCTCCCTTAAGCAGGGGTCTGAGATCATCTACATTTACCTGACCCTCCCATGGACTTTCATAGGTTAACTCTTGAGGGTTTTGGCCAAGCATGCTAATGACAGCCACAGTTAATAGAGCTGCTTTTACCTCATCTATGTTGGTCCAGTGCATTACTGTGGGTTCATCTCGGTCTGCTGGGTAAATTCCTCTTGCCCATCGACAAGCCAGAGACCAAAGTGTTTTAGGGGTGTTCCCCTCTGAATGTTCCAGGAATATTCCTGCACCTAAGTTAAGGCGCTCAGTTTCTTGGGCTGTCAGGCGTATATATCCACCCCCAGTGTCCCAGAGGCGGACCAGCCACTCTATTATACCTTCCTCAGGCTTTTTAGCAAAATCTCCCTGGATTGTTTTTAACTCCATGGGAGTATATTGGCGGGTGGTAATTTTGGTAAAGTGTGTTGGAGCTTTATTCCCTTTTCCCTTTTTACCTCCCCTCTTTGTTTTTGAAGAGGTGGATGGATCATTGTCATCCCCTTCTTCATCCAGCTCTGCCCCACTCAAATTTCCCTCATGTTCTTCTGATTTGTGCTGTGTGATAGCTGGTCTTAATTTTACAGAGGGACCTTCCTCCTCAGAGGAGGGGGACTCATGTGCTGAATCCCAAATGTCTCCATCCCATTCCTCAGGGTCTAGCCAGAGAGCAGTCTCAACTTTAGCCCGGTTGATTCTGCGTGTTTTAGTCTCCAGCTTTTCCCTTCGTTCTATCCCTTCTTTCTCAATTAAGGGAAGTAATCTTTTCTGAAGATGTTCCATATCCCTATTCAGTGTTCTTACTCTGGTATCTAAATTCTGGCATTCCTTGCGCAGTGTGTCCCTTTCCTGTTGTAGCCTATTAAATTCTATTGCCAGACTATGATAATCCTTACAGGCAGCTTGCCGAATGTTAGTAAGCAGCCATATACAAGCACCTTTTCCTTTCCCTTTCTTCATCTTGCAGGCAGTTCTCCAGTTACAGAAATGCTGCCAGATCTCTGCTGGTTTTCCCCAATATTTCTCCAGCAGTTCTTTGCTCCACAGAGGATTTCCCCATCCCTCTTGGGTCAAACTTTTCTCTAGCTCAGGGAATTCTGTGGTGTTTATCATGACTGGTTTCATTGTGTTACTGTAGTGCAGCCTATATCACAATCCTGTTCGTGACGCCAAATCTGTTAGCCGATGGCCAGGGATGTTTGGTGAGGTGCCAGCTATGCCCGTTTATACCATCCGTGACTTTAACCGCTAGGACGCACTGTCCCTTCGCGGCGGGCAGCCTGGGCTAGGCTGACGGATGCCCCAAGGTCCTAACCACCCGTGACTTTAACTGCTAGAGCTCAGAGCTCCTTCACAGCGGGCAGTCAGGATTGACTGACAGGTGCCCCAAGAGTTTGCCCCGTGGAGGCGGCACAACTCAACGCTAGGCTCTTAGTACTCTCACCTAATGGCCAGGCTTTATAGCCAGAACGGCTGAGGTTCTTTTAATTGTGTTGGCTGCTTTACAGTAAACCAGAGAAACAAGTCAGGCTTATGCATAAATGGTTACCAAAATTTATTAAACTAGATTCTAATCATGTGGTTACAAAATTGCTAGTGCCTTCTTATTTAAGTGTAGAGATGTTACACACACAAACAAGTTACAAAACTGAAGCTACAATCCCAAAGAAAGAAAACAAAGTATAGAGCTCTATTTCAAAATATGTGTACACTAAAGATAGGAGATCAGGTGTGGGTGCTTCTTACCCTCCTTGCATCTCTCGATTCCAGCGGTGCCAAGCCAGGATCGGTCACTCAATTCCACGGAAAGACGAATAAGGGACAAGGCTTAGGGACCCTCTTAGCTGCAGAAGCCTTGGGAGGCTGTCACTTATCTGACCAGCAGATAGATAGTGAAAAGCACTCAAAAATCATGGTGCTGTAGGTCCCCTACTTATACCTCTGTACTCCTTTATTCTCTTTCTCCTTTCTTATGCCAAATTGGGGCTGGTCTGTCTGGGCGACGCCAGCTCTCGCAAGAGTAGTTTACACTTGCAAGGGAGAGAAACAATAAGTGTCGACTACTGGACATTCCTTTTATTAGGGTAAATATTTTCCCACCTAGGATGTTGGTGTGTGTGCATCATGCTATTTAGTAGGGGCTAAGAGCCATGTCTGTCACAGCGCCTCTGCCTGCTGTGAGCCTAATCGTTGTATATGTTCCCAGAGGCACATTGTAGCAGCACACCTGTGCTTCTCACAGCTTCAAAGGCTGTGCTGGAATTCATGTTAAGTGCCCTGTTCCGTGTGTGCCCAGCAATGCTGGTCTGAGGGGGGTAGGGGGGGCTGTCTGTCTGGCTACAGCCTGTCCTGTAGTAGGTGACTTCTGGGTACTATTCTGGCTCTGTCAATCTGTTCCTTCACTTCAGCAGATGGGTATTGTAGTTGTAAGAACGCTTGATAGAGATCTTGTAGGTGTTTGTCTCTGTCTGAGGGGTTGGAGAAAATGTGGTTATATTGTAGAGCTTGGCTGTAGACAATGGATCGTATGGTGTGATCTGGGTGAAAGCTGGAGGCATGTAGGTAGGAATAGCAGTCAGTAGGTTTCCGGTATAGGGTGGTGTTTATGTGACCATCGCTTATTAGCACCATAGTGTCCAGGAAGTGGATCTCGTGTGTGGACTGATCCAGGCTGAGGTTGAAGGCAGGATGGAAATTGTTGAAATCATGGTGGAATTCCTCAAGGGCTTCTTTTCCATGGGTCCAGATGATTGACAGAGCCAGAAGAGTACCCAGAAGTCACCTACTACAGGATAGGCCCAACAAAGAAAATAACAGAACGCCACTAGCCGTCACCTTCAGCCCCCAACTAAAACCCCTCCAACGCATCATCAAGGATCTACAACCTATCCTGAAGGATGACCCATCACTCTCACAGATCTTGGGAGACAGGCCAGTCCTTGCTTACAGACAGCCCCCCAACCTGAAGCAAATACTCACCAGCAACCACATACCACACAACAAAAATACTAACCCAGGAACTTATCCTTGCAATAAAGCCCGTTACCAACTTTGTCCACATATCTATTCAAGGGACACCATCATAGGACCTAATCACATCAGCCACACCATAAGAGGCTTGTTCACCTGCGCATCTACCAATGTGATATATGCCATCATGTGCCAGCAATGCCCCTCTGCCATGTACATTGGTCAAACAGGACAGTCTCTACGTAAAAGAATAAATGGACACAAATCAAATGTCAAGAATTATAACATTCTTGAACCAGTCGGAGAACACTTCAATCTCTCTGGTCACTCGATTACAGACCTAAAAATCGCAATATTACAACAAAAAGACTTCAAAAACTGACTCCAACGAGAGACTGCTGAATTGGAATTAATTTGCAGACTGGATACAATTAACTTTGGCTTGAATAGAGACTGGGAGTGGATGGGTCACTACACAAAGTAAAACTATTTCCCCATATTTATTTCCCACCACCCACCACTGTTCCTCAGATGTTCTTGTCAACTGCTGGAAATGGCCCACCTTGATTATCACTACAAAAGGTTTTCTTCTCCCCCTCCCCCCACTCTCCTGCTGGTATTAGCTCATCTTAAGTGATCACTCTCCTTACAGTGTGTATGATAACACCCATTGTTTCATGTTCTCTGTGTATATAAATCTCCCCACTGTATCTTCCACTGAATGCATCCAATGAAGTGAGCTGTAGCTCACGAAAGCTTATGCTCAAATAAATTTGTTAGTCTCTAAGGTGTTACAAGTACTCCTTTTCTTTTTACCCACATAGGTATTTTCTTTGATGACAGATAGTGAGGAATGCACTTAGAGTCCTTGACCTCGAACATCACACACAATGACCACTTACTTTGAAATTAGCATTTTCTATTAAAGTTCTTAAGTCCTTCATTAGCATTTCACAAGATTTTTGATAGATAATTTAGTTACACTGATATACATAATATAAAGGCCTGCCATTACATTATAATAGGAATAGATAAGTGAAAACAATACAAGTAACATTCCCTTACTTTTCATGTTGAATACCTTACATTAATACACACTTTGATCTAGGGTTATTTAATTACCAGGCATGCATAATGTAAAGGTAATGTAATAGTAAATAACAGAATATAGTTAGGTGAAAACAATACAATTAACATCTCCTTTGAACTCTATTAACACACAAATGAAATGGTCTGAATATATACTGTGACAAAGTTCCTCGTCTGCCTTGGTGGGTCCTGCGCTTACTGGAGGATTTGCTTGGCTCAGAGGTTCACGGCAGCCCTCAGTTTGGCCACTGTCGTGGCTCAGATCTGCTGTTCACTCAGTTAACTTCATCACTGGTCAGCATGGGGAAAGGAAGAAGAACAATCCCCGTAGTTTCTGCTGATCCACCTAGTGGATCGGGGAACAGGCCAGAGACCTTCCCCTCTGGTGGAACCCACAGTCCAGTTCAACTCCTCTGGTATCAAGTAGGGAGTTGGGGGGATGGAGGGATGGGGGGAACCTGGGCCCGCCCTCTACTCCGGGTTCCAGCCCAGGGCCCTGTGGATTGCAGCTGTCTACAGTGGCTCCTGGAACAGCTGTGTGACAGCTACAACTCCCTGGGCTACTTCCCCATGGCCTCCTCCCAACATCTTCTTTATTCTCACCACAGGATCTTCCTCCTGATGTCTGATAATGCTTGTACTTCTCAGTCTTCCAGTAGTACGCCTTCTTACTCTCAGCTTCTTGCGCCTCTTGCTCCCAGCTCCTCACACGCACGCCACAAACTGAAGTGAGCTCCTTTTTAAAACCCCAGTGCCCTGATTAGCCTGCCTGTCTTAATTGAGTCTGGCAGCTTATTGATTGGCTGCAGGTGTTCTAATCAGCCTGTCTGCCTTAATTGTTTCCAGAAAGTTCCTGATTGTTCTGGAACCTTCCCTGTTACCTTACCCAGGGAAAAGGGACCTACTGAATCTGGGGCTAATATATCTTCCTTCTATCACTCTCCTGCGGCCATCTGGCCTGACCCTGTCACAATACTCATACATTTAACTCCTTTGATATTCACATACAAGTGAATTGGCCTATGGCTCTGACCTGTGCTAGTCTGTCAGCATCACATATGGACTGGCTACACAGGTTCCTTCATAGAGAGAGATACATCTGTGGTATGCTCATATAAGGTATGTTACACCTAGTGGCTTAACAGTATAATATAATTAAGCATCCTGTGAGAGGCGTGTCCTCTGCGCAAAGGCAACAAAGAGAGCCCTGAGCTCAATAGCTTGAGTGCATGAAGTCCAGACTTTCAATACGTTCCTGACACCATTCCTGCCTCTTAACACTAAGACATTCCATTAGCATATTAGCAGCTTGTTTTGTCCCCTCAGGCAAAGAAAACTGTCTGACTTTTTGATAAAGGTTGTCACAGACATCATCCCAGAGTGATATGTATGCACTACGAAAACCATATGGGATCTACTTTCTAGCCACACTTAAAGTTTCACAGAAGACCCCTTAAGGGAAGCGTTAAAAGATGTGGAAACTTAGCTCAGTGATTGACAATGCTAATTACTAGATATAAAGAGTAGGAAACAAGACAGTTCAGAGAAGACATTACCTCATTCAACAAATATAGATCTGAGCTGTGCAACACAGGGATGGTGCATCTAGGCATGTAGATCATCTAAACCTCAACCCAGCCAAATTATGCTCATGCTCTGGGTTTTGCAAAATGCTTCCAGGCACGGAAATGTTGTCGCACTGGATCTAATCTTTCCAGGCTGACTGTTCCCCAAGCAGATGACGGAGTACACGCAGGATGCTGTTGAAGCCCATCCTCAGAAATGGAGGGCTGAGAAGTCAAGAGACCCCAGTTCCGCAACAAAGCCTGTGGGTGAAGAATATTAATCTAATGCACCAGTGCATCATCGCAGAGTCGGGGATAAGTACTGATGCTCTGCCTAGAAGTAGATATGGGACAAAGGTAACAATGCAATGTAATTGGATATCACTCAAAGTGTGCTGAAGAGAGACATGTGGGTTTTAAATGGGAAACGAACAAGAAAAAGATACAAGAAAAAATGCTGCAAAGCTTTGTACCTTAATCGGTGCCTTAGAAACCTTTAACATTGCTAGATCAGATCAGTGCAAGCCATACCAATCACTAAGGAAGCACAGACAAGTCCTGGGAACTCCCTTTCTGACTGGCCAGAAAGGAACTGACTTTGGAACATGTAGACTGTGGGATGCATGAGATACTTCAGTGGCTGAGAACATTGTGAGCTATAGGAATTCCCAGATGGTCACATCCTCTGCCTGCAAATACTATGGTAACGTTAGGCAATTTTCTGGTAGCGCTTTAAAAAAAATGAGATTTCTCTGTTTCAAGAGATTCCCATTTTTAGAAGAACAGGTCCTCAGGACAGAGAAATCTTTTTTTTTAGAAGAGCTGTACTAGAGAATTACCTAGTATTGTCACAGCACACACACAAAGAGGGTGTTATAATTATCACTAACATTGAAAAGTACTGCACTATATATTTGCATTGTGCTTTACAAATATAGTACATCTCTTCCCCTGTATTACACAGTCCCTTTCCACCCACTGGATTGATGTTAGACCGCTCAAATGTCTTGGGGTGGGGGGCTGTGCAAACCCCCACAATGTTAGCATGATATGCCAAGTTCCCAACAATCAGTTTCACCATCACTGTCTTAAAATAGATTAATTTATCTGCTTTTTTCATTCCTGTTTAAACAGTAATGCTGGTAAGTACAAGCATCTGGTTTATTCTTGTGGTTACCATGTAATGATTCTATAGAATGATTAATATATTTTGTTGCAAAAACATGGTCCAAAAATAATACACCATTGCCAACATGTGGCCGAATCAATGTTCACTAGTGTCAGCAGTGATTCTGGTCAGGACACAGGACCCATGACCCATATTTACATTGCTTGGCAGGAATTTAGCAGAAGGTCCACAGCAAGATCCTAGCAAGGCATAACAAGTTTAAAAAGGATTCAAGCAGGCTGGTGGTTTGAATTATATAAACACATTTTATAACCAAGAACAGAAACTGTTTAGACTCCGGGAAGAAGAACACAGGGATTCTAACAAGGCAAGCAGAGGCTAAATCTAATTAATTTGTGGATTGGCAAGACAACAATAGTATCTTAAAAGTAGGGACTTCATTATGATAAACTATGAAGACAATACAACAGGGTTTTAACTAAGTTTTAAAATCAGAGAAAATATATCAGTGCAATTCAAACTGGTCAGAGACTGTGTCAGGTCAGCATAGTGGTACAAAGACCAAATATAACTCAGAGCAGCGATGTGCATTGGATTCTTAACCAGAGGTTAAGCTGAGGTAGAACAGTCCAGAATGCTGTTTTCCCTACTCCCTCAATATTCTTCATTCATGGCTACCTCCAGCCACATAGAGTACTGCCCATATATGTACATACTTGTAAATAAATTAGTCTAGGAATATAATATCCTGTGTCTTGTCTCATTTATCTTTCAAGGAAGAAATAACCCACTCCTGGAGTCCAGTCTTCTCCAAATAACTCAGAAGCTAGGAAAACGTGTTTTTTTTTTGGTTTTATGACTAAGACTTTTCCTCCGGAGAGTTGTGGTAGATGATGGAAGATGATCCAGGGTAGCCATGCACTTTTAGAGGAAATGGGTGAGGAAACAAGCCAAAGGGAGGCTAACTGGCAAATCAAACTTGTTCTGCTGGACTTGGGAAATGGTAGGGAAGTTCTGAAAGCTGATTATTTTGCTGGAAGTTTTGCAATGCATTTCAATGCATTTTCATAAAACAGTTTCAGCTGATCAGATCAGACACTGGATGGAAACAAAATTCTGGATATAATGGGACTGAATGCTCTTTTCATTTGCATTGGCATTTCACCAGTTTAAAACCTGCAGAACTGAAGGAGAATCAGGCCCAATGATTTCCTTCTTGTTTCTAAGTAATGAGCAGTATTATTTCTCATATGAATTTGGTTTTATATTCTAATCTTTGCTGTTATTATTAGATGTATTCAAGTCAGCAAGGCCTCATGAAATTCCTCCTACGGTACTTAAGGAACTAGCGGAAGCAATCTTGGAACTGTTAGCAATTATCTTTGAGAACTTTGAGGATGGGCAAAGTCCCAAAAGACTGGAGAAGGGCAAACATAGTACCTATCTTTAAAAAGGGGAATAACCAGGACCAGGGGAATTATAGACCAGCCAACCTAACTTTGATATTTTGAAATATACTGAAATAAATTATTAAACAATCAGTGTGTAAGCAACTGGAGGACAATAGGGTTAAAGAAATAGCCAGCATGGATATGTCAAGAACAAATCATGCCAAACCAACCTAATTTCCTTCTTTGACAGGGTTACTGGCCTAGTGGATAAAACAGAAGCAGTAGATGTGATATATCTTGATTTTAGTAAGGTTTTTGACATGATACCTGTGATGGGGTGTACCTACCCCACGCTGGCCCCGCAGGGGTTAACTGCGCATTACAGGTTGAGGAGGCCATGCGCCTCCATCCCTGCTGGGCATACTCAGCCTGGAGACAAGATATAAAAGGAAGCAGTCCAGCTCAGTCTGGGCAGGCTGCTGAAGGATGCAGGGGGAAGGATGCAGATTGTAGGCTCTCTCCTGGGAGCTGCTACAGGCCCCGACCACAGAGCCAAGATGTGCCAAGCCTCAGACAGATTCCAGGCTGCCTGCGGAACCCAGAGAAGGGACCGAACCTGCAGAGGTCAGTCCTGGGTCTGGTACTATTCGATATTTTCAATAACAGAGTGGAGAGCATGCTCATAAAATTTGCAGATGATACCAAGATGGGAGGGATTACAAGCATTTTGGAGCATGGGATTAGAATTCAAAATGACCCTGACAAATTGGAGAATTAGTCTGAGTTCAATAAGATACAATTCAGTAAAGACAAGTGCAAAGTACTTCTCTTAGGAAGGAAAACAATCAAATGCATAACTACAAAATCAGGAATAACTGGCTATATGTAATAGCTGAAAAGGATCTGGGGGTCATAGTGGATCACAAATTGAATATGAATGCCATACAGCAGCAAAAAAGGTGAATATTATCTGGGGTATATTAACAGGAGTGTTGTATGTAAGACACAGAAGGTAATTGTTCCATTCTACTCTGCACTGTTTAGGCCTCAGCTAGAGTACTCTCTCCAGTTCTTGTCACCAGACTTTAGGAAAGATTCGTTCAAATTGGAGAGAGTCCAGGGCATAGCAACAAAAATGATAAAAGATTTAGAAAACCAGACCTATAAAGGAAGGTTACAAAAAACTGGGCATGTTTAGTCTTGAGAAAAGAAAACTAAGCGGGGACCTGACTCCAGTCTTCAAATACATTAAGGGCTGTTATAAAGAGGACGGTGATCAATTATTCTTCATGTCCACTGAAGGTAGGACAAGAACTAATGGGCTTAATCTGCAGCAAGGGAGATTTAGGTTAGATATTAGGAAAATAATTCTAACTATACAAGTAGCTAAGCTCTGGAATAGGCTTCCAAGGGCTGTTATGGAATCCCCATCCCTGGAAGGTTTTAAAAACAGGTTGGACAAACACCTGTCAGGGATGGTATAAATTTACTTGGCCCTTCCACAGGGGACTTGATGACTTCTCCAGGTCCCTTCTAGCCCTACATTTCTATGATTCTATTAAAGAATGCAAATAGACAAATTAATTCTCCCATGGCAAAGATGAGGAGTAGTGAACACCAGATAAAGTCACTAAAACTAAATTTTCCCCTCAGAAATGAATGTATAGCTCCCAATAGCTAGAAGGGGAGCTGAATAGGTATGTCTGAGGACAAAATTTTACCTCTGGACATGTGGATTCAAACCATGGTTTAGTCACAGATACAATAAAATGGAACTTGCTGGCCTTTATCTAGCCCTTAGTGGATATTTGTCCCTCTCAAATATCCACCATAGGGGATGGCATTGCTGATCATCTCTTTTTAGCTGAGCCCTGGTCTACACTACAGGGTTAGGTCAAATTTAGCCGCATTAGGTCTATTTTATAATGAGTGCATCTACACAAGCAACCCCATTCCGTCGACCTAAAGGGCTCTTAAAATCAACTTCTGTACTCCTCCCCAGCGAGGGGGATAGTGCTAAAATCAACCTTGCTGGGTCTAATTTGGGGTAGTGCGGATGCAAATCGATGTTATTGGCCTCCGGGAGTTATCCCAGATTGCTCCAATGTGACCACTCTGGACAGCACTTTCGACTCTGATGCACTAGCCAGGTACACAGGAAAAGCCCCGGGAACTTTTGAATTTCATTTCCTGTTTGGTCAGCGTGGCGAGCTCAGCAGCACAGGTGACCATGCAGTCCCCCCAGAATCGCAAACAAGCTCCAGCATGGAGCGAACGGGAGACACTGGATCTGATTGCTGTATGGGGAGAAGAATCTGTGCAGGAAGAACTCCGATCAAAAAGAAGAAATGCTAATATATATGCCAAAATCGCACAGGGCATGGTGGAGAGAGGCTACAACAGGGACCCACAGCAGCGCCGCATGAAAGTTAAGGAGCTCAGGCAAGCCTACCAAACTACAAAGGAGGCAAATGGTCACTCTGGGTCAGAGCCCCATACATGCCACTTCCATGATCAGCTGCATGGCATTCTAGGGGGGAACCCTACCACTACCCCACCACTGTCTGTGGACACCTGCCAAAGGGGAGTCTCACACAACAGGGAGGAGAATTTTGTGGATGAGGAAGAGGAGGAGGAGGAGAATGCACAGCAGACAAGCAGTGAATCCATTCTCCTTTTCAATACCCTGGAGCCAATACCCTCCCAAGGCGAGATCCCCGACTCTGAAGGTGGAGAAGGCACTTCTGGTGAGTGCACATTTGTAACAACAGTACAGGGTTTAAAAGCAATAGCGTTTAATGTTTAATTTGCCCTGAAGACTTAGGATGCATTCGTGGCCAGTACAGCTACTGGAAAAGTTTGTTAACGTGTCTGGGGATGGAGCGGGAATCCTCGAGGGACATCTCCATGAAGCTCTCCTGGAGGTACTCTGAAAGCCTTTGCAGAAGGTTTCTGGGGAGGGCTGCCTTATTTCATCCTCCACGGTAGGATACTTTACCAAGCCAAGCCAGTAGCAAGTAGTCTGGAATCACTGCAGCACAAAGCATGGCAGCGAATGGTCCTGGGTTTTGGTCGCATTCAAGCAACATTCGGTCTTTATCTTTCTGTGTTAGCCTCAGGAGAGTGATATTATTCATGGTCACCTAGTTGAAATAGGGGAATTTTTGTAAGGGAATAGTAAAAGGACCCCGTTCATGCTGGGATGTTTGCGCTTGGCTAAAAGGGATCACCCCATAGCCACACAGTAGGGGTAGGGGTGAAGGGATCATCCCAAATAGCCACGCAGAGGGGTGGCAGGAGGTGTGTGCTGCACATCCACCCAAAACCCTCCTTTTAAATGGCAAACACAACCAGCATTGCTTGCTATGGGAAAGGAGGACGCTGCAGTTTGAAAACATTCCCACATGTGATGAAGGCATTAGAACCCAAACCCACATACCCTTTGACTTACCATGGCTGCCTGGAAACCGAATTCTGTTACCCAGCCGTGTGTGATGTGTCACCATACCGGCAGGCACTCAATGTAAAAGGCAAAATGCGACCTTGTACCTAAAGCACATGTCTGCTGTGAATTGCCTGAGTCACGGTGAAAGAGTCTCCCTTTTGTTCTCCGAAATGTATCATCTTAAATTTTACTCTCCCTTTTTATCCCCCTGCAGGTACAAATGTTTCTCTGCTCTCCCTATCATCTCCATCCCTGAGGTTATCACAGATTAGAAGATGAAAAAAACGCACTCGCGATGACATGTTTTCCGAGCTCATGCAGTCCTCCTGCACTGATAGGGCACAGCTCAATGCATGGAGGCATTCAGTGGCAGAGTCCAGGAAAGCATTAAGTGAGCGCGATGAGAAGAGGCAGGATGCAATGCTGAGGCTAATGGGGGAGCAAACAGACATGCTCAGGCATCTGCTGGAGCTGCAGGAAAGCCAACAAGAGCACAGACCGCCGCTGCATCCATTGTCCCTCCCCAAGTTCCATATCCTCCTCACCCAGACGCCCAAGAACACCGGGGGGAGGCTCCGGGCACCCAGCCACTCCACTCCAGAGGATGGCCCAAGCAACAGAAGGCTGTCATTCAAACAGTTTTGATTTGCAGTGTGGCTACATTAAGCAATATGCCCTTGTCCTTCCCTCCTCCCCACCACCTCCACCCCACCCAGGCTACCTTATCAGTTATCTCCCTGTTTTTAAATTAATAAAGAAAAAATGCATGGTTTCAAAACAATAGTGACTTTATTTCCTTTGCCAGCTGTGATCGAAGGGAGGAGGGTGGTTGGCTTACAGAGAATTAAAATCAACAAAGTGGGCGGGTTTGCATCAAGGAGAAACACACACAACTGTCACACCAAAAAGAACGAGGAGTACTTGTGGCACCTTAGAGACTAACAAATTTATTTGGGCATAAGCTTTTGTGGGCTAAAACCCACTTCATTGGATGCATGCAGTGGAAAATACAGTAGGAAGATATATATACACACAGAGAACATGCAAAAATGCTTGTTGCCATACCAACTATAACGAGACTAATCAATTAAGGTGGGCTATCATCTGCAGGAGAAAAAAAACTTTTGTAGTGATAATCAGGATGGCCTATTTCCAATAGTTGACAAAAAGGTGTGAGTAACAGTAGGGGAAAATTAGCATGGGGAAATAGTTTTTACTTTGTGTAATGACCCATCGACTCCCAGTCTTTATTCAAGCCTAATTTAACGGTGTCCAGTTTGCAAATTAATTCCAATTCTGCAGTTTCTCTTTGGAGTCTGTTTTTGAAGTTTTTTTGTTGGAGTATTGCGACTTTTAGGTCTGTAATTGAGTGACCAGGGAGGTTGAAGTGTTCTCCAACTGGTTTTTAAATGTTATAATTCTTGATGTCTGATTTGTATCCATTTATTCTTTTGCGTAGAGACTGTCCAGTTTGGCCAATGTACATGGCTGAGGGGCATTGCTGGCACATGATGGCAGGGGTATTCTATCTGATACCCAAGATCCATGAACCTGGAAATCCTGGACTCCGCATCATCTCAGGCATTGGCACCCTGACAGCAGGATTGTCTGGCTATGTAGACTCTTTCTTCAGGCCCTACACAACCAGCACTCCTAGCTATCTTCGAGACACCACTGACTCCCTGAGGAAACTACAATCCATGGTGATCTTCCAGAAAACACCATCCTGGCCACCATGGATGTAGAAGCCCTCTACACCAACATTCCACACAAAGATAGATTACAAGCCATCAGGAACAGTATCCCTGATACCGTCACGGCGAACCTGGTGGCTGAACTTTGTGACTTTGTCCTCACCCACAACCATTTCACATTTGGGGACAATGTATACCTTCAAGTCAGCAGCACTGCTATGGGTACCCGCATGGCCCCACAGTATGCCAACATTTTTATGGCTGACTTAGAACAACACTTCCTCAGCTCTCGTCCCCTAATGCCCCTACTCTACTTGTGCTACATTGATGACATCTTCATCATCTGGACCCATGGAAAAGAAGCCCTTGAGGAATTCCATCATGATTTCAAAAATTTCCATCCCACCATCAACCTCAGCCTGGACCAGTCCACACACGAGATCCACTTCCTGGACACTACGGTACTAATAAGTGATAGTCACATAAACACCACCCTATACCGGAAACCTACTGACCGCTATTCCTACCTACATGCCTCCAGCTTTCACCCAGATCACAAGCTCTACAATATAACCACATTTTCTCCAACCCCTCAGACAGAGACAAAGACCTACAAGATCTCTATTAAGCGTTCTTACAACTACAATACCCATCTACTGAAGTGAAGAAACAGATTGACAGAGCCAGAAGAGTACCCAGAAGTCATCTACTCCAGGACAGGCCCAATAAAGAAAGTAACAGAACGCCACTAGCCGTCACCTTCAGCCCCCAACTAAAACCTCTCCAATGCATCATCAAGGATCTACAACCTATCCTGAAGGATGACCCATCACTCTCACAGATCTTGGGAGACAGGCCAGTCCTTGCTTACAGACAGCCCCCCAACCTGAAGCAAATACTCACCAGCAACCACATACCACACAACAAAAATACTAACCCAGGAACTTATCCTTGCAATAAAGCCCGTTACCAACTTTGTCCACATATCTATTCAAGGGACACCATCATAGGACCTAATCACATCAGCCACACCATAAGAGGCTCATTCACCTGCACATCTACCAATGTGATATATGCCATCATGTGCCAGCAATGCCCCTCTGCCATGTTCATTGGCCAAACTGGACAGCCTCTACGCAAAAGAATAAATGGACACAAATCAGACATCAAGAATTATAACATTCAAAAACCAGTCGGAGAACACTTCAACCTCCCTGGTCACTCAATTACAGACCTAAAAGTTGCAATACTCTGTTAGCCGATGGCCAGGGATGTTTGGTGAGGTGCCAGCTATGCCCGTTTATACCATCCGTGACTTTAACCGCTAGGACGCACTGTCCCTTCGCGGCGGGCAGCCCGGGCTAGGCTGACGGATGCCCCAAGGTCCTAACCACCCGTGACTTTAACTGCTAGAGCTCAGAGCTCCTTCGCAGCGGGCAGTCAACACTGACTGACAGGTGCCCCAATGGCAGCACTAAGAGCCTCTCCACACCTGTGACTTTAACTGCTAGAGCTCAGAGCTCCTTTGCAGCGGGCAGTCAGGATTGACTGACAGGTGCCCCAAGAGTTTGCCCCGTGGAGGCGGCACAACTCAACGCTAGGCTCTTAGTACTCTCACCTAATGGCCAGGCTTTATAGCCAAAACGGCTGAGGTTCTTTTAATTGTGTTGGCTGCTTTACAGTAAACCAGAGAAACAAGTCAGGCTTATGCATAAATGGTTACCAAAATTAATTAAACTAGATTCTAATCATGTGGTTACAAAATTGCTAGTGCCTACTTATTTAAGTGTAGAGATGTTACACACACAAACAAGTTACGAAACTGAAGCTACAATCCCAAAGAAAGAAAACAAAGTATAGAGCTCTATTTCAAAATATGTGTACACTAAAGATAGGAGATCAGGTGTGGGTGCTTCTTACCCTCCTTGCATCTCTCGATTCCAGCGGTGCCAAGCCAGGATCGGTCACTCAATTCCACGGAAAGATGAATAAGGGACAAGGCTTAGGGACTTTCTTAGCTGCAGAAGCCTTGGGAGGCTGTCACTTATCTGACCAGCAGATAGATAGTGAAAAGCACTCAAAAATCATGGTGCTGTAGGTCCCCTACTTATACCTCTGTACTCCTTTATTCTCTTTCTCCTTTCTATGATAAATTGGGGCTGGTCTGTCGGGGTGACGCCAGCTCTCGCAAGAGTAGTTCACACTTGCAAGGGAGAAACAATCAGTTTCGACTACTGGACACTTCTTTTATCAGGGTAAATATTTTCCCACCTAGGATGTTGGTGTGTGTGCATCATGCTGTTTTAGTAGGGGCTAAGAGCCATGTCTGTCACAGGGCCTCTGCCTGCTGTGAGCCCAATCGTTGTATACGTTCCCAGAGGCACATTGTCGCAGCACACCTGTGCTTCTCACAGCTTCAAAGGCTGTGCTGGAGTGCCCTGGTGTTTTGGCTCCCGTGTGTTTCCAGCAATGCTGGTCTGAGATGGGGGGGCTGGCTGTCTGGCTACATACTCCAACAAAAAGACTTCAAAAACAGACTCCAAAGAGAAACTGCAGAATTGGAATTAATTTGCAAACTGGACACCATTAAATTAGGCTTGAATAAAGACTGGGAGTTGATGTGTCATTACACAAAGTAAAAACTATTTCCCCATGCTAATTTTCCCCCTACTGTTACTCACACCTTCTTGTCAACTGTTGGAAATGGGCCATCCTGATTATCACTACAAAAGTTTTTTTTCTCCTGCAGATAATAGCCCACCTTAATTGATTAGTCTCATTATAGTTGGTATGGCAACACCCATTTTTTCATGTTCTCTGTGTATATATATATCTTCCTACTGTATTTTCCACTGCATGCATCCGATGAAGTGGGTTTTAGCCCACGAAAGCTTATGTCCAAATAGATTTGTTAGTCTCTAAGGTGCCACAAGTACTCCTCGTTCTTTTTACTGATACAGACTAACAGGGCTACCACTCTGAAAACTGTCACACCGTAGCCTGGCCAGTCATGAAACTGGTTTTCAAAGCCTCTCTGATGCGCAGCGTGCCTACCTGTGCTATTCTAATCACCCTGGTGTCTGGCTGTTCAAAATTGGCAGCCAGGCGATTTGCCTCAACCTCCCAACTCACCATAAATGTCACCCCCTTACTCTCACAGATATTGAGGAGCACACATCAAGCAGCAATAACAATGGGAAAACTGGTTGCGCTGAGGTCTAAACTAGTCAGCAAACAGCGCCAGCAAGCTTTTAAATGTCAAAAGGCACATTCTACCACCATTCTGCACTTGCTCAGCCTATAGCTGAACTGCTCCTTACTACTGTCCAGGCTGCCTGTGTATGGCTTCATGAGCCATGGGAGCAAGGGGTAGGCTGGGTCTCCAAGGTATAACTATTGGCATTCAACATCCCCAACAGTAATTTTCTGGTCTGGGAAGTAAGTCCCTTCTTGCAGCTGCTCAAACAGCCAGGAGTTCCTAAAGATGTGAGCATCATGCACCTTTCCCAGCCATCCCACGCTGATGTTGATGAAACATCCCTTGTGATCCACCAGTGCTTGCAGCACCATTGAGAAGTACCCCTTGCGGTTTATATACTGGTTGGCAATGTGGTCCGGTGCCAAGATAGGAATATGTGTTCCATCTATCACCCCACCACAGTTAGGGAACCCCATTGCAGCAAAGCCATCCTGTATGATCTGCACATTTCCCAGAGTCACTACCCTTGATAGCAGAACGTCAGTGATTGCATTGGCTACTTGAATCACAGCAGTCCCCACAGTAGATTTGCCCACTCCAGATTGATTCCTGACTGACCGGTAGCAGTCAGGCATTGCAAGCTTCCACAGGGCTATCACCACTTGCTTCTCAACTGTCAGGGAAGCGCTCATCTTGGCATTCCTGCACTTCAGGGCGGGGGAAAGCAACTCACAGAGTTCCAGGTAAGTGGCCTTATGCATGCAAAAGTTTCACAGCCACTGGGAATTATCAATGGTGGACTGTGACTATGTGGTCCCACCAGTCTGTGCTTGTTTGCCGGGCCCAGAATCGGTGTTCCACTGTATCAACCAGCCCCACTGCCGCCATGATGTCCCAATTGCCACATCCCATGCTTTCAGGAAAGTCTGTGTCCATGTCCTCCTCCCAATCATCCTCATGCTGATGTCTCTTAGCCAGGTTCTGCACATACTGCAGTATAATGCGCGAGGTGTTTACAATGCTCACAACAGCAGCGGTGAGCTGAGCGGGCTCCATGCTTGCCGTGCTATGCCGTCTGCATGGCTAACCCAGGAAAAAAGGCACAAAATGATTGTCTGCAGTTGCTTTCATGGAGGGAGGGAGGGAAGGAAGGAGGGGAGACTGACAACATGTACCCAAAACCACCTGCAACTATGTTTTTGCCCCATCAGGCATTGGGAGCTTAACCCAGAATTCCAATGGGCAGCGGAGACTGCAGGAACTGTGGGATAGCTTCCCACAGTGCACCGCTCCGTGAGTCGATGATAGCCATGGTAGTGAGGACGCACTCCACTGACTTAATTAATTTAGTGGGGACATACACAATCAACTGTATAAAATCGATTTCTAAATATCGACTTCTATAAAATCGACCTAATTTCGTAGTGTAGATAGAGCTTGAAGCAGAAGAGCACTGGCAGAGCAGAGAGGAAACTGTAACACAATGCTGGACTCTAAAAGTAACTAACCCTCTGTCAATTAAAAATTATGACAAATAATAGAACATTCACATTTGTTTATGGGGACGCGAGGTTATTTACCACTAAAAATATTTTACACTTCTACAGCACCTTTTTTTCCTAAAGGGTACCAAAGGACCTCAGAACCATAATGTTCCACTGAAATAATAATTTCTGGGCTAGAGAGCTACAACCAAAATGCACGGAGTATGCTGCAGAAAAATGAAGGGAGAGGACATTTTGGCTGACGCTGAGAGCAAGCCTCTAACAAAAAGTGCCAAGGGATTATCACTGTTCATGCAGAGTAGACAGGACCTTTTTAAAAAAAAACTCCTCTGGAACATTCAATGTAATGGACAAGATCCTCAGTTGGTGTAAGCTGTCATAGCTTGATTGACTTCAGCTGAGCTATGTTGTGTCACACCAGCTGATAATCTGTCTCAAAGACTTCCAGAATGTGGGGGGTTTTTGGCTGTAAATATTCGAAGATTTTAGATTTTTGTTTACTGGAGAAAGCAGTTCTCTCTCATTGTGTTCTTTACCAAACTACAAACTATCTCTAAAAGAGAAAAATATGTAATAATGACAATTGACAGTTGAAATAAGCTTTTGGTTTTGAGAGGAAATAAAGACTTTATAAAGAAGCTTCATCATCTTTATAATACTTTAGTTGGAATCTGACCCCATATTCTAAGCCAATATAGCTCTTTCAACTTAACTTATTGGTAATACACACTTATCAATGACATTAGTTTAAAGATAATTTGTGATGTATAAATACCTCATTAATTACTGCAAAAAATGTAATTGCTTTCATCTTGACTTAACTGAATATTTTCATCATTTGGCACCACCATGTATCATATGGAACTGTGATTAGACTAATATTGTGCCAAATCCCTCAAATATTTTTCAGACTAAATCCAAATTATTCCCAAACAAGTATACAAGCTTACAAAACATGAATTTTTAATCACTTTGCAATAGCCATAATTTCCAAAACATTGCATTCTAAAATAATGGAGCTTCCAAAATGTTCCGGATCATGCACATTATTAGTATTCCCAGTTTCTAAAAGCTACATCACCAGAGCAGAAAAGTGTAAGACAGAGTTGCAGATCACTATCTGAACACAAACAGTTCAATTTGAGGTTTTTTTGTACCTGTTGTCATGGTTGCAATAGGATGTTAATTTGCTGGTGATGTTCAGAGGTCCTCTAGAAACGATGTTTCCTAAAATAACCATTAAAATAGGAATTAAAATGAAAATGAATTAAAATATTATCATTTAAAAGTAATCCAAGTGACTTACCCAGGTGCATAAACCACAGTGTGTCAAGGCAATATTATGGCCCCTCAGTTTATGAAGAAGTTAAATTGTAAAGTTTCTAGTCTTTATGGTTGTGAAAAAAATCATTGCAGTCAATGGAGCTACACATTTATAGCAAATTTAAGAGTGTAGGAACCATTGTTTGAAGCTACTGGGTTAAGCAGAGATTTCTGCTCTGAGATACAAAAATGTTAATGTATAGTCTCGCTGGAATAACCTCTTTCACTGATTTGCCAGCAAATGCTCAAGAAATGTGACAATTGTCCCTATGCTGAATGGATCACAGAAATTCAAGATTAGTTTAGCCAACAGTTCAAAGATTTAAAGTGAAAAAATGTTTATGATAACTACAGCCCTATTTTGTGGATGGAATTCAGATCATTAATAATTACTCTTGGCTAATTTTTAGAACTCTAGCTTCCATGCAAAAATGCTTGGAAGTGAAAAAACTAGTTCAAAATCCCTGCACACACTTGAAAAGGCAGAAAAACAGATATAGTATCTTCTCAGGAAGCAGGGATTAGCAGTAGCACAGAGGGGGCAGGGAATGCAGCTGTGTACTTACACCAAGTTCAAAGATACATAGGAAATCCCGGACTCACTCTGTTCTATCTCACACCACGCTGCCTGCCTGATAATGCTCCAGCAATATAGCTGACATGGGGACAGATTTTTAATAGTAGTTAAGCACCTAAAGAAACAGAGAGGCACCTAGAGGGATTTACAAAAGAATCTAGGCACCTAACTTCCAGGAAACTGCACCTAGACACTTAAAAATCCCTACCTTTAAAAATCTGTCCATTGATGATCATGCTGTCATTGGTCATCTTAGGTCTGTAGCTGTGCACTACTGCACTCTGCAAACTATAGATGCTCTAAATTAATGCCTGTATAAGCAGCTTTAATATCCACTGTGTTTTTCAGCATATAATATGGTGGTTTCTGGGAGGAGCATGCCACCAAGAGCAGCTGCTCCTGAGCTCCACTCCTCTCCCAACTGATGACACTCCTCCCCGCACAGTGCACAGAATAACAAAAGCACTGAGGGAATGCAGGATTAGGGCTGCTGCTGGTTTGGTTGGAGGGAAAAGCATGCAACATATCTCCCCTCCCCTTCTTCCAGCATTTCCCACCCACTCATTTGGTTAGTGTTGGTTCATGCAGGACCCCTCACACAGGTAGTGTTGCGGGAGAGGAGGAGGTACAAGCTGTATGGTAAGCTTCCTTTTCTGCATGGTGCAATTTAAAGGACAATGTATGATTTGAACCTGCAGTTTATTCCATCACTGCTACAAGCCTGAACCAAGAACTTTGTCATTACTGTATGTAATTGATTCCATTTAACCAATTTTAACTCTCATTTATATTTCTTTCTTTCTATAAATAAACCTTTAGATTTTAGATTCTAAAGGATTGGCAACAGTGTGATTTGTGGGTAAGATCTGGCTTGTATATTGACCTGGGTCTGGGGCTTGGTTCTTTGGGATCAAGAGAACCTTTTTTCTTTTCCTGGGGTATTGGTTTTCATAACCATTCATCCCCATAACGAATGGTACTAGTGGTGATACTGGGAAACTGGAGTGTCTAAGGGAATTGCTTGTATGGTTAGCTAGTGGGGTGAAACCAAAGTCCTCTCTGTTTGGCTGGTTTGGTGTACCTTAATGGTAAAGGAAACCCAGCCTTGGGCTGTAACTGCCCTGCTCTAAGCAATTTGTCCTGAATTGATACTTTTAGTTGTGTCCCGCCAGAGGCAGCATCGTTACATATGTAAAGAAATCATTTTATTTAATAAAAACAAGTGGTATCTCACAAATATATCGTAGAAGAGAAGACTTGCAGTGGGTGTGCCTTCTGTTGGCTGGGTGTGGTGTAGCAGCTCTGTCTTCTCTAGCACCCCAGGCCAATAGTCACTCCAGTTCTGTGGTGATGTACCTCGTCTCAAAACTCAGCCTCCAGCCAGGTCGCATTTTAGTTTCACACCCATATTGTGGTAACACAAAGTCCAACAAATAATTCCTTGTGTCAGGTTTCCAGCTCCTAGTTCTGGGCCCAGTAGTCCTTACATCATTCTCTCAGGGCTCTGAACTGTCCTTATCCTCCTTATGTCAAGTGGCTTCACGCCCAGTGGCTGGGAACCCAGGCCCACCCTCTACGGTGGGTTCCAGTCCAGGAACTCTAGAATACGCAGCCAAGGTCTTCTCTCCAGCTATTTTTCCCTGGAGCTGTGCATCTCCTTCCCCTCCAATGATGGCTCAGGCTTGCAAGAGACACGACTGAACCAATAATCTTTAAAGTTTTCAGCTTTAGAATTTACTATACAAAAATACATGCATTAATCTATGTAATTTTAACCATTTTCACTTTGAGTCATTTTGGGGAATAGGTATAGGGGCCCTTTAAATTTGTAATTCTGACACTGAGTTACCCAAAGTAAGAAATGACAATGCACAGAGTTCATGTTTGTGAAGGAGTGTGATTTTGGGAGACTGATTGTAGCTTAGGATAATGTGTATAGGAACAGAAGAGGAGAGTTCACCTTAAAAGGGTACTGAGAAACAAAAGACAAAAGAAAGGGATAAATGCTTACTTTGAGGAAATTTTTGGCTTTTAAGAATACTGATTGCTCTGCTTATCATTTTCTTAGGACTAGACTGCACACTAGTCTTGGTTATTGGTAAGATAATCTTGTTGGTTGGTTTGCCTTTCAACCAAATGGTTTTTAGATTTACAATCTACCATTTATATCATTTACAACTTGCAATTAAAAGACTCCTATCAAATATTCTATACTAAACACAAATCACAGTAACTAACACTTTCAAAACATAGTGTAAAAGAAAGCACAATAGAAGTCACAAAGTTGCATGAAAACAATTGTAAGTATCTCTTAAGGGTCAAGTAAAGGCACAGGCCAAATTGTTATAACCTACCATTATAGGGATAAACTATAATTTTACTGATAACAATTTAGCATCAATATTGAGGTTTATCCCCCATACTAAGAGGGGCTGAAATCACAGTTAGGGATGCCTTCGCACATACCACAAACATTTGTCATTATAAATGATATTCAGCCTTTTCCCTCACTGTATTCTCTGATTCTCCACATTTGCACTTGTTAGTGTATGGAAAGGATTATACACATAAACCAATTAGGGGATTGGAAGTGCTTTCCTGTAAGCAGGAAAGCTCATTTACAGATATTGAATGAGCTAAATGCATAATAACAATGCAGCAAGCTTTTTATATACCACTACAGATAACTAGAATAGTCAGGCACAGAATCTAATCTATTGCATAAGCATTATACAAGAGACATGAACTAGTTCTTTCCTGCAGCAGTGCCATATCTAATCCAAATATACCGTGGGCTGCATTTTCTCATATTTTGTGTTAGCATTGTTAATACACACGGCATTATTGGCATAGGTCATATTTTAGAGTAAGAAAATACATTTACAAACAAGTTTGTCAGAGCACTGAAAGCTCACATTGTAGTTCAGCTATACCTGGCCTGAGGATAAAAAAAAAAAAAAAAAAAGAATCTCTGTGTATGTTGGTTTTAGTCCTTTAATCCTTACTCAATATAAATATTGACTCAAACATTTTTAAAAGTAATAAATACTGTATTAGCAATTGGTGAACTGCAAAAGACTCAGAGGTTTGGTTTAGTTTGGAGTTCATCATCAAAGGTTAGCTGATGTATCATATCTTAGGGTATGTCTACACTTCAGCTGGAGCATGCCTCCCAACCTGGGTAGCCAGGCACATGCTAGTTCTGCTCGAGCTAGTATGCTAAAAACAGCAGTGTGGACGATGAAGCATGGGCAGCAGCCACGACAGAAGAAGCAAGGTCTGTTATCCATGGTTTGAGAATAGCCTCCTTTGCTGTTACTAGCTAAAACAAGTGAGTAAAATTCAAAATTAGCATAAATTAATATCTGTCCACATACCTAAAGCATAACTGTAACTATTCTACAGGATTTGAAGATGAAACAAATTAGCTGCTTTGCAGTGTATTTAACAATGTAGCTCAAGACCATGCAACAAATATGCAATAAGATTAGCCTTGAATGAGGACAAGAGGTTTAAAAAAGGAGGCGCCTCTGAAGGGCTAGAGAAATTACACAGTTAGAAGAATAGCCTTCTTGAAGCCATAGTGTGAGCAAATTGTAGATCTCACAATTCAACAGCCCTTTTATCACTATCAGCTCAGTAGGCCCACTTCAGCTTCAATTTAAGAACAGGAATCTTAACACTGTTTTCAATGAGACTAGAATTGGGCCAAATGTGATCACCATGTTTTGTTGAATAAGTATTCTAAAGCCAGACAAAAAAGCTAGTGAATTCCTCAGGTGGGATCTTGAAGTGGATAGCCCTGCCTCTGTTTGTGGAGTGTTTTAATCCCAGGAACTGATAATAAGAGCTTCCTGTCTAATTTTAACTACTGGACTGGGTTACAGGATGAGACGTGGCCTCTCAAAGAACTATACACCAGACTACTCAAGTTTTAATTCATAGACTCATAGAATATCAGGGTTGGAAAGGACCTCACAAGGTCATCTAGTCCAACCCCCTGCTCAAAGCAGGACCAATCCCCAACTAAATCATCCCCGCCAGGGCTTTGTCAAGCCTGACCTTGAAAAACCTGCAAGGAAGGAGATTCCACCACCTCCCTAGGTAACGCATTCCAGTGTTTCACCACCCTCCTAGTGAAAAAGTTTTTCCTAACCTCCAACCTAAACCTCCGGCACTGCAACTTGAGACCATTACTCCTTGTTCTGTCATCTGGTACCACTGAGAACAGTCTAGATCCATCCTCTTTGGAACCCCCTTTCAGGTAGTTGAAAGCAGCTATCAAATCCCCCCTCATTCTTCTCTTCTGCAAACTAAACAATCCCAGTTCCCTCAGCCTCTCCTAATAAGTCATGTGCTCCAGGCACCCTAATAATTTTTGTTGCCCTCTGCTGGACTCTTTCCAATTTTTCTACATCCTTCTTGTAGCGTGGGGCCCAAAACTGGATACAGTACTCCAGATGAGGCCTCACCAATGTCAAATAGAGGGGAATGATCACATCCCTCGATCTTCTGGCAATGCCCCTACTTATACAGCCCCTAATGCTGTTAGCCTTCTTGGCAACAATGGCGCACTGTTGACTCATATCCAGCTTCTCGTCCACTGTAACCTCTAGGTCCTTTTCTGCAGAACTACGGCCTAGCCATTCGGTCCCTAGTATGTAGTAGTGCATGGGATTCTTCTGACCTAAGTGCAAGACTCTGCACTTGTCCTTGTTGAACCTCATCAGATTTCTTTTGGCCAGGTGAACTTCAAGGGTTGCCTGAAGTAGAGCACAATACAATAGTCTAGCCTGGAGATGCCAAAGGCATTCATAACTGTTGGAAGGTTCACATTACAGAGGAGTGGAGACCATTTCTTCACTATGTGTAGGTGATTAGGATGTATGGAACCTGCCATGATAAAAATAATACTAAACTGCCATCATTTGTGATCACACAGTTAATTGTGTCAGCAATTATTTGTGGAGGTTTAATGGGAGGCAAGTTTTAAAGTAGTCATAAAGGATTTTATTTTATTTTATTTTACTAGCAAGTTTAGAGCTAAGTGGATGAACATTGATACTTCAAAAATCCTAAAATGAGGACAGTATTAAGGTCTGGGAGGTGCTATATTAAGCATAGTGAGGCATACTTACCCCAGGTATCAGTAGTGAACACCGCAAGAGCCAATACAAATGGACTAATAGATATGATAGACTTAGCAGGTTCCTGCTGCATCCGCTTTGTTTGGAGTTTTTACTGTGTGATCAAGTTGTGAAAATAAATCCAAAAGGATTGTCTGTAGTCTACTTACAGCTCTCATAGAACAAATCTGTATTAACAATACTCACTTAGGGCCAGCCACCTGAGCAGAGAACATCATTCTGAGAGACAGCAGCTTGCGTATAAGCTGAGGACTTTTGCAGTTCAGGATGCAGGTACTTGTAATATCCAGAGTTGCCTCAGTATATGCTCTGCTCTCAAGCACTCATTTCACCTGTACTGAGTTTCAATCTCAGAAAAAGTTGTCAACCATAGTATTAGAACAATACAAATAACATTTGGACTTCAACTTCACATGACCCAAGAGGCCTGATGGAATTGCTGATGATGTACACCAAGAGAGACCAGATGAAAATGTCCATGATTTGCTTTTAGAATAATAAAGTCCTTAGGTGCCCTATGGTCCACTCCTTTCTGCACAGCATAGCCAAGAATGAGACTGTTTGGATCATAGAGAAGACATGGATAGTTCAGCAACATACTGACCCCATTGCCCCACCACCACGTAGTTGCTGGGAGGCTCCCTGTATCAAAACACACATATTGTTCTAAATTAGTCATCGGGGAAAGGTCACAAGGAAGGTGGAGCCAGGGACAGCTGTTGTCCATTGGGTACTCCCATTCAAAAAGGCTCTACGTCATGGGGCAAATTTCAGTGTAGTGTAATGTTGCTCATTGCATCAATGGCAGACACTACATGGCTTTCATATCACACTCACATACACCTGCACAGGGAGGGGTACAGCCACTGCCAGCAGACCAACAGCAGTACATCCAATGAGCCAGCTTTGCTGAGTTGATGGGTGTGGGGTAAGGGACTGGGAGGCTGGTATGAACCAGACACCGACTATCTCAACAAGTTCTAAACCTGGCCAAGTGGGAATAGAATGTCAGAGTTCTGCATTCCTACAATCTTGTTAATCTTACTTCTGCTTTCCAGTTAATTTATTAAGCTTTGTCACAGAACAAAAAGTCAGTTCACAGTATTCAAAATCACAAAACCTCTGGTCTTGGTCCTGTAGGCAGGTGATGCCACCACCAGACCTGGTAATTGGGTAATTTCCCACCATATGCAGCACTGTCTGCACAGCACTGCATTTGTAAACCCTATTTATGTAACATGTAGTGACAATGCTCATGATTCAAATGGAAACGGTTCAGCAGGATCAGACACCAATGGGGAGCCTAGGATATGTACTGCAGTGACCAAGGAAGTTAGAATTATACAATCTTAAACTAGAACAATTCTATTTAGTCATTCAGTCCATTTCCCTGCCAATGCAGGATTGTTTTCTACAGTGCACTTTCTGTTGTTTCTTTTTTACTGTTACCCATTACCTCACTCCGCTATGCTATAAAGTTAAGATGCAAGTTTAGCCTACTTAAGACTGCATCATAATGGACCATCAAACCACACAGAGTGACAGGTTTTCAAATGATTTGATGAAATATTAAAAATATCCTGGAAAGTGAGGATAGTAAGTTAAATTTGCCAAGAGAAATTAAAACAAATTCTCATTCCCATGGAGAAGCTCATACTGTCCCTGTACTCATTCCAGGAATACAGTGGGCACTTCAATTTTCAGTGACGTTCACAAGATTTCTTTCAATAACATTCAATTCCCTAAAAATGAGGCAAACACCTTTTAAACAAAAACACCTATGTGAAAAAACAAAACTTGCCAAATGGCTTAAAATGAAAAGACAGTAATAGCAGCCATATGCTCCTGCCTAATTCACAGCACACAGTGAAGATGTCTGCAGTACGGTAGTACAGAAAGGGACAGTAAACTTACTGCATGGGTGAAAAGTGCTTAAGTGACAACATGCTGCAGTAAAGCTACAGTGTAGCTCATCTGCAAGAGACCTGAACGCTCTGAAATGGAGACATGATTAGGATGGGAGAAGTAAGGATCAAATCCAACACATCCTATGCTAACCTCAGAACAATTGCCTTGCTTCTTTTTGAACATCCATTGAACATCCAAATTACTGCTGCATGGACACCTGTAACTGAGCACAGAGAGATATGTACTTCATAGTCTTGCTTTCCAATGTACTGCTGACTGATTCAGACTGGGGCCATATGATTCAACTGTATGTGTGCAAGACAAAGTACAGCACTTGCCTCAACATAATTCTGTGCAAAAAGACACCTATGCGCTTTGCCGCATGCAACTGAATACTGGAAGTCTGACCTATGAGCCTTCACCAATAGTATCACAGCAGGTACTGCTTCTTGAAAATGAGTTTTTCAACCAGACTTACTCTAGATTCCTTGGGCAAGTGTTGTGTGCATATCACAAGGCAAAATATGGTGCTAATTTTTCAGGTCTTCATCACAGCTTTCTTTCCTGTATCTGCCACCACTGCACTGTTTTTCCACACGAGAAGAACATGTGGTTCTTACATTATATAAAGGGACTTTTCTTCAGCATGATCCCAAAGTACTTTAAAGTGTGTGTAAACACTACTGACTCTTTTGCCCACCAAAGCAAAGCAATCATGTTTGAAGAAGAATGTGGCAACTATTTAACAGTGCTAGCAACACTATACAACAGTTTAGGTTAGAAAGTGAAGAAAAATAATTTTAGGTAAGCAAAGTATAATTGTCCAGGATGGAATCTGGCCAGGAGACCAGAGTTTGAATAGTCTTACGCTTTCAAAAGGGGTTATAAGACTTTTACTGATCAAAAGTCAGCAGGGCTTGAGTTTTACATCTCACCCAAAACATTAACCAATATATTAATTATTATTCTTTATTATTGTGTAGCAAGGCACCTCCTTCACCTCCTCAGCCTCAGTGTTTCTCACTCTGACAGCTGGGGGACCTGAAATAAATCAGTTCTACTCCAGATGTTTTCATTTTGGTTTATTTCTTTCAATATGTTGAAGGTGGGACTCAGGGTAGGCCCAAATAGGGGCTTGTCTCCTCTTACAGTGCTGCAGTGGTGGTGCAGCTCCACCACTGTAGCACTTTGTGAAGATGCTACCTACACTAATGGGAAAGCTTCTCCTGAGAGGTGAGAGCTATGTCTTTTGGCTGAGACTGCTAGCCAGAGCTGGAGTCTCTGGGCTTCTGGAGAAATCTGCAAATAGATCTTAACTTTGACATAAATAGATCATAAGTCCAGTAAAACATTTCAAAGCTACGCCCACAGCAGTCTTTTAGATTTTTCTGTAATAAACAGGGAAATTTATGATCAAATTTAATAGCATAACATGCCCAGAGGGAGCAGAGATGCATTCAAACAGAGTATGAGGGAATATTTACAAAGGCACTTATTTACAGAGGCATGAGGTGTACAGACTGTGTTCATGAAACTATGCAGAGAAATATTTGTTCTTTCTAAGTTAAAACTATGCCATACCATAACTTTTAATACATCTGTTTGTCTGCATTAGGTTCTCTCTTGTTTGTTTGGGCTGGGTTTTTTGGTGTACTGATCTCTTTCAGCTATGCACCTTACTTTAATACTATAGTTTGAAAAGTTATTAGCCAGTTTTTGAGTTAAAGAGTAGAAATAGCTTTTGTGCATAGGTAGATTTGTTACTATGTAGCATCACTTAATGGTTACAAACATTTTCAAAGGTTATGGTGAAGATAATCCATGCAACCAGAGGACTGAAGCAACAACAAAAGACTTATTTTTTTATTTTCTTATGTAAGTAGACTGGCAGAGAGCCAGCTCTCTCATTCTGAAAGCTAGTCTGAATCAACAACACAGTAGATATTCTGGAGAAGTTACAACAAATTGAAAAATGTGAATTCCTCTTATAGCCTTTATTGCTTTAGAAAGAGAATAGTTTTCTTGTTTTGGAAAATCCGCCACTTAAAATCAATGCAGAAAGTCACTTGGGAAGACAAAATTTAAAAATTAGTCAAACAGGATATTTACCCATTTGACCAATTTGGATATAGAGTCTGATGTCACATGGCAATTGGCTACGAGATGACTAAATTGGGGGATGGGTGAGTGAGGGGGGACCACAAGTGACTGGAGAGGAATTATTTAGGAAGGTACACTGGGGGAAAACTAGGAGTAATGGGATAAAATTAAGAAATAGAAATGTTAATCTGAATACAGGGAAAGCTTCCTGTCAGGGACAGTACTAGGTTGTGGAATGGTTTCCTCAAGGAAAGGGGTTGAAAGATCAATTATCTGGCACATATAAAACTTCACAAGACACACTACAGGAATGTAGGGAAAAACCCTCCATTGGCAGGGAGATGACCCTAGTTGTCTTCTGTGATTACTTTATCTACCTATCTTTGGTTAACTATGATGGGAAAGGACTGACGGATTTTAGTACCGGAACTACTATGAATGTGTATGTGAAGATATGCAAATATCCCTATCAGCAATATGGCAAATGAGTTCCCCATTACTTTCCTGATAAAATTTAGACAAAGGCCTAATTCCCCACAAGAGATACAACCAGGAATATTGTTTGATTTAATGGTAAAATTCCTACCATTGTTACTCAGTTGACGTGGAGGGACTTGGCAAGTTACTGAAGTACTTGTCAATTAGTGTGTAAGCACAAGTTTTTCTTTCTGTTTCCGAGACTACAAAAGTCAGTGGTCATATAAAGGTTCCTATGAAAGGCATGATGGGATAAGTGCTATGAAATTAAGTAAACAGCAGCAAGAAGATTTTAAAATATTTAATTAGCCACCCTGATACCTGGCTGTCATTGGAATTTTGTGCACTGTTTTGGGAATAAGTAAGGCTACTTATGTCATGGAGGTCATGGAAGTCACGGAATCTGTTACTACCAGAGACCTCTGTGGCATTCTCCCCTTCAGCCCCAGGGGCTGTGGGACTCTGGAGTTGGCAGCCAGCGGGGCCCTGGCAGGGTTCCAGCAACAGGCAACAGCAGTCACAGGGGCCCCCCTGCAAGGTTCCAGTGACAGGTGACAGACTCCTCCAGCGATCGGGGACAGCCTCGCATGGGGGGAGGGGCAGATGCCTCGGGCGAGCGGCTGGGGGTGTCCCATTTTCTCTTTGGGAAATATGGTTATCCGGCAGCTACCAGCCGCCATGGGTCGGGGCGGGGGGAGTGGCCCTGCAGTTTCCAGCCACCATGATGGTGGGGGAAACCATGGAGCCGCAGCATCAAAAGTCACAGTCGGGTCACAGCTTCCATGAATTTTTGTTTATTGCCTGTGTCCTGTCCGTGACTTTTACTAAAAATAACCATGACAAAATCTTTGCCTTAGGAATAAGCCTTGCATATCAAAAAGGATATTTCTTGAGGAAATAATGAATAGAAATAATTTGCACATGTAATTATATAATGCAGGAAAGAGTAATGTAGTTAATACCAAAACAGGCTAGGATATCCAAACAATGAAACCATAAACTTAAATTTGCTAAGTAATATCAAGAACCAGTCAAAAACCCAACAAACCGCCAAAGTGCCTAGTCAGGAAACCAAATAAGTCACAATATGATTCTTAAGTGAGAGATAAATATTAAAAGTCCTTCCTTGCCATTTTTTCATATTAGCTTTATTTAGTTGCAAATGTGAAAAAAAGAGACAAAGTTGCAGTCTGATACAATTTCCAACTTTCTCAAACTTTATGAAGCTTTCAGCCATAGCACCTCAGGTTGTGATCTTATTTACTCCCGAAAGCTGCGCAGGGGGGCCTGGTCACATAGTTGACTGGGGAGTGAAAAGAAAAACCCTGGGTGCTGCAGGAAGTGGTACAGGTGATTCAGTGGGTGGCATTCTTACTTCTGATTCAATATTCAATCAATGCCATAGCATGGTGCTTGAGAGAAAAATATGTTATTGGAGGTGCTATCTTTTGGTAAGACATAAAACTATTTGTGATCATCAAAATCCTGTGGCACTTATTGCAAGAGTAGAAATGTCCAAACCAAAGTCCTAGGGAGATTCTAGCCTGGAGAACTACATTTTGATTCCCTGGAGTTTCAACTAGGTACAGTATTCTTCTTCATTTCATGTCCTAAGTTATCGAGTAACATTGCTGATAAACAGCTGCTATGTTCCACCCCAAAATGGGTTATGAAACTCCAGTGCCAATATAAGTAATGTACTTACATATATTTTGGCAATGTATGCTAAATATATACCTTAAGTGATAGGGGAAAAAAAGCATCTTTTATTATTAACCGGTTCTATTTCATCTAAACCATTGTCTCAGCCATCTCTTCATAGAGTGAATTCATAATGATTACCCCAGGAAGTTCTTCTGAGCCATGGCTAAAAATCACATAACTGATTCTTTTCAACATATACTGTATGTATGTATACTTTTATATATATGTGTGTGTGTGTATGTGTATGTACACACACACACACATATATATATGGATTTTAGAAACCATGGGGTGTGAATTGTACCCCAACAACTCTTTGTATTAAGTCCTATTTTTATTCCTTTCTTGTCAAACACTGCTGACTTGGAGAATGAATTAAAGTAGTTCTCCAGAAAGAACAGCAGGGAGCACTAAAGAGCACAAATACCAGTAAGAACTCTCAGACACAAGACACATTGCTTCCTTCACTGCTCACCTTATAATAAATTGTCTCTCTGTGTCTGTATTTCTATTCAATTGCTATAACTTAATTCACATTAATAGAATAGTTTGAGGCCTTATCTATGCTATCATTAAAACTGAGTGAAAAGACACAATCACAGCTGTTGTCTGACCAGGTTACATACAACATGGGGACCCAGTTAGGTCCCAGCCACACTACCAATTTTTAACTGTGTTCATCATGGTCAGGGAATAAATTACAAACAGATCTCCTGATTCAGTTAGTTGTGGTTTAGATGGGGCCAGAGCATTATGGCAGTAGTGAGGGGCTTACAAGGCTGTTTCCAGATACTGTGCAAGATTATATGAGTATCTGTGTGTATTTTAATATCAACCCATCTTTCTAGATGAGCTGTGGACAGGTAAGGATCCTGCCTCCATATCCAAAAGATTGCAGGTGTTTTATATGAAGCGTGTATGTATTTTTGTGACAAGAGTGACCTATGAGCTAAAGATGTGTGAGCAACTTCTGGCATCAAAATAGAAAGTAATTTTATAAAATATATTTAAAACTTAGTAAAATGCAAGATCAATATTATCTTTTATTTCTTCTCCTGTAGGATGCATGGTTTCTTGAAATAATTAGAGCTATGGACCCAAATGTACACTCTCCCCTGAGATCTGTGCATTGAGGATCCCCCCAGATTACCCCCACCAGGAATAAAAGGGGCTCTGCTGCAACATCAGTCTTTTGGACCCCATGGAAGACTGTCTGTGGATCCACAGATCAGAGGGAGGGAGGGGACTGTTGACTGTGAGTGGACAGTACAAGCAATGAGTGAGAGAGCTGCAGTGAATGTACATTATTTCCCCCTATGATCGGATGACCACACCCAGACCAACCCTGAAAAGGTTAAGGAAGCTGAGAAAGGTCTAATTAGTGTGATAGGCCACACAAGGGTCCGAGGCTGGAGAAACAACCCCTGATTGGAAGATGAAGCTCAGCTGAGCACTTGTGGGGTGGGCTAGTATACAGCCAGGAAGCAGGCAACAGAAACTGTGATGGTGAGGAAGTCAGTAGCTACTTCCTGTGCATTAGAGAGGGAAGGAGGGAACCCAGGCCCTTATGGAAAGGCATACCAAGAAGAGAGCCTGTGGAAAGCAGAGCAGGAAGCAGCCCAGGGAGAGAGCAGCAAGCTTGGGGACTGAGTAGACCTTGGCTGCATGTTGTAGGGTCCCTTGTCTGGAACCCAGAGTAGTGGGTGGGCCCGGGTTCCCCCACCAGCCACTGATGGAGTGGCATTGCCTGGACAGTAGGTACAGGTTGACTCTATATCCCAGAAGGAGAAAACATGTAGTGACATGGCCAGAGGTCTGATTCTCAAAGAGGAAGAGCAGGGGTTGCAGTGTGAGAGAGGGCACAAGAGGTTGAGATACTGCGAGGAGAGGTGTTTGGACCTAAAAGAGAGCTATTCCCCAGAGGAGCCAGGAGGAGGTGTCACCTGCAGTGAGAGAGTACCCCATGACACCCCCTCTCCCACTCCACCCTTGAGCCCAGCAGAATTCAGGAAGGAATTCTAAAACAGCTTAAGGCTGTCTTATTTTTCAAGCCCCGCCACACTCAACAATACCTCCACTAGGCAGCTGCCAGCTGTGGGAGCCCTATCAGAGTGTCTCTATTGAACCCAGGTTACCAGGGTTTCATTTGGGTGGGGAACTGCCAGAGACCAAGAATCAGCGAAGAGGCATGGGGGCTCCCGAGCAGAAGTCTCTAGCATTCCATAGATACAGTGCAAATCTGTGGGTATGCTCTGTTCTGTGGGGGAAGATCAGAAGACAAACATAACACAGAACAATGGGGGAAGGAACTCTCCAGGAAAAACCTGGTCGAGATTTCATCCCCCTTAGCTTCTGCCTATGGGTTTTCCCACATGAGAAGACAAAAATAATAAACAACAACAACAATTTGGTTTTACATAGCTCTTTCATATATTTTAGATGTGAAGAATACAACCCATGTCTAATCTAACTAGGTACTTATATGCACGCACACCCCAAAACACTGTGGTATCTGAGCACCAAATAAACATTAATACACTTTTCCTTATAACATCCCTGTGAAGTGGGTATATTCCCAGTTTTACATATGTGAAACTGAGGAAAAAAGATTAAGTGATTTGCTTAAGGTTACATGGGAGGCCTGTGGCAAAGGCAGGAATAAAATCCAGAGCTTTCAAGTCCCTGTCCAGTGCCTTAACCACAAGACCATCTTGTTCAGGTGTGCCATGTGATAAGAAATTGTCTTTAATATAAGAGGCATTTAAAAAAAATTAAAATAATAGGAACAAACTCTGCTGTCTGATTTCACTGAAGTTGCTCCAGATTTATGCTGGCCTAGTTAAGAGAAGAATTTGTCCCATAAATTCTGGAAGTACTTGGCTACACCCCAAACACAGCACTTATGTAACACTGCATAATCACCTGACACTTTGTAGCTGATTTTCCAAGTATGCTAATCCACTTTTCCTGAAACTATCCCTTTACTGAGCAAATATCTGTAGGCTGTTTTTTATATGTCTGTTTCAGAGCTAGCCAAGTATGCTGTCATGGAGTAAACAAGAGAATAATATTTTATACTCTCAAATATCAGAGATAAGGACAGAATTCTTACAGCAAAGCAGAGTGACTTGTCATATAAAAGGGACACACAACATCACCATTCCTTGCTTGGGAACCCCAGTCATACTGAAATAAAGCTGCTCCTAACCATTAAAAAAAGCCTTCCCATAAGAACAGTGAGGCTGCATTTGTCTTTTTTTTCCCACCAAACTAAGGATTCATCATTCTAGTAAGGAAGGTTTGTGGGTGGTGCAAAGTATATATTAGGCTGTCCTGAGGAAGAGCAGAGCTATATGTAGCACAGCTAGATACCAGGTTGGAGCCAGAAGTAACTTGAACTTTTTATTCCCTGTAGCTTTATGTTTTGGGGTTCTTTTCTGTAGACTACTGATACTAAGTTTTTTATCAGATGTCTAAATAGATAATAAGTAGCAGTTCCAAGTTGTACAGTATATTAGCGGACCAGATCCTCATCCCATCGGAGTCAGTGCCATACACTTCAATGGGACCAGAATTTGGCCCAGCATTATGCTAAGTATTTATCACTTAGGAGGGCCACAATATCAGGGTTATTCTTTATTAATGATTTTTGTGCATGTGGTTTATTCATGTCTCTTGTGATACTTAAGGGTCCTGCTCACACAGCACTGTCCTGAAAATAACAACAGAATTAAAAGACACTGCTGGGCAGAGGAGGAGGCAGAGGGCACACGGAGCCTTCCTCTGTGCCATTGTCTATTTGCTCAGTACAATGGCAATCCTTGTGCTTTCATCTTGAGTAGACTGCTCCAAGCCTCCCAAAAGGGCTGTTGCCAGCTCCTCTCCTTCATGCTAGCCAGCTGTGCTGGATCTCAACCAAGGTTTTCAGGGAAGTCTCCCATTGTTGCTCTGTCACCCATGCAATTCTACTAGTGTTAGCAACAGTGAGTGCCCTACTGTTCCAGAGCAGATATAGATAAAGAAGTGGTAAAAGCACCAGTGGTCATACACATTATAGCACCCACTGCTGCTTGCACTGGTGGTATTGCTATGCTTGGAGCTTTCCGTAAATACTGTAGTGTAAACCAGGCAGGAGAATGGGGAAATTTTCAGTACTTATCCTACCATTGTTTCAGCATTGGTGCAGTCACACCAATAGCAGCAACAGTGGAATCAGTGGAGTAGACAGGGCAAGACACAGGAATTTCTACCATCATCTCATCTAACTGTTCTGCAGCTGAGGCTGCACCAGTAAGCACCGCTGGGGTGGGAGATTTTAAGAAAAGTGTCAACATAGGCCATTTCAGAGCAACTGCCTCATCAGTAGCAATACTTGATCATCGTCACAAGCATCGCAGCCAATGGGAGCTGGGGCGAGGTGCCTGAGGGTGAGAGCAGCACACGGAGCCGCCTCCCCTCTCCCCCCAGGAACTATACCTGCTGGCCACTTCCAGGGCGCAGGGTTGAGCCAGGACAGGCAGGGAGCCTGCCTTGGCCCTGCTGCACCGCTGACTGGGAGCCGCTCAAGGTAAGCCCACACCCCAACCCCAAGCCCTACCCCCTGCTGCAGCCCTGAGCCATCCCGCAAACCTGGATCCCCCTCCTGCACCCCAAGCCCCTCATCCTTGGTCCCACTCCAGAGCCCGCACCCCCTCCTGCATCCCAACCCCTGCCTCAAACTGCAGCCCCCTCCTGCACTCCGAATTCCGAGGCCCCACCCCCCAGCCTGGAGCCCCTTCCTGCACCATAAACCCTCACCCCCTCCCACACCAGAACCCCCTGACTCAACCTGCAGCCCCCTCCCACACTCTGAATCCCTCAGCCCCAACCTGGAGCCCTCTCCTGCACCCCAAGCCCCTCAACCCAGCCTCACCCCAGAGCCCTCACCCCCCTCCTTGGCACCCCAACTCCCTGCCCCTGCCTGAAGCTCCCTCCCACACCCTGAACCCCTCATTTCTGTCCCCACCCTGGAGCCCACACCCCAGTAAGAGCCCTCACCCCAACCCCCTACCCGAGCTCAGTGAAAGTGAGTGAGAGTGGGGGAGAGCAAGCCACCAAGGGAGGGAGAATATAGTGAGCAGGAGCAGGGCCTCAGGGAAGGGGCAGGGTGGGGCCTCAAGGAAGGGCTGGGGCTAGAGTTCGGTTTTGTACAATTTGCAAGTTGGCAACCCTACCCCCCACACCTTTCTGGATTAGCTCCTCACTGTCCTGGGACACAGTGAAGTTGAAGTGGCAGCTGCAGTGTAAGTCCAAGGTGGCCGGGGAGGGGCTGAAGGCTGCCTGGGCACCGGGATGCGCAGGAGACAGTGAAGGCTGGGCAGTGACATGGAGCCAGGCAGGTTGCTACATTTGTGGCCAAAGCCCCAGCAGCACTCACAGTGCTGCTAGGAGCAGCAAGTGAGACACAGCCACAATCTTAGCCCTAGCTGGGGGCTGCTTCCTGCTCCTCGAGCCACAGCTAGGGGCTGCCACCTCCCCCAGGCAGTCCCACTAGCCTCATCTGTCACCACTGCTGCCCACAGAAGGAATCTGAGAAAGTCTAAAGAATCTGCCTAGTCTGTCTATAGCTAAAGCACCCTCTCATGCAACTGATATACTCCCTCTGCATCAGAAGGTGGGAGTAGGTCCAGTACAGAGCCAGTATGCCAGCTCTATACAAGCTGGAAAGGCCTTCAGAAAAAGGTGTTTTTCTCAGGTGGGTAATTCTGCCTCTTTGTGTAACTGAGCATCAGTCTGACTGCCTTAAATTTTTGGGAGAAGAAGGAAGTGCTTATTTAGTCTGCAGAAGAGAAGAGTGAGGGGGATTTGATAGCAGCCCTCAACTACCTGAAGGGGGCTTCCAAAGAGAGGGATGGAATGAGGCTGTTCTCAATGGTGGCAGATGACAGAACAAGGAGCAATGGTCTCAAGTTGCAGTGGGGGAGGTCTAGGTTGGATAGTAGGAAAAACTATTTCACTAGGAGAGTAGTGAAGCACTGGAATGGGTTACCTAGGGAGGTGGTGGAATCTCCAGCCTTAGAGGTTTTTAAGGCCCAGCTTGACAAAGCCCTGGCTGGGATGATTTAGTTGGGGTTGGTCCTGCTTTGAGCAGGGGGTTGGACTAGATGACCTCCTGAGGTCTGTTCCAACCCTAATCTTCTATGATTCTATGAACCAACTTCCAACCTGCTCCCTGTCTAACTGTATTCTGTTTAGAATTCTCCCCTTAAAATATTTTGTTACTGCCCCCCAAATGTGTGTGTTCCTCTGCTGGGGAGGGGGGGGCGGGGGCGCATGTACATTCTAGGTAGAAAGCTATGAGATTGTGGGCATCATTCCCCTTTGCCTTTGGTTTCACAGTTTATGACAGATCATAAGAATTCCGCATAGACCTTTTTCAAAAGCCTTCTATTATGTTGTGTTATCATTTACTTTTAATAAGTCAATGACTTTGGCTGAGATAAGAACTGTCCCTAACATGAGTGTAATACCTAATTTTGAAGAATGGGATCAGTTGTTGCCCTGATCCCTAAATTTGTAAATAAAGTTGCAGCGCTTAGCACCTGTGGAAGCCCCAGGACTAGTAACTGAAAATCCTGTGTGCTTCTCTAGGCAATTGACAACAAGACCAATAGGCACCGAAGTCATCCCAGAGGGCATATCCTTTAAATTGGGATGTGTTGGGGTCCAGAAACTAGTAAGCACAGTAAATCTGGACAAGAAAAATATGTTACAGCTTCTACTCTTAATTATCCTCATTTTGAAACCAGACCCTAAATGTAAGTTATGGTATGGATTTGTGGTTATTAGGATATATAAGAGGGAAGATGTTTTATTCGGAATTTGTTCAGAAAAGGAGACTAGACTTACTGTGTAGCCTTGGAAAAGTCCCTGGATCTTTATGAGAGTCAGTTTATCCATCTATAAAATATGTGTGGTATTAATTACCTACCTCACAGGGGTTCTAAGAGACATAACTAATTATATTTGTAAAGTGCTTTTAGATACTCTGATGAAAGGTGCTATGTTATAAATGAATTTCATGAATTTCTATTTTATCAGTAATATTAGTATTGACATTTCACTTAGAACTAACGTATGCATTGCATTTAATTTATTGTCCCTATATAGCCATCTTAACTGAATGATCTTTCAGAAATCATTGCTCCCATGAAAGAGGATTATGAAGTCCATAATCCAGCTCAAGCATTTATCATGCATCTTCACCAGATCTTTCTAGGAGCTTGAGTGATGCAGTTAAATGCTTAACAGCTTTTATTGTTAATTCTTTTTGTTTCCCCTTTTATATTGTACTTGCTATTAAAAGCCTAATTAGTTTAAGAAAACCAAATGTAATTACTACAGTTGATTAATTTGGGAACCAGGTATCTAATGCTTTTTAAGAGGATGTTCCCTTTGCCCTTACACGAAGCAGACAAATGTTGTGTGTGATAGCCTGATTGCTGGTCACATGAGAAGAGATGGTAACTTCAGCTCACAAGGAGTGTCAGGGTAGATTAATTGTTTAAAGATAATACAAGTTATTTTAAAAACAAACTTCAACAGGTTAGGCATAAACCTGTGTGCCCACAAGGGCTGGGGGGGAAGATACCAGCGAAAGGAGGACACTCAGGCCTAAGAATAGTAAACTATGCTTTATTGAAGGAAGGAAGAACTTACGCTCCAATCTGTGTGGGAAGCCCCTAGGACACGCGGAGGGGCTGCTGGGGACTCTGGCCATTCGGGATAGCTGACCGGGGGGGAGTCCTCTGTGGCGCTATATTCTCCACGCTTATCTTGGGGTTACATGGCATCAACAGCCGGTTACATTCTTACATGTATGATTTATGCTTATTATATAAACTGACTTGTTTACAGGCAAAAATATGCTGAGCTATGCTACAATATCTTTTGGCAGGGTCTGTCAGACAAAGTTCATTGAAACTGCTTGCATCCTCCGCTTATATCCAGTCACATACTCAGTCCACCACTTAGCTCCTCGCCAATCTTCTGCAACCTTGCCCCTACAACCTGTTTTATAGCTTATTCCAAATTAAAGCCACACATATACACCTATATAGTTATAATTTAGTTACTTTAACAGTATATTTAACTCCATGAAGAATGAACAGAACAAATAAAGAATGTTGAAATATTTGTCAGAGGCAATCAATATGAGTGCACTTTTTCCCCACATATGTTTTGGAACTGTGTAAAAAAAGAGGATTTGGAGCTGATGTAAAGTCTGTTGGCATGGACCCAAGCAAAATCCTTAAAAAAAAAAAGTTAACATCAAATTAGATTTTCAAATACTCAGTAACTATAGACAAAGAAAAAATGCATTACTGTAAATAAATGCATGTATCCCAAGGACTGGATAAAAGTTATGGGATCCTCTTTGAAATGTGTATAAATGAATAAGAAGAACTTAGGGCCTGATCCTGCCAATCCTTATTCATCTACCCAAGTAGTCTTTACTTACCTGTGTAGTTGAATTGACTTCACTGCGTTAGTAAAGGCTACTTCAGTGAGTTCAAGTTTTCTGGACTGGACTCTAACACTTCAGAGACAGAAAGAAAAGTACAGGAGTTTTCTACCCATTTTTTCCCTTATGAAACAGAGGTTGAGTATTTGTTGGTTGTTTTTCCTGTGTTTCACAAACTCAGAACAAAAATCAAACTGTCTGAAAGGAACCTTGTAAAACTGAAAAAAGCTAATATTACACCAGGGGGAGGAAGGACAAATCACATCCAATGTAGTCCTGTAACAGGGTAGCTCACCCCTTAAGGGCTGGTGACTTTGGGGCTAGCCAATCCTGTGTGGTAATGGACTTTATTTTGGGACACTGAGCATTAAAAATTGTTTCTGTCATTAAACCAGCCCCAGGAACAGATGGTGTTAACCAAGAAGTCTGTGTGCAATTCTCAAGGGGCCCTGAAGTAGGGGAGAAAGAGAGGCAGAGTGCAGCAGAGTAACCTGAGGCCCCAAGGGGTTGCTCTGTGAATGGCAACCCTGTTACAAGCCAAGCTTTTTTATAGCGTTATTGCTCTTGTGGTGGAATAAATCATGCATTCTTTACATTTTGCATTACAAAAGTAAGAACAAGTAGTTTATCCACCTTACTTGGCAATTGTTGCTTAATACTGACTCAATACATATTGAGTTACATAAGCAATAATATGTAATGGAAAGTAATTTTGTTCCAGTAACAGAATATATTTCCCTACCTCATAAACAATGTTATTTTTAAAACCATATTACATAGCAGTGTCACTGTAGCAAATGTTGCAGCAATGCTGCAATTAAAACATCCACCTTTGGGGATATCTATTTATCTAGGCCTTAAAGCAAATATTCCATGTTTAGGCCTTGATCTTTCCCTAAATAGAACAAGCATGTCTATTAGACTGAAGACTCTGAGGTTCACTTTGCAAAAGCTACTTATAGTTGAGCTTGCTGTGGTCAGGATTTGCCTCTCTCTGCTGTTCAGGACGAGGCCCAAGTTTGTACAGTGCTAATCACAATAGGACTCCAATCCTAACATAGCTTCTGGGCACTATCACAATACAAATATTTATCTTAATTCATGAGAAGTAATGATTCTCTTTTTCAATAATGTCAGTATATTGCTTTGAGTAACATGGGTTCAGTTTCCTTTTGAAGGACATTAATTATATAGCATGGAGTGAATAAATCTGAAGCTGTTTGGATTATAGTTATAAAACTCAACCTTAGTGATGATGTTTGTACCACAATAAAAATTGCACTGTGCTGTGACACCAACTCAGAACAACCCCTGCTCTATAAGTCCATCCCAAGCACACAAAATGATAAAGAGCAGATTGGAGAGGTGTTTCTTCTTTAATGCCTGCAGAGAAGCAGCCAGCCCATTTTTTTCTCTTCTTCTCCACCCTCAAACTCTCTGAGTGTAGACTTCCAGGGCATGACAAAACAGGATATGGTGACATTTACCTCACAATGCAACATCGCAATATCCTGATTCAAATGTCTGCATGAGATTTTACTTTAGCATGGCAAATTCAAATCCACCAAGTTTGAGCAAGCTCAGAAATTTTTTATACAAGGTTCCATTTTAGGGCTAAAAAAGCCAGTCTGCCCCATGCTACCCAAAATGTTATTTAACTGAAATCCTTGAGAGTGTCCCAATCTTCTTGATGGAAATTACAGTATTTAAAATATTTATTACAAAAATCAACTGTATAAAGCTCAACCAACCCATTACAACTTACTGAGTCAACAATGCGTATTTTGAACACTTTGTTATACATATTTATACAATAGTTCACACTGGCTCCAAAGTGGCTACTGCAATTTATCAGGCCAAAAGAAGTAGTTTAAAATTCCATCATATATATATTTATGTGCTCTACTTCACCTGAATGAGTCATTAAAAACTACTGTCCCAAAAGGAAGCAAAATAAAGTTTAAGGTATGACACACACAAAAAAAAAAGCAAAACAGTGTGAAGTTAAGACTGACACTCCGTTTACTTCTGAATTCATCCCTTGTGCTTAGCTCTCATCAGTGTGTTAGAGTAACATATCTGTACATATTGCAGTACTTCCTTGCTTTCACCTCTTTGCATAACACTCTTAAGCTTACTTCTCTATAGATTTGTACGAGTTATTATATTTAGGATGTAAATATGCTTATATAAGGGAACTAGAATCAAAAACAGTCATCTGTGCTAGTTGACATTAAATGCCCTTGATTGCATTATGCAACACACTGCCTCACAAGATAACAATTTACTTTACATAAGTCACTGAAAACTTTCAGTAAAACAAGTTTCTATTTAATATTTCTATATTCTGTCTCCCATAAAGCAAGTTCCTTATTATTATGGACTGTCATTTAATACACAGTGCATATCTTATAGAAGGAAATGTGAGCATTATGCATATGTTCAAAAATATAATAGGAATGCTTGAAATTTCTACTGATATGTAAAGTATGTTTAAATTTGCTAGAATTTGCTATTTTCCCCCAAAGGTGTTGCAAACATCTACCCATATACTAGAATTAGATTTTTTTATTATTTTATTAATCATTCATATCATAGCACCTATGAGCCACTAGAAATCTGTGGAAGGTATGAATTCTGTACCCCCAGCAGGGTGGAGAATTCCCCAGGAGTAATTTGCTGACCACTAAAATGGTTTTGCTTTCTCACCCAACCGATGCAATTGTTTTGCAGTATTGGCAAACCCAGCAATGAACCTTCTATAATAGAAGTAGAGCCCTGTAAAACTCTGTACATCTGAGGAGTTGGTCAGCTCTGCACAGCCTCAGTTTTCTTGTTCTCAGTGAAAACTCCCTTCTCACTAATTGTGTTTCTTAAAGGTAGACTATCTGTTTTGGAACAATTCACATTTCTTTGGGTTCAGTTTCAAATTGGCCACCTTCAGTTTATCACAGACCACTTATAAAAGTTTTAGTTCCTGCTTAAATGTTTTACCATGCACCAGGATATCAATCATCTAGGAGTAACAGACAGGCTGAGGGGTGAATGCAACATAATACCCTCTCCATTAGCCTCCCAATGTGACTAGTCCAGTGGTTCCCAAACTTGTTCCACTGCTTGTGCAGGGAAAGCCCCTGGTGGGCCGGACCGGTTTGTTTACCTGCTGCGTCTGCAGGTTCAGCCGATTGCGGTTCCCAGTGGCCGCGGTTCGCTGCTCCACGGGCCAATTATAGGGATAATCCTCATATAGGGGTGTATGTACGCAAAACAGTGGCCTCCACCTCACCTCTCCTTCTCCCATATCTCTGCTCAGGACATCAACAAACACTTGAAGGACTCTGAACTGGGGGAGAGGTCCCTGGCTGAAAGGAAATCCAGTCTGTGAACTATTACAACTTGTGGTGAAAGAAAGATACTTGCTTTAAATCCTATTAGCTTGTTAAAATTTAGGAATTATCTTGTGTTATCTTTTTATTTTGTTTTGTAACCAATCTTGACTTTTATACATTATCACTTGTAGTCACTTAAAATCTACCTTTCTGTAGTTAATAAACTTATTTTATTGTTTTATCTTAACCAGTGTGTATTTAGATTAAAGTATGGGGAAACTCCAATTGGGATAACAAAGTTGGTGCATTATTGTTTTCTTTTGTTTAAATGACAGACTATGAGCTTATACTGTCGGGGGGATGGGGGGGACTGTGCAATATAATATACGCATTTCTGGGGTCAAGGCTAGGACTAAGAACATGTTGGTGTCACCCTATAAGTAATTTATGAGTGGCTAGCTAGTAGCACTCAATATTGTGTGGCTGGGAGCAAGTTACATGCCGGAGGCTGTGTGAAAGCAGAACCTGGAGAGGTGGCTGTTCAGCAGCAAAGCAGTGTAAGAGGTATCCCAGGCTAGAGAATTAAGGGGGCACAGCTGTTCAACACTCCTGATTGAACCTTGGGGAATGTCACAGCCATATTTTCAAAGAAATTTTCACAGACTAAATTTGTATGACACTTTTCCTGGAATTGATTACACAGTTACTAGCCGTAGGGAAATCCAAGCAAATTATTAGCTCATTCATTCTTTCAGCCACACAAAACTTCTTGCTCAAATTTTAGAGGTCCAATCTTCAAACCCAATTTTCCCAGTTTTGGAATAGGTACCCTTGCCCCAGTCAGTCTCCACTTGAGACTAATTAGGCAGTTCAGTTTTGGATCCCCTATTCCTTAGCCTTTTTAGCATGTGTGATCTAATAACTTACGTTTGAGCCTGTTTCAACTATTCCCATACACATCACAGATTCTATTCTACAATCAATAGCCAAACTCCGATTATTATTAAACTGCCCAGATCTAAACAAAAACATCAGGTCTCATACTTATACCTCCATCAAGCTTTGCCTCTTCTGTGTGGTGTTCCCCATTTTCCTGAACTGGGACAGAAGCTTTTGCTAGACACCTTCAACTGTCTTGGTCTGCCTTCAATTTTTAGCAATCCTTCTTTGTGGCTACTCTTTTCATACTATCACCACTTAACTGAACTGTTTGGCAATAATACAAAAGAACAATTCCCACCCCCCTTTTTTTTTTAAACAAACCAAATGTATCTGTTTGAATTGTTCAGTAAGCTCATGAACCAGATTAGAATCCACTCTTTATCATACATATTAGACACAGAACTGTACTTCCAGGAATAATGCTGATCAGTTTCCATCTTCCTCAATAGTAGTTGCTTCCTCTTCTGGTGAACTACTGCAAGGAAAGATTCAAGTTCTGTGGCAAATTCCACAGTCTCTGGTCTCCTTTTGCTGATCTTGATCTGTAACTCCAGCTGTGCATCTATAAACTGGTCCATTGCCAAATGCCTCTCCTTCTAGCTCTTAGCTCTGCCAGGCTAGCTCAAAACTTCATGCTAAGGGCCTGTATCAGGTCTGGATAAGCAGTCTCTTTTCTGGGGGTAAGTTCTGCAGGACGGAAAGAGCTGGGACCCGTAAATTGGCTGCTAGAAACATTCCTTTCTGTCCCACTTACCACCCATTCATTTTAGTTGAATTGAGCCAATAAGTCTCCCAGAGAGTATTTTACCCCTTGAAGATATGAGGCTTTTGCATTATTTGAACTGGGAATCCTCCAGATGCTACTTTAGTTACGTTTGTGAAACTTCCAGGTCTTACACCAAATTCTTTTGTGAAGGGTCCAGCTCCTGTTTTAAGTATTGTTTTACATCCTGCTGCCCATTTTTGATTCCTGCAAGCACCTCCATTATTTGTTCTATCTTGCTTAACAGCTCACAATCTCTCTCCTTGGAAACTAAATCCCACTGCTAACACAGTTGTTATCCCTCTTTACCTGAGCAGCAACTCAAAGTTGAGAATCCCGAGGATGCTTCATTTAGAAGTAGACCTTGAAGGAGTCAAGTATTTTTGATGCAACTGGGTTTATTTATAAAGAATGTAGAATTGCTTTCCCCAATGCAGGAGGCATAAATGGAGCAATTATTTAGCTTACAGCCCCAAGCCTCTTCAGCTAACAGACCCAAACACACTCACTCCAGCTTTTTCTAGGATCATAACCTATTGCTTGGCTTTCCTGCTTCTCTCTCTGTTCTTACCTGTCCTCCCTTCCCCCCTGTTCTCCCCACCACCTACCCAAAGAGCTACTCCACCAAAATCTCCTGCACACACCTTTCATCTGAGGTGGGGGCTTATGCTTACAGTTATGTTCATTGATAAGTGTGACCCTTCAATCTCAATGGGGTTTTAACTCACCCCCTAATTTCACCCAGCTCCTAACAGGATAGGGCCTAGCAGAGCAGGATTCTGGTTCATGAGAGGGGCTCCTAGGTTTTACAGTAACATAAATAATAAGTAGCCTTCAACCCCAGCTGAAATGCTGTAGGTTACAGTGACCCACTGAGCACCGCCCAGGGGCAGTTTGGTACCTGCTGATCACTCAGCGCAGGCTCAAAGAAGCGTCTTGATCTCATGAAAGCCCGAGTCAGACACAGGCACTGTTTAAAAGCTATTTGAAAAAAGTGCACGTGTGTGTTTGGCTGCGGGAGGGGGGTGGGGGGGCAGGTTCTGTCATAACGGGGGGCGCTGTAGAGCACAGAGGCTCCAGCATTTTTAACACCACTGGGCTGTTTCTTCTCTGCTTGCCTGTCTGCTGGAGCCTCTTGCGCATTGGGTCCCGGCCAGCTCCCCTCCTTGCCGCTCCAGCCATGCTGACCTGAACGAGCTCCCTGACTGCCAACGCCTCACACGCAACGAGTCTCCTCCCATTCCCCCAGGCCCTGCCCACCACCCCGTCGGGCTCCTCCCACGGCTCCCCCGCGCCTCTAAGCCCCGCCCTCTCCTCGCTGAGCCATGGCACGCGGGGAGCGTCGAGCAGTGTTTTGTAATCTCCTCCGCCCCCTCCCCCACGCCGTGCCTCTCAGCCTATGGGGAGTGCCCGCTGTGGTCAGGTGACGCAGCTTTTTATGTAAGCCAGCGGCGGGTCTGCGGCGATGTTTGAAAGGGGGTTACGGTCTAACAACCGCTCTGCGAAGCTTCTGCTATAGAGCGCGCGCGTGCTGCGCCCGTCACCCGCTGAAGTGTCTACTCCCCCCGTCGCGAGTGCCTCAGAGCCGTGCGCACAGCAGAGCCAGGCTACAGCCGCGCCGCGCCGCGAGGAGCGCCACACCCCCCTCTGGGATCGGGCGGCGAGCGGAGCAGGGTGGGAGCTCGCAGCAGGATGGCGTCGTCGTCGGTGGGTGTGAGCTCGGAGGGGTCCCCGGAGCCAGGGGGCAGCGGCTGGCCCCGCGGGGAGCCCGAAGGGGAGCAGGAGCGGCTGCTGCGGCGCGGGGAGCTGCTGGCCCTGGGGAACCACCTGAAGGAAGCGCTGGAGACTTACTCGGCGGCACTGCGCCTCGGGCCGCCTGCGGGACCCCGCCGTCTCGAGACCCTTGTGGACTGTCTGGTGCTGAACTACCGCCTCCGACAGGGGCTGGACTGGAGCCGGGACCAGGGGGCCCGGGAGGAGGGAGGCGGCGCGGTCGCAGGGCCCCTGACCTGCTGCGGCTGCCAGGGCTTCTTGGGCGAGCCGGTGACCGCTCGGTGCGGGCACAGTTACTGCCGCCGCTGCCTCCGGGGGGAGCTGCGCTCCCGCTGCCGCCTGTGCCGGGACCTGCTGCTGCCGCTGGCCGGGGGCGGCCCCGCCGCCCAGCTCCGGACCAGCGTTATCCTCAGCCAGCTGGCGGAGAAGTGGTTCCCAGCCGAGTGTGAGAGGGCGAGGACCGGCAACCGGCTGGGGGAGCTGCTGAGCCAGGGGCGCTTCCGAGAGAGCCTGAGCGCCGCCAGCCAGGCCTTGCGAGCAGGTAATGGGCAGCGGGGGAGGCCGAGCTCGGCTTGCGCGCTGGGCCCTGGCACTGGCCTCCAGTCTGCACCCGGCGGGGAGGGAACCTGTTTCGGTTTAGTGACCGTTGGCGCGAGGGGCAGAGACTTGGCTCCCCGGGTGTGCCGCAGGGAGCGGAGTGTTCTCGTCAATCTCCGGTCCCTTCATCTCCACTGTGCCCCTCTCCTCCCCTCAGCGCTCAGTCGGGTGCGAGTCGAAGCCGAGAATGAAATGAGCGTCCGAAATCATGAGGGGAAGCTGGCAGGGATAGGCAGCCATTTGAAATAAGTCTGAAGTTTGCTAGAGCTCCAAAAGTTGACTTTCCTAATGGCACTAACTTACTACGGGAATGAGCAGCGAGAGACCCGATTGTGGGGCTGCATGAGGGCTGGCTGGTGAGCAGATACACGTGAGGGGTATATGTGGAGTAGGGCACGCTGCCTCTCTACTGCAAACCTTTTCCCAGGACCGCTTTTGCCGTGTCTCCGAGATAGACCTTGTTGGACGGTGATACGGTCTCTTAGAACCATGCCTGTTGTATTTGCCTTGTTTCCAAAGAGAGATCTGTTTTCCCAGCCTCTCAAGTGTGTCACTGAGACAATTCCCAGCAGGCCAGGCCTAGTTGCATAAGTAGAGGGGGCATGGAGGGGGACAGGTTATGTAATTCTAGTGACATCACAGATGGGTGTGGAAGGAGTTTTATAATACACTGTTGCTAGAGAGGTCAAGGGGGGAGGTGAAAGGGTGTGCTTGGATTATTATTTATTGAGCACTGACAGCATTCTTGGTTCTGTACAGACTCATACGTGGTCACTGTATCAGTGAGGTTAGTGTAGTTCACCCAAGCATTTTGACACCATAGTGATGAGAGAGATATAAACACCTAGACAGAAACAATGCCAGGTTCCCTCTTATGATGCCTTCGTTCCAGTTTGGAAGACTGAATTTGGTTAAGTGCTGGTGTCTTATTTTCACTGAGTTTGTTCAGAAACTTAGTCTGGTACATGTAGAAATGATACCTTTTTAACACTTGACTTTTAATACTTGGGCACTGCATTTATGGAATTGCCAGCTACAGGGGGGGAGAAGTTCAGATATCAAGCTAAACAGATTCATTTGACACAAGTCTCTTTTCTGATACATACCAGGGAGAAATGTTAGATGCAATTTCATAAACTGTTGTCAAAATCAAATCTTAAACAGGAGTGTAACAGAATATTTCAGTCATCTCTTGGTAGCATAATATTTGTGACTGTGAACTATTTTGATTGTAGCAGTGTCCTGAATTATTTTTTAGCACAGTTGTAGCATCCTGTGTCAATGGAGCCAAAGAAGTGTGAAGTGTTGAGTGATTTATTTTTAAACTAGGAACTTCTTAAGAATTAAGTATTTTATTTTAATGATCTAGAATTTAGCATTGTGGCACACACACAGAAGGGAATCAAACAAAGTAAAATCTAAATGGCTTTTGGTTTGTAAATGGGTCTCTGTGATTATAAACATTTATATGGAAGATACACACCACTTCATAGTTTAGGAATTTTGAGGAGGAAGAAGAAGGAGGAAATAGATTTTTCTGGTTAGACATTAAGAACCCAAGGGATCTCTTCCTCCTCCTCCCCCCCCCCCCCCCCCCCCGTGCGCCTTGCTAATGGTTCTGACTGTCATAATACTTGAGGTGTATATGAATGAAGAGTTTTTTCATTACATTGTTGTACCAAGTTTACATTTAGGTTTGGGTTTAACAAATGGCAGGTAAAACCTGAAAATATAGCTTTCAATCTTAATATTTATCCATAGTTTTCTTATGCAGATTATTCATGCAAATATTAGATTGCAGATTTAGAGATTTACTCAGTCCACCATCCTCCGTACATTGTTTGTCTTTTCCTTTTGTGTAGCCCTAAAAACTCAGCATTCCAAGTACTGACTAAGTGTACAATAAAGTTGTTACTCAGTGTGGTAGTTTTAATGTTTTAGAGGTGTGTAAGAGAACTGTATAAATCTATAATAGATGTCATACATACTTAGGGACCTTTAAATTCATTGATCTGTGAGTGTGTTCTTACAAAACATTTGCTGTAAAGTAACTAAGGCAGATACATGATTCTGTTAGTATATATTCTGAGCTATTGGCTTGACAAGGTTTTTCTTTCCTCCTTTAACATAGAGGAATTCTCACAAAAGGCTCAGAGTTTGAGAGAGAGGGAAACGATATTAGCTTACTCTTTTTAAAAAGAATTCCCTTGGTTCAGATGTGTTTTAAAGAAGCTTTTCTCCTTGTCAGCCCATCTTAGTTCTACTTTACCCAGATACACAGTCCAAAATCTGATTGACATAAATCTGTTGCCCTGAAATTGAACTTAATGCCATAAACTCCGCTTTAATCAGGTTAAAAGAGAAGATGAGTTGTAAAAGAACAAACCCTTATTCAGACAACTGCTTTTAATAACTTTCTCCTATTATTTGGGAACGTGAATTAATTATAAACATGGAAGTTTGCCCCCTAACTCTTCACAAATGTGGGGATGCGTAGTTCTTATGCCGATTAAGTTGAAATGAAGTTAAGAACAAGTCATTAAAGGGATGCTGTCAGGTTAAAATCAGAATGAAGGCATCTTGAGTCTTTTAGGTTAGCATGTACCTCCTACCTCCCATATAACTGATATAGGTGCAACTCCACCATTTAGTAAATTTATACTGTAATCATAAATAGTATGATTTGAATTTCATATCTTTCTTTTAGCATATCTGAAATACCATAATAAGTTATGAAAATAAACACTTATTTGATTCCCTCCTGAATAACACTTTAATTTGGTGAAACTGAAAGTTTTCGCATACAAATGTATTTTTTACAGTTTACGCTGCCTTATTTATTTTTTGGTATCTTTGTTTGAACAGTTAAACTGGCTAGTAGTAGTCTCACTTCCGTAATTTGTAATAGAATAGGTTTGATGTATGCAATCTAGATGTTGCATGGATATATTTTTAGTTTTTATAAAAGCATAGGCTTAACCTAAAGTTGGGGCCAAAGCTGACCCGACAGTATTTCTTTAAGCATTGCAGTGCTGCAACGAACACTTAAAAACACCTTGCAGTTTTGGCAAGTACAGTCACTCCTATTTGCAAATAGGATTTATGCCTGCTATATGCATATTGGGTAGTTAGTGGCTGATAACATGTTAATGGGTCACTTCACCTCAAATGGTCCCTTGAAATATGTAACTACTTATGCTAAACAATCTGTTCCTCTTTGTATTTAGCCACTTTGTATTTAGCTGTGACACTCTGGGTATGTTTCCCAAACCTGAAGATCTCTGTGTAAGCTTGAAAGCATGTCTTTCTCACCAATACAAATTGGACCACTAAAATACATACCTCACCCACCTTGTCTCTCTAATATCTGGGGCCCAACACTGCTACAGCAGCACTGCATATAATGTAACGTAGCATTTAGATTATGCTTACAAAATTGCACATGCAAATTTAGGCCCTGATTTTGAAAACATTTTTGCACACAAGTAACTTTACAATGGGAGAAGGTCCACTAAAGTAAACTGGATTACTCTCATGTGTAAAGCTAATGTACATATTTTGCCAAGTAGAGGCCTTAAAGGCCTGATTAAGACCCTTTAAATCTTGGCCCATCATTTTGTACAACTCCACTCAAAACAACTATCCTATCCTTTTTTGGAAAGGGAATTGGTGTGTACAGTGTGTTAAAAGGACACTATCGATTCAGGTTAGGCTTCAGTTTATCATCTTCTTTAAAAAGTCAGGCAAACAAGAGGACTGGCAAAACCATAATATTAATAGAAATGTTCTGACATTTAAAATTCAAAATGCATTTTTATTTAAGGGACATTGTCGATTCAGAATCTAGTCAATAAAAAACAAAAAGTTAAGTAATTCCAGGTCCTATACCTGTTGCCAAGCCCCTACCAATGCTTGTGGTTTTTTTGTAGTCTCCTATTCCTTGAGACTGTTTCTCTATAACGCTTTGAATCCTGACACACAGTAGTGCTTGAGAATTACAGTAAAATTGATCAATCTAACTTCCTGGCCTAGGCAGAGTGAAATGTTAACTTACTTGTTACAGCAGAAAAGGTGAAAGTAAATTAGACTTTTTATAAGAGGCATAAGTGCTTTGAACTAAAATGATTTTACTTTTCTCAGTGCAGAGGTGAGAAATTAAAAAAAAAAGTCTAAACAAAATGTAATGTACATGTGAATGCAAAACTAACTTGCAGATAGTTAGACTGTCTATGTTAAGTATATTAGAAAATTTATTTGTTTGGGCATCTTAAGTAGGTTTCAAATGTTACCTTTTTGTTCATTTTTGTAACTAATAAGTAGTTTTATCTACTTTTTTTTTAATTAAAACCTAAGATTGTGTAAGTACATTAGAATTTGTTATCTTTAAGATTTAAGGGGGGTACCAAATATTTTGCAAATCATTTGATGCAAACATTGTTTTTAAATACGTTCAATTTAGGGAAGCATTGCATTATTTAAAAAAAAATAGTCTCGTATGCTTGTGGATTTTGTCATCTTATAGGTATGTGTAACTTTTTTAATTAAGTCAAAACGTGTATATGTATTTAACTAAAAATGTCTTGTTTTCAGATCCCAGTGACTTGATGTTAAGAGTTTACCGAGCTGAATCATATGCTGGCCTCCAAGAGTTTAAAACAGCCATAGAAGAACTAAATTTTATCATCTCTAAAATGTCAAATTGGCCAGAGGTAAGTTGGTTTACAATCTGTGTGGTTTTTTTAAAATCTGAATTTGTCGACAATATAAATAATGCTAAATTATGTTCAAATGGCATCAAAATAAGTTGGCTGACCTGGTTACTCTTACTTATTTAAACTTTCAAATCAGTGTTGTCTAAATGGTTGATTTAAAAAAAACAAACAAACAACCCACCCTTAAATCTGTGAGTCGATGAGATGTGCAAAATATTGCTTTTCTGCATCCTTGTTTACATTTTTATCAATTTTGATTTTAAACTCTTCAGGGTGGAGGGAACCTCTTGTCCATCTTTTTTTTGTCAGTGAAGTACCTTGATGCTATGCGAATATTAAAAAATTATGGATAATTTTTTGTTCTTTTATATTAAATAGACCGGGGGGAGGATTAGTTCCAATCCACCAGTGAGTCACAGGAAGGTTCTAGGTGGGTTGCCACATCCTGCGCTATTTAACTCATCACTGAGCCCTGGCTTAGGCAAACCTAAATTTCTTCAGGCCTTGAGAGGAGCTTGTGGGGCAGGAGGGTGTTGGAGAGCAAGCCCATCTCTCTCTCTGACCCCACTGTGGTGGCTTCCATCACTCAGGGCTGGGCGTTGTGACCTGGTGCATGGTCATTGGGACCTCAGTGCCACTTAGGATTACTCTGACCACCCCTCTGTCCATTACAGGAATGGCCAGGCCAAAACTTAGGGGTGCTGCAAACCCATGCACCAGGTTGCAGTATCACTCAGTCAGGTTTGGCCCAGCCAGTCTTCTGTCATGGACAGGAGCTGCTGCCACTGTTTTGAGATGAGTATGTGGCAGGCTTGGTCTCCAGTTCCCCCTTACCTCTGCACCAGGTTGGGATTAGGGTTGTGGTGCCTGCACTGTGAGTGCTATATGTAATGGTGGGTCATGAAAAGACAAAATGCAGTTGATGAGTCATCTTAGTAAAATGTTTGGGAACTCCTGGACAAGACTAAAGATGTTTGATTTCAAACCAGAGAAATTCTATTACCATTTTGTTATTACTAATAAAATAGTGTTGTCTATTTATATTAAGTTTGAAACTAACTTGCTGTTACAGGCTCGGTTTTGACATGCCCTGTAGTCTGGCAAAACCTAACTAAGCTGCCTGAAATGTCAGACTTCTGCTCTATGCTGTCTTTCTTTATTATAAAAAAAAAAACAAAAAAAACCCCAACTTGGATGAGGCATTTGGGAGGCAAGACAGTCGGAAGTTGAGGTGGTTTTCACTTCTGAAACATCTTGCTCATGATTTTGTTGTTGCAGTTTTGATTCTAAAACAGTTTTTTTGTAAGTCTGGATTTGTTTAAAATTTGGTCTTGGCATATTTGCGTGACTGTGGTGGGGTGAAAGAGAAGGGGGTGGGCAAGGCAATACATGGGTTGGAAGAATTTGGAAAGGATGGGGTCCTTATGGTTTGTTAGCTTTGCTTGGATTTCTGACAGAGCAGTTTGATTGAGAATGGTGAAGCCTTGCAAAAAATCTCCATGGTGGAGCTAAAAAGAGGGACACCATTAACTGGAAATCTAATCATGTCCATAAACTACTGTAGTTTCTAGTGTTACCCCTGCCCCTGAGGCCCCCTGGCAGTTTTTGTGGCCTTATAGGCACAGTATCCTGTTTTTTAAATGTTTTTTCTCTCTCCTGCTATATAAGACTTGCAAAAAGAGGAAAAATGACTATACAAAAGAAATAATAAAATTGACTACACAAAATGGAATCAAATACACAACGTAAACAAACTAAAAACAAAGTGTTTTTCTGTATTCTTTGGTGACTGTAACAAAAGCAGCATTTTTTGTTTGTTTTTTTTTTTCAGATGGAAGTATGATTTTTTTTTTTTTTTTTATGTTGCTGTTTCTTCAGTATGTCTTTCAGTTCCTGTAGGGGGAAAATGTTCAACAGCTATTGGTGCAATTGAATTTGTCTTGTGAATTAAAAAAATTAAGATATTTCTTGTCTTAAAGTTATCAAAAACTTCATGAAAGACCAGCAGTGCCTTCAGCTCACATGCGAGGTGTGATAATTACATAGGGTGAAAGATTTTTGATTCTCCAATATGTGTTTTCATGCTATCTAATTTTAAATGTTACCTTAATTTTGAATTTCCAGGCTTTCCTTTTTTTTTTTTAAGAGATTATTGTTCACTTAAGGGAAAACACTTGAAAATGTAAATATTTACAAATTTAACTCAGCTTAAATTCATTGCTTGGGAATTGTGGATGACTCCGTATGTGGTGCAGGTAGCTGTAATCACTTAAAGGCAGGATCTTTCTGGGAAAATGTGCTGTTTGTATATGCAGTAGGTAACTTAGTGTGGAGATTTGAATGAAAATTGAATTATATCTGCAAATGTCTCACTTTAGAGTTCTGCACTTAATGTGAAAGTATAAGCACTTGCATAACATTTTTTCTCATTAAAGCATTTAAACATTAAATAATACTTGGAGTAGTCCTGTAAGGGGAGATGCATCCTGTTGTCAGCCAGGACTAAAAACTTCAGATTTTTATATCATTCTTAGAACACATGTCTCTTCATACCTAATTTTGAAGTAAAGAGAGACTTATTTTCATTGTTAGATAAATAAAACTACATTTCCCCCAAGCTCTTATCCCCATCAATAAAACTTAATTTACAGAAATACTAAGTCCTCCTTGCGGCAAAACTGGTTCAGAATGTACATTCACTTCTCCATATATCTGGAGAGAAACTCAGCTTCTTGTGAACAAAGCTTAGAATCATAGAATATCAGGGGTGGAAGGGACCTCAGGAGATCATCTAGTCCAACCCCCTGCTCAAAGCAGGACCAATCCCCAATTTTTGCCCCAGAGCCCTAAATGGCCCCTTCAAGGATTGAACTCCCAACCCTTGGTTTAGCAGGCCAATGCTCAAACCACTGAGCTATCTTTTCAAAAATTGAGCTTGCTCTATAGCTTCCTCCAACAAAGTCTGAAGACCTTTTTAGCCTCCATTCCTAAAAAGGTGGACATGGAGAAGGGAAGGATTCTTGCTTTCCTCTTAAAACAAATCTGCCTCAGATGAGTAGAGGCAGAGATTTCCTTAGGAGGAAATCTGCTTTCATTGAACAGCCATTGTAGGGAAACTATCACAGCCAATTATTTTGGAATTATGGCAGTTGCTCCATAGGTAAAGCTGCACTGAATTTCCTTTTTATCAACTTGGTTTTGGCCCGCTTATCTAAAATTATTATAAAAAGTCATTGGCCTCAATATTGTTAGTTAGAAAAAATTATAGTGGATTGACAAGGTGTTTCTGAATTGACACCCTAAATGTGTACATCAGGATTCAAAAAGTCCTATGTCTTCATCTTTCCATAGCAAAAAAAATCTGAAAGGGGAAAGAACCTAGTTTATTGACTTCTGAGATCTAGCTATCTAGTGCTCAGGAACAAAATTAGTTGATTAAAGTCAAATGTCAAAAATTTTTAAATTTTGTTTTTGGAGCGTGAGCTCAAATAAACTTAATACTGCATATTACATGATTGCTGGAGGCATGAATTTTCAATTTTTAAAAAATAGTAAGTAGCTAGCTTTTTCTCTAGGTTAGAACAGAGGGCTTTGGCAGTGGGAGAATTGTCATCACTGGGAAGACTTGTCAATGGAAAAGGTAGCTGATAAGGGAGAGTGAGGGACCATTCATTAATTTTAAAGTCTAGCCCAGGCCATGTGGAGCCTCTTTTTGCTCTGTTCCAGCGTCCCCACCCTCCCTATCCTGTATTGGTAGCTTTGATGCTATTTTGCAGATGCTGCAAGTCTGACCAGCTGCCTGTTTTGGCATCAAGAAGAAATTTTTCTTCCTATAGAAGCCAAATTGGCCAAGGCCTGGGTAGTGCAGTTAAATAGGTGTGGATTGAGTAAATAGCGAAAGTACTTGGTAATGATATTAATTTGTCGCAACTTGGCAATCAGTTTCCACTGGGGTGAAAGGAATGGTTCCCAGAATTGAAAGACCTGGGATTTTACTAATGGGCCTTGTGTTTATGATATAAGGGGAGATCTTCATGGGGTGACGTCCCCCCTTTAATACCTTCTGTCCCCCTTTTGGGTAGGATTAGGGTGATAGGACTCAGAAGAGCTGAGTTCGAGGGGTAGGCTGAGGAGAGTCGCCTACTCCAAGTTATGGGTTGTATAGTAAAACCACTGTAGCTCCCACACTGGACCCATTTAAAATGCCTGGTATGTACGAGTATAGGTGACAGGGCAGGTAGCGCCCCTCCTCTGTGTTAAGCTGTAACTTTATTAAACTTATCACTTAAAATCCATCCCTATGTTTGTCCTATTTTGCCATCATATCCAGATCAGAGAATTTTTCCACTCAAAGGCTTGTGGGGTGGGAAGCGGCACATGGCAATGCATTTTTCAAGTCTTAGTATAGGGATTTTACCTTTTTCTGCAGTCCTCAAAAGTAAGTAGGAGAGTGTACTCTACAAAGCTGCCATCTTACCCAGTCTCCCCTTCCTGTGGACCTCCTAAATAGGGGAATGCTGCTCCTGCAGACCTTGAAATACAGTAGAACCTCAGAGTTATGAACTGATCAATCAACCACATACCGCATTTGGAACCAGAAGTATGCAATCAGACAGCATCAGAGAAGGAAAAAAAAGCAAGTACAGTACTGTGTTAAATGTAAATACTTTAAAAAAAAAAAATTTCACAGGATAAGGGAACTCTGCTTGTTTCATTTAAATTAAGATGGTTGAAAGCAGCATTTTTCTTCTACATAGTAAAGTTTAAAAGGTGTGTTAAATCGATGTTAAGTTGTAAACTTTTGAAAGAACCACCATAACGTTTTGTTCAGAGTTATGAACATTTCAGAGTTACGAACAATCTCTATTCCCGAGTCGTAACTCTGGGGTTCTACTGTAGCTGTGTGGAGGAAAGAGACCAGAGAACGTGGTATGTTCCTCCTTTCTGTGGACCTTCTAAGATCTGCAGAAAGGGAAAAAAATATGCCTCATCACAACATCTCTAATTCTCACCTCCATGTGAGATGGAAAAGACATGCAATGCCCTAGTGTGTCCGAATAGTAATATATAGTCTCTTTAATGAAAGTATGAAAATATCAAATGTTACTTCTATATCTTTAGATTTACTTCAGGAAAGCAAAGGTGCTGCATGATGCTGGGTTTGTAGGTGATGCCTTACAACTGTTCCTACAGTGCTTATCCCTTGATGAGGATTTTGTTCCAGCAAAGCTAGAAGTGGAAAAGGTAACTTGGTATTTATAAACTTTGCTGCTCTTTCTCTTAGGTGGCCCACTTTACCCTAGAATCTCAGTCTTCAATGTATTTATGCTCATCATGTCTGTATTTGTAAGACGTTCAGCTAAAAATTTGGGTGACTTTATTTTCACATATCTAATTTTCTGTGTAGAGTAGAGGGTCCTAATATACTTAGATGCAATAAGAGTTTGTGTGCCCATGTATTCCAGAAAAATCTTTTTTTTTTTTAAGTTGGTTTAGGGGAGAATATATATACTTAACCCAGTTAGAATTATAGTTGGTACAGTTTTCAAGTAAAACAGACATCAGATTCTCACACTTTCCAGTGTGAAACAATGATGTCAAACAAATTTGAGTAAGAAATCAAACACTTGAATCTTTTCATTCTATGGAAACAAATATCTGCACTATCAAGTTTGCACAATACAGATTAACATTTTTACAGAACTGCATCTTGTTTAGTTACACCTCACCTAAATAAGAGTTGGGAGAAGATTATCATCACTTCCTGTAAGGGGGGGAATTTAAGAGCTTAACTTGTGTATAAAGATAAGGATATAAACCTTTAATTAGGAGAAGAACTACTGAACTGAACTTGTGCTACAGCTGATTATAAGGTAGAGAATAAGATGAAGGGTATATTTAAAACAAGAAATTTTGATATAAAGTAAGCTTCTTCATGGTGGTTATGTAGTTATATTAACTAAAGTTATAGCTGAATCTTTTTTCCCCCTAATCTTAATGTTAAGATGTTTATCTTATAGACATTGTATGATTTGCTGTCACCAGAAAATGTGAGAGAGAGTCTGAAGGAATCTACTTGGACTTCACCTCATATTCGAAATAAGCCTTTTACACTTGGTTCTGAAATGGAGGAGTCTGGCTGTAATCTACAGCTTTGTCCAGAGCAGGTAAGTAAGGAAAACCATGTAGTATTATATGTATTTTTGTCCCTTAGTTAATAGACAAACTCAGGGCATCAGAACTTAAGCTATTTATCAAACTTTTATTAAGCTTCATATTAAGCTCCAGACATATATGCTGCTACACCTTTCTTTCTGCTAGTTGTAGACTTTTCTGTTGGATTTCATGAATCAGCTAGAAAGTACCTTAATTTTTTGACAGTTCATAAGACACAATCTAGTGAACTTTTTCATTATTTAAGGTTTAACGCTAATAGCTCCAAAATAAAAAGGGTATCGTTATAGATTTATTTTCCAGATAACAATAATTCTAAATTTCTTTTCCCAAATTATTTGCCCCTTTGAAGGAAACTGAGGTTTTTAATCCCTTTTTTTAAATTCAGCAGGTGCTTTCTTGACCTGCCAAATTCCATAAGTTAATCATTGAGTCTGGCTGTGCAGTGGAGAAGTTTATCTGAATTTGGCTTCAACTTATTCATGTTCAGCTGTCATAAATGATTAGCCTCAATTTGAAAATGAGAATAAGTACTATTAACTTTGTTCATTTTATTTCTGTAGAATTTAGACGTGTCCGAGATAACAGTGGAGTCTTTAAGACGAAGCCTAAATCGTGTACAATCTGCCCATGCTCTTAACTCCACAGAAAAGCTTGCTAAAGGAGATGGATTAAAAAGGGTTTCTTCTGAACCTTTGCTTTCTGGCCAGGAAAAAAGTGCTCTCTTAAAAAGGAAGCTTTCCCTTTCAGAACAGGATGCAATCATGTGTGAAGATGGAAGAAGCAAACATAAAAAACAAGGAGGTAAATAGCCACTTAATGTCAAGATTAGACATACTTATTTTGATTTGTTTTGTCTTCAGACAGTATCTTCTCTTGTTTCTCTTAGAAACTACAAAAAGGGATACTGCATTTTCACTGGTTTGTGGAACAGTTCCACAGCACTTAATCGATGTGGCAGATTTTGAGTGCTCTCTGTGTATGAGGTAATATTTACTATTTGTATAATATCTTCCATATGATATCTGCATTATAGATGTGGGCAGATATCTTTTATGTGTAAACTGAGGCAAAGAGGTTATGACTTGCCTTATTGTCTGTTTTATTTGAGAATGGTGGGTGGGTGAGGTTTAGTGGCCTACAATGGGCATGAGGTCATGCTAGATGATGACTCTTTGTCCTCTGGAGAATCCAGTTTGATGGAGAAAGTTGGTCCGTGGGATTGTGGAATACTTTTGGTGGATTTCCAGAGGACAAATCCAGTGGACCTGTATCTACATTGCAGAGCAATAGGGCTTGAACCCTGGGTCCCAGTTTGACTCTGTCTTGGATCCTCCACCTCTGTGGGGTCCTGGAACCCTTGGTCTGAGCCCTGGGTTAGCGTGATGTGCATGTAGATAGGAGGGGGATTAGACTTGAACCTGAGTTTGAATCCTGGGCTTAGGTTGCAGCATAGACATAGGAGTACCTAGACTTCTTGGGCCTTTGCTGTTACCCTTAGAGTTGCAGACTAGTGGTTATGTCTACGCAGCAGTGCAAGCCTAGGCTCAAATCTAACCCCCTTTGCGTCCACACACCAATTGTACTAAACTAGAGGTCGAACCTAGGGTCCCAGGACTTTGCATTGCTAAAGAGTCTGAGCCCATGTTAAGCTGGGACCTAGGGTCTGAGCCCTGTTGCTTTCTTGTGTGCACGTGTCCCTGGCTTGACTCAATCCCAGAAGTCTTCCGGATGCTCCCAAGAGTTCCTTGGCGAAAACTTCCTTCGTCCTCTCTATGCCGACAGTCTGTGGTGCAGTCTATTGCCCTCTGTTGCCACACCTCCCTTCACAGAGGGCAGCAGCTCAGGTCAGTGTTAACCCATTGTCTGCAGAACACTAGTTTGCAAGCACATTGTCAGAGAGCCTATACGGTTTTTTATGGAGAGTGGTCAGAAGAAGCTTTTTGCAAAAAGAGCTGCTTCCTGGTCACAATAGCAGAGCCAGATTTTGGTGTACACTGCCTTCCCTTGCACACATAGCCCCAGAGGGGCCCAGGAGCAAGGGCCAGAGAGCAGAGCAGGGTCTAAGCAGCTGCCCTGCAGGGAAAGGGAGCTGCAGAGCTCCTGGCTCAACATGGCTAGGGAAGGATGATCCCCCCCCCCTCCCCCCAAACAGCCCAGGTGCTCCCCCTCCCTGCAGCATAGTCGCTTGATCCCTGCCCTGCTCTCTGCCCTCTTCCTCGCCTTCCCCCCCCCCCCCCCACACACACACCCCCCTTTCTGGAGCTTCATGTGCAGGAGTGTCCAGGCAGTGTGTGCTGTCAGGACGGTGAGGTGGGAGCCTGCCCCAAAACCTCCATGAAGCCTCCTGCGGCAGTGGCTTCAGCTCCTCCTCACTGTTGTGAAGAGCTTGCCCAAGGCAGGGAGCACAGCTGATCGGTGGGAGTCATCCCTCCCCTGGCTGTGCTAAGCCAGGAGCTACATATGTGTAGCAGCATATATGTAAACACTTGGTCCTACTTGGCTCTCTGTTCCTTGCTCCTGGCTCTCCAGCCCTCCTTGGGGGTTGTGTGTGTAGAGAGGTCAGGGCAACATGCACTATGAGGGTATTGAGTGGGAGCCCCCTCCTGCCCGGGGTGTGGTGGGTGCAGGGATAACAGATCCCTGGGGTGTGCTGGAGCACACTACACATCAAGCCCTAGGGATTCACTTCACTGGCAGCAGCTGGGCTGGGGTGGGTGTGTCTCGGGGTGTGTTTTTCCTCTGAAACCTACATTTTATATCAAACTTCAAAACAGAAAAATAAAAACCAACTGAATAAAAACACCTTCATTGAGCATTCCATTTTAAAAATTAAGAATTGCAAAATTTCATTTTTAATACTTTGACAGTCCTGGAGACTGATGTCCTAATTATCTTCAGAACATGTGCACATGGGCATTTTCCTACCAATGTGATACAGCCTATAGGCGGAGAGCCCAATTTTCAGATTAGATGGTAGTTCAGTATAAATTTTTCTCAAACTGCAGTCATTTCTACTGAGACAGCCACCAAAGGAGGCTAGGCCCTCTGGGATAGGGTTACTCTGATTTGTGTCTGTGCACTGCAATGTGAATCCCAGAGCCCTAGGTTCGACCGTGGGTCAGAAAATCCTTAAATTAGGGTTAAAATGCAATGTAGACACCAGTCAGCTGATTCGAGTCCCATTAACCCATGGCTGTCATTGCTGTGTCGACGTACCCTTAGTAGATGAGTATTAGTAAGGACAGAATATTTGTATTTAATTTTATAGCTGTGACACAAACTGATAGTTGAGTTAAAAATGGTATTCTATTCTTAAATGTCAACAACACAAGGAAGAGAAAATGTCTTAAAGCTAGACAACACTTTTTTTATCTAGAAGTCATTTTGTTTGGTGGATAAATTGACAAATACTATTTAACACTTGCACCTAAATTTAGCCTTTGGGTTAAGGTATTGGTTGAGATTCTCAAAGCAGTATAGGGGATTTACACATGTATTTTCTTTGAAAATCTCACCTCCTCTTTTAGTAGATTGATAGGCTTCTTAGGAACTGCAGATCTTTCTGGTGTGTCGTATAAATATACACCATATGTTCTAAAGTATTAAAAATCAGTAGTAGTTATTATGTGTGCAGATGATGTTGGTTAAAGTATACGGTTTATCATGACCATTGTCATATCACATTAAGTTAATGCTTTAAGGAAGCACTGTCTGTGTTTGTGTAACTTATTTATGTTAATATACTTTTAGACATTAAATATTTGAACCTAGAAATGTGATCAAATTAACTATGAAGCACAGAATACATTAGGTTGCGCAGTGTTGAGAAAATGGAAAATACACGTTCAAAAAAATTCTAGCACAAATCTTGTATTTCTAATTTTCATTTAACTTGTCTATTTTTCTTATAGTGTAGCTAGACTTCTTTAACATTTATTTAAAAGATATTAGAATCACTGTATCAATTGTTGACTGACTTGTTTTAAAAAAAATTTCAGGTTATTTTTTGAGCCAGTGACAACCCCTTGTGGACATACCTTCTGCAAGAATTGTTTAGAACGCTGTTTAGACCATGCCCCGCAGTGTCCCCTATGTAAAGAGAGCTTAAAAGAGGTAAATATTCAGAAGACCTATTAAACTGTAGTAGAAGGAACTTCGTACACCATCACACAAAACCCAGATGACTTGAGTCCACTGAAAGCTTGGATGCGTCCAGAATCCAAAAACCCAATCAATTAGGTATTGATGATGCTTCATGTGTTCATGTTTCGGTGGCCACATAATTGACTCATGCTACAGAATTAAAACATTACCAACTTCGATACCTCCTCAATCAGAGTTCTCCTGCCTACTCTTGTAATTTTTCTATCACATTTTTCTTTGTATCTTTTTCCTCTCTTGTGGCTGTGGAAAGGCTGGGGAAACTGACTATGCAGAGGAAATATTGACACTGACTAGACACACGTCTTGTCAAATGCACCAAATAAACTGAAAAAAGTAGAGAATTCATTCTCTTTGTTACAATAATTTTAGAGGTTACAACTAAGACTGCGGGAATGTCTTAAGTTTACTGTCTCTTTAATACTGTTTTGTTAGGACAGATTTTATAGTCACATCTGTTTATAGTACTTTTTAATTAAAAGTAGCTCTGAATTTTGTGTTAATGTTGTATAAGAAATGGTTTATGGTAAATATGTAATTTATTTTATTTTAGTATTTGGCAATTAGGAAATACAGTGTCACAGTACTACTTGAAGAATTAGTGGTGAAATATCTGGCTGATGAATTATCTGAGAGAAAAAGAATTCATGATGAAGAAACTGCTGAACTCTCGGAGTAAGCCTACCATGTGTATTTTTTTTAATCCAAGGAAATTTGAAAGCAAGATTACTGTACTGTATTTTTGCACAGTAGCATTGTGAAATAGTGTCTGTGGGTGTTCCACTTGAGATGTGCATGTGCCTTTGATCAGAGATTTTTGGCAGCAGTGTTCATTCAGTCTGCATATGTGCCCCAGTTATTCTCATGCCCTGTACTGAGGATATATAGGGCTGCAACAGATGGGCCGCGCTCAGTTCCTTCTAGAACAATTCTGCCCAAGACAGAGACAGGACAAGGCCATGGTCGTTGTCATTGCACCAACCTGGCCAAAACTAGCGTAGTTTCCTTACTACCTTTGCCTCTCCTCCATCAGCCTTCCATCAATGTCCAGTCTTCTCACTCAGGACTTGAGGAATGTTCTTCACCCCAAACTGAACACTGTGGCTCAAGGCTTGGTATCTAGATGGCTCTCAGGGTTAGCGCACTCCTAAGGAGAAGGATATGAAGTCCTGCTGAATAGTAGGAAAGATTCTACCAGAAAGACTTACCTTCAGAAATAGAAAAGATTTTACCACTGGTGTACTGACTGGTGTACCAATCTCTTGCTGACTCCACTATCTGAGATTCAGGAATATCTTCTTGCTCTGAAGAAAGGAAATCTTACTTTGGGTTCAATTAAAGCTCTTGTAGTAGCCATCACAGCACTTCATTCTCTGGTGGAGGGCTTCGTGGTATTTGCTCACCTTGCAATTTTGCTACATCAAAGGATTATCTGATCTTTCCCAAATGTCAGATATCCCATTCCCACCTGGGACTTAAACTTTGTTCTTAACTTTCTGATGGAGCCTCCCTATGAACTGCTAGCTACCTGCTTGTTTCTAAATCTCTCCATTAAAATAGCCTTTTTAGGCCCAAAGAGTTGGCAAGCCAAGAGCTTTGATGGCTGACCCTCCATATGTTGTCTTTTTCAAAGAAAAGGTATCCCTTTGACCACACCCATGTTTCTTGCCCAGAGTTAGCTCAGACTTTCACATAAACTAGACAGTTCACCTCCCAGTTTCCTATCCTAAACTCCATCTGTCTAGGCAAGAAGCTGCCCTTTATAACTTGGATGTTAAGAGGCTACTGACCTATTATTTGGGCAAGATTAGACTTTTTTGAGCCTCTGAGACTATTTGTTTCTATTGTGGACAGAGCTAAAGGAGTGCTAGTGTCCATGCAGAGACTTTCTAAATTGGTTTCTGACTGGATCCTCTCTTGCTATACAGCTTGTAATATACTATACTATACCTACCTGCCAGATATAAGTCTACATCTGTTGTTCTGCTAATGGACGGAGATTTGCAAGATTGCTTTGTGGGCTTTGGTTCATTCTGTCTCAAGACACTCTACCATACTTGGTGCTGCTTGAATAGATACTGTCAAAGGCTCTGCAATTTTACTATCAGTCTTAGATTGCAGGAGATGGGAACTTTGGAACTCAAAGGATACTGCTCGGGAGCGACCTCAAATGGAACACCATAGTGGGGAAGCTTCTCAGATAAGAAAGAAAGATTACTTACCTTGTTTAGTAACTGGACCTTTTTCAAGATGTGCTTCCCTATGGTTGCTCCACTACCCTCCCTCCTTCCACTTTGCTTCAGAGCCTTGTCTCCTTAGGCTTTGCAGTGGAGAAGGAATCAAGGTCTATCCACAGCTCTATATGTGCTCTGTACAGGGCTTGAGAATAGCTAGGGAACATGTGGACTGAATGAGCACTGCTGCTGAAAATCTCTGATTGAAGGAGTGTGAGCACCTCAAGTGGAGCCACCCGTAGGGGGACACAGCTTGAACAAATCCAGTTACTGTCAGGGTTTGTATCATTTGTTAATGATTCTAATGATGGCATTTCATAGTTTTGTGAAGGAACATTAAATATTGGAAAATCTGTCAACTTAGTATTTAAATTTACTAACTTCAGTAAATTAATGAATGTCCTATTTTAGTTAGTATGGCATGAAATTAAAAATAAAACATTTTTATAAGGGTCTCTTAGGTGAGCTCAAGATTAGCACCACCTAACATGATCAGGCCCATCTCTCTTCCTTCTCTGTGCCTACATTGCTGTCTGTTCAGTTTCAGCTTTGCTACTGTTATAGGTAAATATCCTCATGCAAAGCCTGGGGAAAAGCATACTTCTGAGTTTCCCTAAGAGTTGCATGATCGATAAAACTGCACAGAATAAACAAAGTTCAGAAATGAGTACTTTCTCTAATCTTTCAGTTGTAATCTTAGGGGTTATTTTTAAGTACAAAACATTCAAATAAAGTGACTTTCAAGTTGTTCCTTTTAATATTTTCTGACAGACAGATGGCTCTAAATACTGGTGAGAAACTACCACTTAGGCAACTTACAGTGCAGAGCAAAACACTAATTCAAATGACCATTTGTGTACTCTGAAAGGCAGAGGTGTAGTGCAAGGTATAGGGTAACTCTTAATGCTAACTGTTTGTGTCTGCTTCTAGCAAAAATAAAAACATTGATTTAAAAAAAAAAACAGGTTGGAAAAAATATTTGACCAAATCCATTTCATTCCCTCAGTTAGCTGCTACTACTTGAACCATGTAGTTGTAACGCAAATTTTACCTTGTATTGCACTGATGGCTTACAGTCACTGCAACTATAGAAACTATCCTCTAACTTTGGTAAAACTTTCACAGACTGGTGCATTTCACAGAATAAGTGTTCTTTCAATGGTAGTTTATATGCTACAAACTACTGAATTTTTTTTCTGGCTATAAATATTTGATCAGAATAAACCGCTGTCCACAATACACTTAAATGTTTAAAGAGCAATAAATGTTCACCCTGCCAGGGACATTTTATGAATTCAGGTATAATGAAAATCAACAGACACCCAGCACTACTTCTTTATATATATATATATAATTTTTTTTTTTTTAAGATCACCTTTGGCAAAATAAATGTATTGCAGCACTTTTGCTGTTGTTTATTATGGCTTGGCACAGTCTTGTGGTTAGATTTCAAATGTGTATTTAATCTATTTTGGTTTTGTCTTCAGCTTGACCAAGAATGTTCCAGTATTTGTTTGCACTATGGCATACCCCACTGTGCCTTGCCCTCTTCATGTGTTTGAGCCAAGATACCGACTGATGATTCGCAGAAGCATGGAAACCGGGACTAAACAATTTGGGATGTGTGTCAGTGACCCTCAAAACAAGTAAGCATCCTTTCTTGTGCTCTTATGCAGCTAAGAGTTCTCCATGGTTCTACCCTCTCCCCCCCATTTGGATTTCAAAAATGTTTGAAAATTGTGAATTTAGCATTGCTGACAATGCTTCTGGTTCTAGTTTTGCAGATTATGGTTGTATGCTGCAAATTAGGAATATTCATTTCCTACCTGATGGGAGGTCTGTTGTTGACACGGTTGGTGGAAAGAGATTTAGAGTTTTACAAAGAGGGATGAAAGATGGCTATTGTACTGCAGACATCGAATATTTGGAAGATATTAAGGTATCTAGAACTCTTTCTGAGCAGTAACACTCCTCTTAACCAGCACTCTTAGTTTGCTATACCATTTGTTCATAAAGACTCGGCTTCAAATGTTTGGGATTATACAGCAGTTACTGGGAGACATGGTTCTCCTATATTAAAGAAAAATAAAAATAGCTAAGATTTTCTAGACCTTTTGAGATGTCAGATTTATCTTAGAATTGCACTTTTTATGCCAAATCAATACTATCAACTTTTATGAAGTAAAAAATACTTTTGAACTGGTACATAGCTAATAGGTGTCCAAAAAACCCACCACACCTTATTTAAATTAAAAAAAAAATATGTATTGGCTATCCACCATAACTATAAAACATGCCGAAGTACTGATTTCTAGAGTTTAGCTGCATCGGAATTAGAACTTGATCTAAATGTTGTGACTGTAGTAAAGAATATAATAAAAAAGTGGGCCCATCAAATGTATATTAAATATGCAGAATGATTTTAAAGCAGGACTCTAAATATGACCTACTTAAATACAATTGTCTTACATAATTCTTGTCATGTTGCTGTTTTGTGAGAGGTATTTGGTCTGAAGTGAGGGATTTCGGTACGACAATGTTTTTTCTTCTCCTTTCTGCCATTGCCCCTCAAGGCTAGAATGAATGCCGAGGCTTAATGATTGTTACTAACAGTTGAAATGGAATGTGTGTTAAACTGATTCTCATTCTTTGTTGTGTATTTAAGCTTACTCTAGTGTTCTGTCATAGGTTGCAGATGAAGAAGAGCTGAAGAAACTGAGAGAGCTTCATGATATAGTATACAATCAGGCTTGTGGCTGGTTCCAAAGCTTGAGGAACAAATTTCGCAGCCAGATCCTTCAGCACTTTGGGCCAATGCCAGAGAGAGAGGAAAACCTACAGGTGGGTGAAGATTTTGGTATCAGTTATTCATTTATTACTTTTTAAAAAAAACCTGCACTTTTAAACATAGCAGATCCCTGTAAAAACTGCTGTGTGGAGGATGCAGTATCATCTTCCATTTCCACTAGTTATATCCATTCTATAAGCAGCAATAGGAGGTCATTCTGCCCCTCTTTTTGTGCTGCAGTTGCTTTGCATGGATCCCTCCTTGACATTCTGGGCAGGGTAGTGCTTCTTTGTAGATATTTTTATCTACAAAGTTAGCAAAAAACAAACATGATCATCTTTATTTTAAATAGCTTCTTAACACTATTGGTCAAATAGATTTGTCTTATATTATACCTAACCCAGTTCATTGGTGAACTTTTAAATTTGCCCCTAAATATCAAGTGTTCCAGTCTCATCCTTGTGGGCACACTGGATAGTAGGAGTCATAGGGCCTGTCTTCTCTACCGGGGTAAATCAACCTAAGTTACACTACTCCAGCTGCATGAATAACGTAGCTGGAGTCAACGTAGCTTAGGTCGACTTACCCCTGTGTCTTCACTGCGCTGTGTCAACAGGAGACGCTCTCCGGTCAACTTACCTTACTCTTCTGGGGGAGCTGGAGTACCGGAGTCAACTAGAGAGTACTCTGCTGTTGATTTATGGGCCCTCACTATACCCGCTAAATCGACACCCACTGCATTGATTGCAGCAGTGTGGATCTCCAAAGCCCTTAGTAGCTACATAGTTACTTCATAGTGGGTACAAATCTTGTAGGTGCAGGAAGAACAGGCTTATCTTTTGTAAGCACAAATTGAACTGCAAACAGAAGTCAGGCCTGAGCGTAGCTGAAAACTGTCCATTTAAAGAAGAGCTTCATTTAGCTAAGGATGCTAAATTGTTTCTTTTCGTTTCAAGTTTCTCCTATGCTACTTTTATATTAGTGGTAGTTTATTCTGAAGACAAGGACACCCAATCTGCAGATATTCTTCAAACACTGATGGCTATATTTATATTAGTACTCATGCTTTTCAGCCAAAGCTTCTGCAAGACTAATTTTGACTACTTGATATACAATAACTTTCAGCTAGAAGTAAATAATATTCAGCATGTGAAGTGCTATATAAATACTCGGATAATATTACAGATACCAACGGTTAGTGATTGTATCAGATTTTAATCCTTTGGGAACTCCGGTGTTCTTGCTTATTGTGTGTTCCGTGTTTTCAGTTTTTTCTGATTTTTTTCACCGATAAATTGTGTGGTGGTGGTTTTTTGTTTTAAATATTAAAGGAGTTTTGGTTGTCTACTGATTTACACCCACTTATTCATTAATTATTTTTTGGGGGTACTTATTTTTGTTAAATTCTAATGCTTTATGCGATTGTTGTGTCCTGCAGCTCAGAGATTGAAGCAGTTCCACAGTGTAAAACACACACAACACACATGGTGGTAGAGGTCGGAAAATCAAGTTAATATTGCGCTATGACTGGCTCACAAGGAAATGCTGCTTCCTATTTCTTTCTGTCGGTTTAGTGCGACGCTGAATTTAGCCAGTCAATCCTCCACAGATAAAGAGAAAGTAAACATGGGGTGAAAAGGGAAATCTGTCTGAATACCAATAAGAAATCAGTGCTTAAAAATTTTCAAGAAAAGTAAAGACTGGAATGAAGAGGATGCATCGCGCTGCAGGTACTGCAGCAGTGAGGTCACTGCTCGTGCTGAGAGAATAAAGGAGCATGTTGAAAGCAAGCGATACAAGAAGCTTGAAGAAGAAAGTGGGTTTTGGAATAAACAGTCCATATCAGGAGCTTTCACTAGGGCTATAATGAAAGAGAGGACACAGCACGATTGTGTCAGTTACTTTGTGCATGCTCTTTGTTTCGTCAGACAACTGCTGCTAATTGCAGAGGGCCCTGTTGGTGACTGTGTGCGATCGTACTGTGCACCAGCAAAAACCCTTCCTAGTGCAGACAACCTCCCTCGTTAAGTATCTGAAAGAAAATGGTGATGCTTTAGTATCTAACAAATTGATGGAAATGTGGTATCTAGTCTGATTTTTGACGAGTCTGATGCTCTGGACCGTCCAATTCTTGGCCTTTTGTTTTAGTTCAATTTCAAAGCAAATAAACCCACTTACTTTTGTGTTGATGTGACAGTCATCCCCTCTGACACCTGTTTTGTCAACGCAGCAATAACTGACATGTTAAATTCTTAATTCTGGCATACCTTAAGGCTCTGTCCTGGCCCCAATACTTTTTAATCTATACACCACGGATAACCTGCAATGGAGTCGAGGCAATTCATGCATGTGAATGACATTGCCTTGGCTGTTCAGTGCATAAGCCTCCATACCATCAGATGCTCCCTAACCCGAGATCTTAGCATATTTGCTGATTATTTCCAATGCTGGAAATTTAGGCCTAACCCGAAAAAAGCCATGGTGATCGCTTTCCTTCTGAACAATAAACTGGCTAATGCCAAACCTGATGTACAGTTCTGCAGAGAGCATTAGCCATGAGGCTAATCCAAAGTATCTTGGCATTACGCTGGACTGGAGTTCAGCCTTTCAGAAATACCTCAAGAACACCAAGAGAAGGTCAGATATTGTGTTGTGGTTATCAGGAAATTGGCCGTAATATCATGGGGCTCCAGTGTATGGACCTTACAAACTGCAACAATTGCCTTTGGTATATTCTGTGCCTGAATATTGTGCATCAGTTTGGTCTCACAGCAGTCACACTAAAGTCCTTGATACTCAGCTCAAACGCCATGTGCATAGTCGGACTCTTGTCAGGGACGCTCCAGTTGACTGGCTTCTGGTCCTATCGCACATCCAGCCTCCACAGATTAGAAGAGCTGTCCAGACATCTCACTTTCTCAGTCATGTCAGTGAAAACACGAAGATCCCATTGCATGATGACTTGCAGAACCCTCCAAAGACACAATTAAAATCCCGCAACTCTCTGTGGAACTGCCTCAACCCTTAAGCTCAATTTAAACACAGAGGCTCAATGGAGAGCCACGTGGAGCATTTTGACTGCTCAGAATAAACAGCTTGTTGTTGACCCTGCCGAGGAACCTCCAGGGTTTGATTCCAGTTGGAAAGACTGGTGCAGATTAAATCATATCAACAAACCCTCTTTAAATGGAAAACGAGGCAAACACCTGTATGCAACTGTGGTAACCAGGTACAAACGATGGAGCACATCATATATCTTGGTGTGTCCTTTATTCTTTTGCCACGAGCATGAAAGACATTCACCAACTCACTGCTGCAGGAACGTGCTCGCTAGCAAATCTAGATATAATTTGCAGTCATTGCTGCCTAGCCAAGCTATATGGAAGAAGACAACTGTCATGTTTGAGATGTACCAACTAACTTGGGAAAATGTGGCTACGACTACCAAGATTATGCTTCCTATGTGGATAAGTTTGCATGAGAGATTAAACTCTATCAGAAACCAGAGCTGCTACATATTACCTGTCATGCTCACCTGATTAACATTGCACTGTCAGCAGCTACTGTTACAGAAGAAATGAAAGACGTGAAATCTTGCATTATTGGATTCGGGAACGTTTTCAAGCATGCGAACAAGTTGAAGGCTTTGTTTTACAGGGGGGAGATGAGTGCAGAGCCAACTGTCAATTCCGTACCCCTGTTGTGCCACATCAGTGGATGAGCTTGTACTTCGCTGCCTGTCATGTAAATAACGCATGGACCGTGCTAATACATTTCCTAGAAGACCTAGATAATCCTGAGATTATTGGTTCTAAAGCAGAAACTCTGAAGAGACTGGCAAATAACCAAAATGACCGGCAGATTCTGCATACAAAGGTAGTGTTCATTGTTGAAAACTGGAAGTCAGTGTGCCACACAAAAAACACTGGAGTTTTCTCTGAGTACTGCCCAACATATTAGCCAATACAGCCGTTTACTGGATCTTGACAACCAAAATCCAGCTGAATTGAGCACAAAAGCTGCAGGAGAAACATACAGTGAGAGAACCCAGCTGTTTCTGGAAATCCTTCCAACCTTGGAACACAAGAACAAAAAGGTGTTCAAAACCTTCAACACAATGCTCAACAAGAAATGGGAGTTGATCGTGGCCCGTAATCTGGACCCCGAAGAGCTCTTTGTGCCAAAGATTCTTTTTGGAATGTCACCCACTTTTCTCAAGGTGAACTTTGCACAGACTACATCCGTTATGCCAGAGTGTTTCTTCCATTTGCCACTAAAGATATTTCAAATCTGAAATGCTTACATGAACATGCATAACCCTGACAACATGAAACTGGATGTGTTGGATTTTTGGAACAATCAAGACACGCTTTCCAACTTCAGCAGAGTGGTATGGCAAGCTTTGGGTATGGCAGGCTTTGGGTGTATTCCCTGGATTTATTGGTCTATTGATGATCGATAGTGCTAATTTTCAAAGTTGGACTACTTCCAAGACAGCAAGAGGCTCAACGTGAGGGAGGATACTTTGGAGAAAATTGTGACTGTACATAAACTAGGATTTCTGGAAAAACTACTCTCTCTGAGACAAAAAATAACTTTATACACGTAAAAAAAAATCAGCTGTACTGTAGTAAAATGTGTATATTACAAACTTTTTTGTTCCTGATTTTTTCCCAATTTCATCCCCGTTTTAATGTTTGGAAAATAAACAAAAAAAAATTACCGGAATTTCTTTTACAAATGAAAACTGAAAATGCGGAACACTAGTTATTACTTAGTGTAGTGCTATAAGTTTAAAAGGGGTCTTTGCACTAACAGTGAGACATAGGACAATTGTTCTGTTAAAAGAGGAAGTGTAGTAAGCTTATTGGTGGAAAAACAAGGGTGGAAAGTTTCATGGAAGTAAGGTATTTTGAGGAGAGGAGGGAGGTGGTTGGCAGATAGGAAGATGGAGACCCTTCCAAAGTAAAGGTGCAGAGAGTAGAGAGAATTGAGAAGAGGGAGTAGGAAGAATGAGAGCAGTTGTGCATGGGACCAGGATTATGTAAATCTTGAAGGTGAGGGTATGGGTCTTGAATTAAATGTGATATAAAACAGGAAGCTAAAGAAGGGATTTGAGGAGAGAGTAACATGGTTGAAGCACCAGAAGAGGAGGATTATAACTTTATTTGACCACTAATGTTAGACTAAACTTTGTTCCATAGTTAGCTTTTGTCTTTTTAAAAAATTATTCAGCATATTATTTACCTTGTGCTAAATTGTTAATTCAGTAATCCAATTCATTCTCTAATTTTAGGCAATACCTAATGGACCAGCTTGGTGTTGGTGGCTTCTAGCTGTCCTCCCTGTAGATCCCAGGTATCAGATCTCAGTTCTCTCAATGATGTCTTTGAAAGAACGTCTAATCAAAATCCAACATATACTCACATATTTTTCTAGAGACCAGTCCAAGTGACTAACCGCCTGGATCTTCCTGAAGAGTTACTCTTTTCTGGTTGTAATCACAGCCGGAGTTTTTGCTGCCTTTGCACATCTAGTGCTGGTTTGAAAAGTGTGATGAATTTGCTTCCTCTCCTCGCCAACTTCCTGAACCATCTGGTTCTTCAAATGGGCACTGTCTTCAACTAGAAGGATAGACCACTAAAGTTGCACATGCAAAAATCAATCCAGCCACAGAACATGGAAAAACTCTACATTATTTGCACTGTGTATGAGACAGTCATGCTAAGACTTGAGAATTTATTGCCACTGACTTTTTAAAGCTGTGGAAAATGCAAGACTTAAGGCTGACAGTCCAAGTTTACAGCATTAAGGATGCATTTTTTGCAAATAAGAGCTTGCCTCAGATACAACTGTCCTGCTGCTATTTGCACAAATATTTGAAATATAGTATTGAATGTTGCTGTTGGAAATTACTGCTCTTGCTGAACTGTCTTGACTATGGCACCGATTCTTAATTATCTTATAAATATTTGCAACACAGAACAAGTGCCATGAATTATGATTAAATTAGAGCTGGTTTTAAGGAACAACTGCAAAAAAAAAAAAATGAACATGGTACTTCTGTCAAAGATAATTAAACTGTGAATATGGCTTTTGTACCTATAACTGTACATGTTCAAAGGGAAAATTGAAAACAAGCGATTAGTACCAGTTACAATTTTATTGGGCTTTTCAAACTGGTGGTCCTTCTGAGCACTTAAGTAGTTTATAGAGCTTATAATAAGAAGCTTTAATATAATATGCTAGGAATTGTGCATTCAGATTTTTTTTAAACAAGCTTAAAGGGTGACTTTAAAAAAAGTTTATAAATTGTTTGCTGCCTCTATGCCTTATTCATATTAATAGTAGAGCTAACTGCAGTGGCAAGGTTAGAATTCATGTTGCCAATTGGTACTTTTGTAATTATCTGTTGGTTGCATATTTGTGAATGTCTGACACATTAGCTTTCTTGTATGTAAATCATTTTGTAAAATAATTCTTATGAATCTTGCTTTTGCTAATATATTTAATTTTCAAGAAAAGCTATGTTTGTAATACTTGGTAACTTAACTAAATGTTACTTTTTTTTATAAAATTGTTTTCAGACATCTCCATTTGGGGGGGGGGGGGGTCTTACACAGAGCCAGAAGCATTGTTAGCCTAGGTCAGGGTTGCAAGCACTTCATGGACATGAGTATGGCATGTACATTGATTTCTTGCCATCAGTTCCTATTCTGTCAGACCAGACATTGAGGTCCCATCAGAATAACTTGTCTGTCCTGTTTTTAGCTGTAGTTTTGTTTTCTCCTTCCAAATTTAAGAACTTGAGCTTTACATTTTATTAAACTCTGTCCCTTGTTCTGTCCTCAACCCACAGTCGTGTTCAGATATTAGCGGCTCCTCAAATTCGTGCAATTTGAGTATTCTTACGGCCTTATCAACACAACCTGTTGTTCTTTAATGTTATCTGTGGAAAATACCAGTTTTCATTGATCAGTAGTAAGAAGGAAAGAGAACTAAAGAAGCTTTTTGTTTTGAGTCAAGTTCTTAATACTTTCTGCTTAAAGGCTTTAGTCAGGCTAGGTTCTCCCTTTCTTATTTGCTCCCCTCGCCACCTCTTGTGAGGACCTCTTGACAATATCTTAAAAACTCTAATTTTATTATACCCACTTGGTTTCCTTGGTATTAAGTGGCAGATATTCTTGATGTAAAATTAGTACTTGGCCAGTTGCAAGTATGATGGGTTGGGTCACAGAGACCCCCTTGGAACTGTCGCCTGACGTGCTGTGAGACTACCTCTGAGCCAGTTTTCCCTGCCAGCTTGGGACTGCAGAACCTTGTCTTGTTGAGCAGGACATGCAAGCTTGCTGCAAACAGACCCAGCTCTGAACCACGTCCCCCAAAAGCTGCAGACTTAATTGAAAACGGCTTAGAAAGTGTTCCTGTCTCTAGTACCCAGACACCCAGTTCCCAATGGGATCCAAACCCCAAATTAATCAGTTTTACTCTGTATAAAGCTTTTACAGGTTAAATTCATAAATTGTCCGCCCTCTATAACACAGAGATATGCACAGCTGTTTGCTCCCCCAGGCATGTATTACTTGTTCTGGGTTAATAAGCAAAAAGTGATTTTATTAAATATAAAATGTAGGGTTTAAGTGGTTCCAAGTAATAACAGAACAAAGTAAATTACCAAGCAAAATAAAACAAAAACGCGATCATTCACACCCCTGTAGTTACTGTCCTTTGTTCCAGTTTCTTTCAGGCATCTCTTTGGGGGGGAGAGGCTACCTTTTGAGCCAGCTGAAGACCAAATGGAGGGGTTTCCAGGGTCTTTCTCTTGTGGGCGGAAACCCCTTTGTTCTCCTGTGCAAAATCACAGCAACAAGATGGAGCCTGTAGTCACCTGAGCAAGTCACATGGTTCTGAATGATTCAGCTTTTTGCAGGCCGACACCATTGTTTACATGTTAGTTTGAAAGTTCCCAGGAAAGCTCAGATGTGGATTGGGGTCACCCAAAGTCCATTGTCCATTAAGTAAGTGCCCATTCTCAAGAAGCTGACCAACTGCTTCACTGAGGCTACTTAGAATCAAACAAATACATAGCCAATATTCATAACTTCAAATATAAAAATGATACACAGACAGCATAACCAGCAAACTACAACCTTTTCACAGACACCCTACTTGGCCTCCTCTGTACAAGACCTGGTGCAACCATAGGACCTTCGTTGCAACAATGATCTATATGGTCACAGTTTGTCAATAATGTAATAACAAGGTCTCATCAAGATAATCCTGTTCAAATCAGTTGGAACTCTAGACCTGAGAGAAGTATTTGGGAGCTTGGTTTGGTTTCCCCTGCTTCATAGAAAGTAGAGATGACAGATAACTTAGATTTAATCCAGCAGTTCCAAAAGTTAATACTTTCTAGTGGTCTGAAGCAGTGGTTCTCAGCCAGGGGTCTGGGGCACTGTGGGGGGCCATGAGAAGGTTTCTGGGGGTCCTAAAAGCAGGGCCAGTGTTATACTCACTGGGGCCCAGGGCAGAAAGCCGAAGCCCCACTGCATGGGGCTGAACCCCAGGGCCCTGAGCTCTGCTATCTGGGGCTGAAGCCAAAGCCAAAGCCTGAGCAACCTAGCTTTGCTGGGGCCCTGTGGTATGGGGCCCCAGGCAATTGCCCTGCTTGCTACCCCCTAATACCGGCCCTGGCTTTTATATGCAGAAAACCAATTGTTGTGGCACAGGTGGGCTGTGGAGTTTTTATATCCTGTTTGGGGGGGCCTCTGAAAGAAAAAGGTTGAGAACCCCTGGTCTGAAGTGCTGGCTAGTTACATGGCTTTCTGGCTGCTTTTATAGCTTCCAGGCTCTTTAATAGAAATGGGAACCTTGGAGGCCTATCAAAACCTAACCGCCTGTCTTAATGGCCACTGTGAGGAGACAGATCTGTCTCCTGGTTTTGGAGCTGCCATCCTTCTGTGGGAGAAAATGCAATAATGAAGAGAAAATAAAAAAGCAAAATCAGTATGCTCCCAAAAGAGCAAAATACATTGTATTAGTTACTAATATTTCTTTCCTAATATTACTATTTGACATAAGCAATCAGTACAATTGCCCCAGGGATGAGATTGTGAATGGGAGGGAAGGTAGTTTATAAGTCTTTTTATAAAAATGGTAGTATGTCCACACACTGAGAATGGTGGGAAAAAATCCTGAGTCTCCCCTGTAAATGCAATTGTTCTTTCATGTCTCCTAGCACTTTTCCTGTCCAGTTCTAAATGCTTGCAGGAATAGGATTGCCATCGTGTATCATGAACAAGATACTACACCTCTACCCCGATGTAATGCGTTCCTCGGGAGCCAAAAAAAATCTTACTGCGTTCTATCGAACTTGCTATGGAGGGCTGGGTAGGGAAGGCCGTGCCTCCCAAAACAGCCTAGCCCCTGCCCCCTATCTGACCCCCACCTATTTCCTGCCCTCTGACTGACCCCTGAGAACCTCCAACTCACCCTCCTGCCCGGCCCCCTTAACACGCTGCTCAGAGCAGCGTGTCGGAGCCAGACAGGCTGCTGCCATAGGCACCAACTCTGGGGCTGGAGCACCCAGGAAGAAAAATTGATGGGTGCAGAGCACCCACCGGCAGCTCCCTGTCCCGCGCCAGCTCACCTCTGCTCCGCCTCCTCCCCTGAGCTTCTCCCCCGTCCCTCTCTCCCTCTAAGACTTGCCACGAATCAGCTATTTGGTGTGGCAAGCCTGGGAGGGAGGGGGGAGAAGCAGAACAGTGGCGCGCTCAGGGGGAGGAGGTGGAGTGGAGGTGAGCTGGGGAGGGGAGCGGTTCCTCTGCCCCTACACCCCGGTTACTTGCTGCAGCTCTGCCTCAGCTCACCTCCGCTCTGCCTCCTCGCCTGAACGCGCTGCCACTCCTCTTCCCTCCCAGGCTTGCGCAAGCCTGGGAGGGGGAGGAGGGGAAATGCTTTACCGCGTTATATCCGAATTCATGTTATATCAGATCGCGTTATATTGGGGTAGAGGTGTATATACCACACTCCAATACACCTTACTGTTAGGAAAGCTTTCTGGCTATTTACCTTAAACAATCTTCTTTTGGATATTGCTAGCTATTCCCTTGTGCCATGCTAAAGTCGTCATCCTGTGTTCACGCTGACAGATGTGTAGTTGGTATGTTGTAGATACTGAACAATTTTATGAACACTGTAGGTGACCAAGTCACTCAGGGGGTGTTACTGTGTATTGGGTTATTAGAATTTCATGTGACTATATTGATCTAACTTATATTTGAGGATAGTGGAATGTTTACATCTATAATGCTCTAATTCAGTGGGGTCTGAATGAAAGTGATACAATAGGTTTCAGAGTAACAGCCGTGTTAGTCTGTATTTGCAAAAAGAAAAGGAGTACTTGTGGCACCTTAGAGACTAACCAATTTATTTGAGCATGAGCTTTTGTGAGCTACAGCTCACTTCATCGGATGCATACTGTGGAAACTGCAGACGACATTATATACACAGAGTATCATGCACATTGTAGGGAGAGTGGATGAGCTATTACCAGCAGGAGAGTGAGTTTGTGTGTGTGTGTTTTTTGGGAAGGGGGGGAGTGAGAGAACCTGTATTTGTGCTGGAAATGGTCCACCTTGATTATCATACACATTGTGAAGAGAGTGGTCACTTTGGATGGGCTATTACCAGCAGGAGAGTGAGTTTGTGTGTGGGGGGGGGGGGGGCGGAGGGTGAGAAAACCTGGATTTGTGCTGGAAATGGCCCAACTTGATGATCACTTTAGATAAGCTATTACCAGCAGGAGAGTGGGGTGGGAGGAGGTATTGTTTCATGGTCTCTGTGTATATAATGTCTTCTGCAGTTTCCACAGTATGCATCCGATGAAGTGAGCTGTAGCTCACGAAAGCTCATGCTCAAATAAATTGGTTAGTCTCTAAGGTGCCACAAGTACTCCTTTTCTTTTTAGTGATACAATAGCTTCCCTGATAAGGACACCCAAGCACCCACTTGGAAGATGCTGAGGCAAGCTGTTAGCTTACTATTCTCCAACCAGTTGCAAACCTTGTTTTGCCAAAGCTGCATATTACCAGATCAAAAGAAAACAAAATAATTAAAAGTGACTTGATTCCTCTGAAGAGTGAGTTGTCAGTGAGCTCTGACAGGGAGACAAGCAGACACACACAGAGAGACTGGAAGAATCTGTAGGGAGATGCTAGGCATGCATATTGTTTACTTTTTTATTTTAGATGCTAAAATGCTTTTGTGATTTTGGGGACGAGGAAGATGATGAGGGGAAGGTTGAATATAGCGCACACCAGGCAAGTGGAGAAACCGTTCTCCTGACAGCCAGGAACTGTTTATCACCCTGGAGACAGTACCCTCCCAACCCAGGTTCCCGGACCTTGAAAGCGGAGAAGGCACCTCTGCTGAGTGTACCTTTGTAAATATAATACATGGTTTAAAAGCAAGCATGTTTAATGATTAATTTGCCCTGAAGACTTGGGATGCATTCATGGCCAGTACAGCTACTGGAAAAGTCTGTTAACGTGGCTGGGGATGGAGCAGAAATCCTCCAGGGACATCTCAATGAAGCAGTCCTGGAGGTACTCCGAAAGCCTTTGCAAAAGGTTTCTGGGAAGGGCAGCCTTACTGCGTTCTCCATGGTAGGACACTTTACCACGCCAGGCCAGTAGTACATAGTCTGGAATCATTGCATAAGAAAGCATGTCAGTGTGTGGTCCCGGTGTTTGCTGGCATTCAAGCAACATCTGTTCTTTATCTCTCTGTGTTATCCTCAGGAGCATGATATCATTCATGGTCACCTGGTTGAAATAGGGGAATTTTATTAAGGGGACATTCAGAGGTGGCCATTCCTGCTGGGCTGTTTGCCTGTGGCTGAAAAGAAATCATCCCCGCTGTTAGCTATGCGGTGCAGAGGGGTGAAGTCGTCATCCCAGAGAATTGGGTGTGTGGAGGGGTTTAGTTGGGTTTGTGCAGCACGTTAACCCGAAAACATCAGTCCCTCCTTTTAAATGGCCAATGTGTCTTTTTCAATTTTAATCTCCCTTTTTTCCCCTCATGCAGCTGCAAATGTTTCAACACTGTGACTAGCATCTCTGTCCCAGAGGCTAGTACAGATAAGGTGAAAAAAACGCACTCGTGATGAAATGTTCTTTGAGCTCATGCAGTCTACCCAAACTGAAAGAGCCCAGCAGAATGCATGGAGGCAGACAATCGCAGAGTCCAGGGAAGCACAAAATGAATGTGAGGACAAGTGGCAGGATCAAGAGAAAAGGTGGCGGCAGCATGATGAAAGGAGGCAGGATGCAATGTTGAGGCTACTGGAGGATCAAACTGATACGCTCCGGTGTACAGTTGAGGTGCAGGAAAGGTACAGACCGCCACTGCAGCCCCTGTGTAACCAACCGCCCTCCTCCCCAAGTTCTGTAGCCTCCTCACCCAGACGCCCAAGAACACAGGTGCGGGGAGGGGGGGGCACTTCGGGGCACCCAACCGCTCCACCCCAGAGGACTGCCCAAATAACAGAAGGCTGGCATTCAATAAATTTTGAATGCAGTGTGGCCTTGTCCTTGACTCCTCTCCCACCCCTTGGCATTTATCCCCCTATTTGTGTGATGAATTTATAGCCTCTGCAAGCGGTGATCGGGGGGGGGGGGGGGAAGGGAGGGTACTGGGCTTACAGGGAAGTAGAGTGAATCAAGGGGGTGGATTTTCATAAAGGAGAAACAAACAGAACTGTCACACCATAGCCTGGTCAGCCATGAAACTAAAACATCAGAGCTTCTCTGATGTGCAGCACACCCTGCTGTGCTCTTCTAACCACCCTGGTGTCCGGCTGTGCCTAATCAGCGGCCAGGCAATTTGCCTCAACTTCCCACCCCACCATAAATGACTCCCCCTTACTCCTACAGATATTGTGGAGCACACAGCAAGTAGTAATAACAATGGGAATATTGATTTCACTGAGGTCTAACCAAGTCAGTAAACTGCGCTAGTGCACTTTTGAACATCCAAATGCACATTCTGCACTTGCTCAGCCTGTAGTTGAACAGATCCTGACTATGGTCCAGGGTGCCTGTGTATGGCTTCATGAGCCAGGGCATTAAGGGGTAGGCTGGGTCCCCAAGGATAACGATAAACATTTCAACATCCCCAATGGTTATTTTCTGGTCTGGAAAGTAAGTCCCTTGCTGCAGCTGTTCATACGGACCAGTGTTCCTGAAGATGTGAGCATCATGTATTTTTCCCAGCCATCCCACATTGATGTTGGTGAAACGTCCCTTGTGATCCACCAGTGCTTGCAGCATCATTGAAAAGTACCCTTTTGGTTTATGTACTGGCTGCCTTGGTGCTCCGGTCCCAAGACAGGGATGTGTGTTTTATCGCCCCACCACAATTAGTGGATGGCTTTGCTGCAGTGGGATTCCCGATGACCTGCACATTTCCCAGTCACTACCCTTGATTGCAGCAGCTCAGTGATTGCATTGGCTACTTGGATCCATGAGCCACCACAGTAGATTTGCCCACTCCAAATTGATTCCCGTCTGACTGGTAGCTGTCTGGTGTTGCAAGCTTCCAGAGGGCTATTGCCACTCGCTTGTGAACTATGAGGGCTGCTCTCATCTTGGTATTCTTGCACTTCAAGGCAGGTGAAAGCAAGTCACAAAGTTCCATGAAAGTGCCCTTACGCATGTCAAAGTTTCACAGCCACTAGGAATCATCCCAGACCTGTAACACTATGCAGTCCCACCAGTCTGTGCTCGTTTCACGGGCCCAAAATCGGCATTCCACGGCAAGATCCTGCCCCATTGCCACTAGGATGGCCAAATTGCCACGGTCTGTGCTTTGAGAGAAGTCTGTGTCCATATCCTCCTCACTCTTGTCACCGCGCTGCCATCGCCTGCTTTTGCGTGTTCTGCATGATAATGCGTGAAGTGTTTACAATGCTTATAATTGCCACGGTGATCTGAGCGGGCTCCATGCTTGCCGTGGTATGGCGTCTGTAGGAGAGCAGAGTTGCAGGGGAAGCGGTGGTTGGATGACCAGTTTTGCAGACCTACTGCACTATCTGCTGCCACGACACAACAGCTGAGCAGGCTGCACACTTGCCTTTGTATGGTGAGACAAGAGCAGCTGAGCAGAGTTGCAGCAGAAATAGCCCTGCAAGACCACCAGAAGAGCAGAGTGGCAGCGGAAGCGGTGGATGACTACGGTCATATAGAGGACCTGCGAGGTGGATTCATAGCATCAGAAGAGCAGAGTGGCAGCAGAAGTGGTCATTTGATGATGGTTAGCAGTCCTACTGCACCATCTGCTGAAAGCAGTATGGTGTCCACACAGAAAAAAGGCACGAAACGATTGTCTGCTGTTGCTTTCACAGAGGGAGGGGCAACTGACATGCACCCAAAACCATCCGTGACAATATTTTTGCTCCATCAGGCATTGGGCGCTTAACCCAGAATTCCAATGGGTGGTGGAGACTGCAGGAACTGTGGGATAGTTACCCACAGTGCAACGCTCTGAAAGTCAACACTAGCCTTGGTACTGTGGACGCACTCCGCCGACATAATGTGCTTAGTGGGGACACACACAATCGACTGTATAAAACTGCTTTCTAAAAAATCGACTTTATAAATTTGACCTAAGTTCTTAGTATAGATATACCTGTAGGAGTGCCTGTGTTTTAGCAACACTAGCAGTACTCTGCCAAGTTCATGTACCGGACAGTGAACTTGTAAGCATCTGCTTTAATACATGGCCTGACTGATTCCCAGCCTTTGGTTCAAGCCTCAGGTCTTGTACTGTGCCACATGGTCCATGTTCTCTATTACAGTATCTTAATGGATGACCACCATCACAAGAAGCCTCTGT